>NC_138063.1:57679441-57988894 GCF_964194185.1 Rhinolophus hipposideros
CATCACTGAGCAAGGATTGCAGGGCCTCCTTTCCCTGCCTACACTTGGTGGGGTCTGTCCTCTTCATCTGATGGCCATTCTGATGAGTGAATAGTGGACCACATCTATTTTCACTCAATTTTTGTCTCCATGCCTGACACTACAGAGTAGACATTTACTAAGTATTTTTTGAAGAAAGGGAGGAGGGAAGCATGGAAGCCGAAGAAGACACAGAGAGAGAGAGAGAGGAAGGAAGGAAAGTAAAGTGGGGCTATCTCTTAAGTTCGTTGATTGTGCCCTTAAATGTTCTTGCAGCTACAGCACACAGAAAATCAGTGGGCTCCATGGATCCAACAGGAATGCCCTCAGTCCCAGTGAAAACTCCTCAGGTAAAGATCAGAAGTCTAGAAAAACAGAGGCACTTTGATTGGACTCTTGCTAAGATGGAAAAATTTCTGGAGGGTTGGCAGGAGGTGAACACCTCTGGACCAGCACAACTTCACCAAGAAGGAGAGAAGTGATAAAGAGAAATGTCCTGAAATAGCACCTTTCAGACAGGGAAAGAAGGCAGAGAGGATCAAAGTGCCCTTGAGAGGCAAATTGGGGGGAGGTAGCAGGGAGCCATCTAACCTATCCTTTATTTACCAAGCATACAATAAAACCTAAGAGAGGGATTGTTGAATGGAAGAGCAGGATTGAGGTCTCACATCAAATGGACAGAAAATAAGAAGGTGGGTGGAAGAGCAGGGGAGGTGCCAAACAGGGCTAAGACTCCTGTGTGCATGTGCACATGTGTGTGCATGTGTAATTTAAGCTTCGACCAAAAAAAGAAAAAATAGCGATATTCATGTCAGACAAAGCCAACATGGTAAATGTTGTTCAGAGGTTCATTGTATAATGACATCAACTATGACATCATTCCTCACTCATGAATATTCCTTGTGTGCCAGCAGTGTGCTGACTGCTTCCCACATGCTGGCTCATTCCCTTCTCACAACAACTTTATGCGTAGGACACTATTCCAATCCCCATTTTAGAGATGAGAAAACTGAGATTCCAAGAAGTTACACAAGAAGCCCAGTGCAGAACCTGGATTTGAACCCCAGAGTCCAGCTCTGGGGTCCATGCACTTATATAATCATGAAAAGTTTCAATTAGTCATCTCTTTCCTTTTTCTCACACTTTCATTTTCCAAATAGCAATAAAACACATTTGTAAAATGTTAGAAATAAAGATATTAAATGTCTTACCATAATAGAGAAATCTGACTATGGTGAGACATCTAAATTCACTGAAACTCCTTTATAAAATATTAAGTAAACAAAAAATAAACAGAAGATATGAACCATATAATTCAGAGATAGTATTAATATATAAACATCCACCCTACACCCAATAAATAGAGACGATGACCTTGGATGAGGGGCCGTGAAACATCTTTGAAAACTGATCATGTAGACAGTTATGTGCAAATGTCAAAAAATGCTCAAACAGATCTTTTACAGACCACAGCCTTGACCATGATATAATAAAGTTAGAAATAAGTACTTTCTAAAAATAGAAAGAAAACTTAAGATTTGAAACTACTCTCCTAAATGACATCTAGGTTAAGGAGGAAATCAAGCCCACAGCCAATTGCTTAGAAAACAATGAAAATAAAGCCCCACCTATCAGCACGTCTGGGACTTCCTAGCCAGTCTCCAAAGCTCTCCCATAACTTCAACTACTTTTATTGTCAAAAACCTGCTCTCACACACAAAGAGAACATGAATAAATGAGATTTTCAACCTCAGATTTTTGAAAAAAGAACAAACCCAAAGGAAACCAGAAGAAAAGAAATAACAAAGATAAAAACAAATAAATAAATCAGATAACAAAAGAGCAGTGAAAATGCAAATACCAGACCTGGTTGTCAATAAAATAGAAAAATCTCCTACAAATCAAATCAAGAAAAACTCTAAATGTGAAGGTCTTCCCACTTCAAATTCAGTGCTCTTTAATTTTTTACAGGTAGGCAGACTATTATAATGAGAGAGAGAAAAAAATCTCCATTAAGGCCATGGGGAGGGGAAGCTGAGCAGACAAGCACCCGGGTTGTCCCTCTAAAGCAGCACCCGTGAAACTGGGGACATAAAGTTCCCCCAGACTCCTGTGGGAAGCATCCTTATTCTTAGGAAGCCATGCAAAGGCATCTGCGGTGAGCTGTTTTTCCAGAGGTTCTGAGTATATGGAATAGGTGGATCCCAGTGACCGCTTGAGCCTATTTCACAGATGTGAATCGGAAGCTCAGAGAAGCTAAGTGACGTCAAAAGGCCCCCCAGCACTGGCCATCTCTGTGCCCCTTAGAATGACCTCTATTTCTCTGTTCTTAATTTTCGTTTCCAAATTCTTTTCTTATTTCTAATCAAAGAGCCAGATATCTTAAAGGATTCAAGTAGACAACTGGCCCTCTTATCAACCAACAAACTGCTTCAAGGTCCATGTCTCTGCATCCCCTGGAATGACTGAGGCCCAAAGTGAGGGGCTCACTGCCCACTCAGAACCTCCCTCTAAACTCTAGCCACTTCCCCCAAGCCTTCTCACACAGCCTTCCTCACAAAATAAACAGAATCATTTGCTTCATCACCGCTTTGATATGCAGATTAGGTGAGTTCACAGCTCACCATTACCACAATGATCACAGGAAGTAACTAAGTGGAGAGTTTATTTTAATGGCCAAATTTATTTTAAAATGCTCTCACAAATCATTTTGAACTGACAGTCTCAATTTAACATTTTTCCATAACAGTACATTTTAAGGTGAGATAAGATGCTGGTATTACGTCACTTAACAACTTGTATGTGAGGAGAACCTAATTCAAACTGATTTAAGCAAAACAAAACAAGAGTAACTCTTGGCTCAGGGCGGTCAGGCCAGATGCTCAGGCTGCATGGAGGCTGTCCCAGGCCTCTCCAGCTCCCGGGGAGTCTGCTTTCCTCACAGTGCCGCCAGCCTGGCACTCAGGACTTCCCTAAGAGGTCTGGAGAAGTGGCCAAGCCTATGGGACCACAGGTGTGATCCCTGCCCATGCCACACAGATTGACTTTGTTCCCCAAAGGAAAATAAGGTGATGACATCACCCATGAAACAACAGACATGTGTTTGTTGGACAGGTGTTTGCAAATCCAGAGATTTTTGAAGTGAATTCTTGCTAGCAAATCCAGGCTGTCCAAAGATTCAGACTGAAGGATTTAGTGTATCATGATATCTGTCACTTACTTTCAAAAAGTTCAGAAAAGACAATATACAAGACCTGACAATTAAGTTGGCAAACTCATCCTAGAAAAAGTGCTACCTACCTCATTGCTGAATATCACTATGGTCACCTTCAAAGTACACCCCTTGGGAAGCTATGTATTGATGCCAACACCTAGTTCACCCTTCAAAGCAATTTTGGAACTCTTTCTGCATTGGCCTTCAGAGCTGTTGTCATATTACCCTTGATGTCCTGAATGTCATCAAAATGTCTTCCTTTCAATATTTCATTTATCTTTGGGTAAAGAAGGAAGTCATTGAGGGCCAGATCAGGTGAGTAGGGAGGGTGTTACAATACAGTTATTTGTTTACTGACTAAAAACTCCCTCACAGACAGTGCTGTGTGAGGTGGTGCATTGTCATAATGCAAGAGCCATGAATTGTTGGCAAAAAGTTCAGATCATTTTAATCCAACCTTTTCATGCAGCCTTTTCAGCACTTTCAAAGAGTAAACTTGGTTAACTGTTTGTCCAGTTGGTACAAATTCATGAATAATGCCTCTGATATCAAAAAGTTTAGCAACATCGTTTTGACTCTTGATTTGGACTGATGGAAATTTTTTGGTCATGGAAAATTGGCTGACTTCCATTGTGCACTTTGACGCTTTGTTTCAGGGTCGTATTGGTACACCCATGTTTCACCACCAGTGATAACACAGCCCAAAACATCATCTTGCCTCTCCCAAACGTCTTGGCAAACTTCGACTCTTCTTCTCTTTTGTCATTGGCGGGCTCCTTTGGGACCATTTTTGCACACGCCTTTCTCATGCCAAGATTTTCAGTTAAGATTTTCCTGTTTCTCTATTGATGTTTACTTGGTCTGCTATGCTTCTCAATCAGCCAACAATTTTGACACACAATTCAATGAATTTTTGCCATGTTTTAATCAGTTCGGCTTGTTACTGGCAACCCTGACCTCTCTTCATCAGTGACGCGTTCTCTCCCTTCAGAAAAGCGTTTAATCCATTTGTACACTGCTGTTTTCTTCATGGCATTATCCCCATAAACTTGGACTAACATGTCCCTGATTTCATTTCAACTCTTGCCAAGATTAACAAGAAATTGAATGTTTGTTCATTGCTCTAATTCAAGCTCAGACATTCTCACGACAGCACACAAAAACATGCAACAAGAATAATGAACGCCACTCAGCAAGACACCGCCACACATTGACATGAACACAGCTGTCAGGCACTTATATACTAAGGCCATGAAACCTTACTAAGCTGTTTGTACAGTGCTGCCAATGTAGCACTCAGCGGCAAGTTTGAGAACTTAATTATCAGACCTCAGACATAAAGAGGAGACAGATGGAGAAACTGTGGCAAAATTTTAACAATGATTGAATCCAGGTGCAGGTTATTCAGATTTCTTTCCATCAATGTTTGATTTTTCTGTTTTAAATGTTTACATAAGAAAAATGGCAGAAGAGTTGCCAGCTAAAATTGTTTTGAAATACGGCGTTAAGGAAAGATGATATATGAGCATTAGTGACAACATGGATGGATCTCGAGAGAATAATGCTAAGTGAAATAAGTCAGACAGAAAAAGCAGAGAACCCTATGATTTCACTGATATGTGGTATATAAACCAAAAAGAACAAGACAAACAAATAAGAAACAAAAACTCATAGACACAGACAATAGTTTAGTGGTTACCAGAGGGTAAGGGGGGTGGGGGGTGGGTGATGAGGGTAAGGGGGATCAAATATATGGTGATGGAAGGAGAACTGACTCTGGGTGGTGAACACGCAATGGGATTTATAGATGATGTAATACAGAATTGTACACCTGAAATCTATGTAAATTTACTAACAATTGTCAACCCAATAAAATTAATTAAAAAAAAAAAAAGAAAGAAAAAAAAACTGTTTTGAAATAACAAGGGAATAATGCAGATTTTGCTGATAAACATGGGGTTTATTTGCATGAACCTAGAGACTCTGTCCCCCAGGCATGTTGAGCAGTGTCCCATGCAGGCGCCTCCTGCATAGCCACATGCGAGGTTCTCAGTAGACAGAAGAGGCCCCACAGGAGAGATCCTGGTGAAGGAAGCTGTATGGCTGGGCTCTGGGGTTCTTTAGGAGCCACAAGTTCTTTGCACATAGGCTGGTCTCTGGACCAGAGACAAGGCCTCACAGCTCCCTGTACCTCCAGCCCAGTCCAGGCCCTGATTCTCCTGTCCTCAACAGTCTGCCAGACTAGGATATTCTCCATGAGTGTTACATTCAACCTAGGAAGCCAAAAGGAAAAGGCCTCTTCACAGTGAGACAGGCCCCTTCTCCTAAGGACAAAAAGTGGGTGTGGAGAGAACTTGTACAGCCCAGGGAAAGACAGATGGAAAAGTGGGAGCAATGTGAATGACACATAAAGTAACGAGTTTTGAGCTAATCTGCAAACACTCAGATTTCATCAATGCTTCTTTGGATGAAGAAAGACAATACATCAAAAGGCAGCCTGCAGACACTGGAGTCAGGTAATGTACTGGGCGAAACTCCCAGCTGTACTAAGTATTTGTTAGGGGATCTTGGGCAATTATTAAACTTTCTTTTGCCTCAGTGTGCTCCTCTATGAAATGGGGATAATAATACCTCCCAACAGGGTTGTTGTGATGATTAAACAATTCTCCAAGTGTCTGAGTCAGGGAATGAATTGTAAACCACAGTTCAATTAACTGTAGCTGTTAGAAACCGAGGGCTGATGGTTTCCCACCCCAGCCCTCAACCCCTATCCCCCTGGTACAATTCCATTTTCCCTCTGAGGTTCTGTTCCCCTCAATGCTGGAACACATGGATGTGTTTGTTGAACTCTTTACAGTTCCTGGGAAGAGACATATCCTAAAGACCTTGAGTGAGAGAGCTCAAGGCAGTGTCACACGGAACCCTGTGTCCCAGGCTTCCAATCCCATGTTGCCACATATGACCAACCCCACAAAGAACCAGATGTAGACTAACAGCATTTCAGATGCATTCACAGTTCCACAAGCCCCCGGTAGTGCAGACAAGTTCAAGTTGAGATTCCCTGAAGTGGGGAGGTCCACACATGCACACGCACAGCTACACACATGCACATGCATGATGAGGTAGGAAAAGAGTTAACAAAAATTAAGTCTGAGGGGGGCTAGCAGAAGGAGATTTGACCAGTACTTTGCACCACCTGCATGCACTAACCAGGAGCTGCCCAGGCCCAGCCCCTAGAGATAAACATGTCTGTTGAAAAAACCCCAGAAAAGGGAGATAAAACCCTGACCAGAATTGTCCAGTTCTTAGCACCTGCACAGACTGCTGGAGTCTACCCTTAGCAAGAACTCCGGCCTCATTATAATACAATTAGAATAAAATGAACATTATGGTTTGGCCCTAGCCTGGGTTTTTCTGTTTGCATTCTGGGTAAGAGCATGCACAGAAAGAAATCAGTTATATATCCTGTACATATTAATCAAATGACCTCAGTCTATACGTCAAATGTACTGAGCTTGCACATCACCTCCTCAGCAATAAGAAAAATTACCTACACTTACCTATATAAGAAAAGTTAACCTGAAGTCTGGGGAAGCCGGCTCCTCTAGACACTGCCACTGGTTCTCTCATTGCCTGACTTTTAACAAAACCTTTCCTTGATCTTTACTTTTCTGAGTCTTGTGAGTTGTTTCTCATTCTGCGAATAACCAGGGGTATCCAAAGACAATACAATGCACACCCAAAGGAACTAAAAACAACAACTTTAAGAAGCACGATAACTGCTCTATCCAACTGCTCTATCCATCTGCAGAGCCCTCTGACGGCCATCCTCTCACGTGAGTGAGTAACATCACCCTGTGACATCTCCCCACTTGACTGCAGAGAATAGGGCCTGGCTGAAGCTCACCAAAAATCACCAAAAATCATGGATGCTTCTGACCCCATGCCCTGCCTACCAACTTTACAAACACTCTCTCCTCCCCCAGTCGTGGGGCTCTTGTGATCAGAAATCCTACAGTGGTTTCCCTCTGGTTGCTCTGCAATGTCCCCCACCTGAGCAGCCCTGGGCAAGGTATGTGCCTGCAGGGCTGGAGCCTCCAGAAGGGAGTGGGATGGCCCAGGGGCTGCTGGAATCTTTAGGTCTTTGTTACAGAAGTCCTCAAATGATGGCCCACAGGCCAAATGCCACCTCCTCCCTATTTTTGTACAGCCCTTGAGCTAAGAATGGTTTTTACATTTTTAAGTGGTGGGGAAAATAATTTTTAAAGAATAATATTTTGTGGTATGAGAAAACTTTATGAAACCCAAATTTTGATACCAGAAATAAAGTTTTATTGGAACACAGCCACACTCGTTTGTTTGTGTACTGTCTATGGCTGCTTTCACACTAACACAGCAGAGCTGAATAGCTGTGACAGCAGTCATAAGGCCCGTAAACCCACAATTATTTACTATCTGTGTCTTTGCAAAAGAGTTTGCTGACCCCACATCATTGCTCCAGTCCTTCATTCCCTCCCTGTATGGCCTGGAGGCGGAGTATATTTCCCACCCACTCCAATGCTGGGTTTGGCCACAGGTATGTGAGCAGACAAGCTTTAAGCACACTCTGGCTGGTGTTTCTCTCATGCATGAGAAGAACATGGCTGGGACGCTACTGCTCTTAGTTGTATGAATGACAGAAAACAGACTCAGGCCAGCCTGGTGGTCAGTCTGGGTCAGTAGAAGCCCAGATGCCCAAAAGCCTGGGTGAAAAATAAGTGCTTACTGTTGGAGGCCACTGAGTTTGGGGTTATTGGTTAAATCGCATTTTTGTGGCCATGGCTGACTGAGACAATCTCTAACACGAATGAATAATAAAAGTAACTCTTGGTAACATTTGTTAGTTTTCAGAAGGCTTTCACATCCATTTTATCATGAAATCCTCATTTTATGGGTAATGATAATAAGAGAGAGCTGATAATGGTGCACCCTATCTTTGGACCTTTGTAATTGCAGTTCCCTCTGTCCACAGTGCTCTTCCCCTGGACACCCACAAGGGCACTCCGTCACCCCCTTGGGTCTTTGCTCAAGTGTCACTTCTCAGGAAGGCCCTCCCTGACCATTCTATTACAAATTGAAACCCCCATCCCATTGACACTCTCTACTTCCATTCCTTGCTTCTTTTTCTCTCCCAGGATTTATCACCTTCTGACAGGCAATATCATTTTATTATTTATTTCATTTCTTTCCTCTCTTCCCCCTCTAGAATGTCAGGGCAGAGATGAGGGCAGGGAGGTTTGTTTTGTTCACACTAAACAATGGCCCTGATCCTGGTTCTCCTCTCTGTAGGATGCCCAATCCTTTCCCAGCACACTCAGGGCAAATGGCCTCCGTGGTCTGTGCTATCCACATCCTGTAACCTCCCAGATCTCCTCCTCCCCTTGCTCAATCTTCTTTTCCCACTCTGGCCTCCTCACTGCTCCTCAAACAAGCCAGACACACTCTGCCACAGACATTTTTCTTCACTGGCTGTTGTCTCTGCCCAACACATTTTCTCCCAGATTGGCACCTTCTAGGTGAGGCCTTCTCTGAGTGTCTTCTTTTAAATTATCAATTAGTAGGTGCTCAATAAAAATTTATTGAATAAAATAGGAGGGAGGAAAGGAGGAATACTGAATGAAGCGCTGTTAGCCTGCTATGGAGAAGATAAACACTCAGGAGATGGAGTTTAAAAAAAGATCCCCAAGGTCAAAATGCTGGAGGCATCCGCATTCTTGGGGTCTAACACTTTACATTCCTATGTAGCCTTAGCTCTCCATGCACAAACATGCTGAAGTTTCCTCTGACCTGCTCAGCCACCCAGGGGTAGCAGGTGGGGGTGGTGTCATGAGAGTAAAACAGAGAAATCTCTATAGACTTTGCTTGTGGGGTGAGTGACAGAGTGGCAGAATCACAGATCTGCTCAGACTGGTGGTGCAATTGTACTAGCACTAGGGTTTCCCGACCGTTCTCAGGATTGTTTCTCGCTTTTCTGTTCCTGAATCCTGAGAAAAGTTGATCTGGAAATTAGGAACATCGGTTCCTTGAACTCAGGTAATTGGTAATATCCGGCTGTCACTTTATGGAAACAATTCATTGTGGAGAAGAGAAAATAGTTTATATCTCGGGATTCGGAAACAGGAAAGTAAAAAAAATTCCTGAGAACGGGCGGGAATTCCTGACCAGAAACCCTAACTAACACTAAGCACACAGCTGGAGGAGGAAACAGGCCGAGCTCTGCCCTGGGCCAGACCTAAGTGGGAGGACTAGGAATCTGAAGGTTCCTAGGGAAAGGCCTTTTAGGGAGGTGGCTTCAGAGAAGGAGGAAGTGATCAGGGCCTTCCCCATGGTCTGTGTGGTGTATAGTCCCTGAGCTTCCCAAACCACCCCCACAAAAACAGTGGACTGGTAGGAGGAACAAAAGCCTAGACTAAGCCTATAAACCTCCATGCCTACATTTGTAAAATGGGCATTGCAGACGGAGATCACAATCAGGCTAGCACTCAGCGAACACTGACTTTTCACCAGACATGGTTCTAAGTGCTTTCTATGCACTCACTCATTTCAGCCTCCTGGAAGCTCTATGATAGAGATAGTATCAGCGCCCTCCACAAATGAGGAAACTGAAGGAGATTTAATAACATGCCAAGGCCTCACATTTAGGATGCAACAGAGCTAGTCTAAGACCCCATTTTTACTCTCATATCATCTCCACTCAATTTCAAACAGCCTCTCCTATGTAAGTCAAACACCTAGAACGGATGCACTAACTACAGGCTATAAAATATTCTTCCAGGAGGCAGGTACATGCAGGAGGAATATGGTCCCCTTAACATAATTGGGAGACCAAGAGGGACATCTACATTCCCTGAGGACTGGTACTGGGGTAGCACCTAGCTCAGTCAGCACCACCACTGTTCTGTGCACAGCCCTAGACTTCTGGACACCCAAAATCACAAAACAGGGCATGGTCTCCTCCCGAGTCATCTGAGAGTCTCATTGGGTGAGTTACAGAGTCCCTCTGAGCCCTACTGAGCAGAAATTGGCTAACTGTTCAGGAGAAATAACTGGATATCATGACCCAGACTCTTTGGCCCTTGGGCTTAGCCAGACCATGTACATGAGTGGAAGTGATGCTCACCCTGCTCAGATCTGGACCATAAAACCTCCTATGTGACCCCACCGTGCATTTTCTTCCCAGGTCTGCCCATCAGGTGTTAGGAGCCATGTATTAAAGGCCACAGAGCCTCCATGGGCCTGGGACCCTGAATGACTGCATGGAGCAGACATACTTTACCCCATCACAGCCACCCAGTGAACTTTATGTGAGTGAGATACAAGCTACTTTTGTGCTAAACCATTAAGATTTGTTTTCATTTGCTACCTAGGACTACCCTAATATATCTACATCTTCATCTTTCAAATGGGGATAAGAATTGGTATCTTCAAAAGTTGTTGAGTGGGTTAAATTAAATATGATAAAGTGTCAGCATGCAGGGAATACTCAGTAAATGTTTGATTAAACGTTTGATGAATATTTTAGTGAGTCCATGGGATGGTTTGGCTGGTGCATTAGTCAGGAAACCTTTGGGCTACACGTGGCAGGGTGCTGGATGAACAATTGCTTAAACTATTGAACGCTGACTGCTTACTTAGCAAGTCATCTGGAAGTAGTCTGTTCTGGAGTTCCTTCCTTGGCCCAGCAATGTCAGGCTTTCCCACCCTCCCACTCAGCCATTCTCACTATGCTGGCTCTTTATTCTTGCACTTGCCACTTCATGGTCACTGCAGCTCCAGGCATCACATGCCTGTACTGTTTTCAAACAGAGGAGGCAAGAGGCAGGGCAAGACGCTTCCTCCTTGAGAGGCTTCAGCATTTTCTCTGATAAGCCAACCTTTTCCAGAAGCCCCAGGATATATGCTCTTCCCTCCCACAGATCAAGAGTGGGTTGGATGGCCACTTTACTGCACAAGAGCCAGGAGAATCGACTGGTTACTGGTGAGCCATTGAAGTGTCTGCCAGAGAAAGGAAAGAATGTGAAAGGTAGGTCAGGGTGCAGAGAGTAGCCACAGACACGATATCGGAAAAACTTAGCAACCTTGGTCAAGAAGGGGCAGCAGTTGTTGGGATAAGGGGAGACCCAGAAAAGACTGGGTGGAGGAGGTGGGAGCCAGGCAAGAGACCAAAACCTGCATGCACAGACAGATACACAGCAGCAACTGGATTTGAAGGAGGAAAATCAGTGACCAAGAGGGCCCTGCCCACCCTGAGCATGCCTGACTATTTTTGTAGTAGTCTGAATTTTTTCTATTACAAACAACAGATTTCCACTCAAACTGGTCTGAGCCTTAAAGATAGTGGGTTGTCTCCAACACTGAAAAGTCCACTTGAAGACTAGACTGAGCTAGTCCCAGGACTCAGTATGATCTCAGGGCTCAGTCTCTTTCTACCTCTGCCTTCTGTTTCTCTCTAAATTGGCTCTATCTCAGGAAGACTTTCCCTGGGGGTGGAGTCGGTGGTGATCCCACAACTCCAGATCACATGCTTCAGCTTAGAGACCAGCGTGGGAAAGAAGGACTCTTCCCAGTGTTTTCAGCAAACCTCCTGGGTTCTACTCTAATTGACCCATGTGATCACATGAGCAGTTCTGAGTGTGGGTGTCCTAAGTGCAGAGCTGAAAAGCTATTTGTCCTTGGAGCCAGAAAATGGCAGGACTGGGTTGTCAGAGCAAGGGAAAGAGAGGCAAGCTATCCACAGGGCTCGCTGGCGCCAGGGATAACTGTACAGACCCAGGACCCGAGGTACAGGCTACATGTCAGCAGTTCTGGTTGACAGAACCCATGTGGAAAGATAAAAAGCCAGGCCTCACAGACTCTTGTCCCCTGTCCTTGACCTGCTTAGGAGTCACCTGGTCCCCTGTTCAGTAGATGACCATAGCCAGTCTGATCAGGCTTGGCTGATCGCACCCAAAAGAGGTACACTCACCATCTCCTCTCTGCCTTCACACAACTGATGTTATTTTTCATTAAATATTCTCTCTGCACTGATGGGTCCCACACCTCCAAGTGGACTCCCTTAGGACCTCCAGACTTATTTAACTGCCTTCTCAAGGTCTCCATTCACATATCCAGGAGGAACCTCTAGCAATGTGGTAGATACTCAACTTTTGACTGTCCCCCCAAATCAACTGCCTTTCCAATTTCAGTGAATAGCAACTTCATTCTTACAGTAGCTGAGGTCCAAAATCACAGAGACTTTTTTTTTCTCTGCCCTACATTATCTAGCCCGGAAACGGATCTTGTTGGCTTAACTTTTGAAATCTGTCCAGAAGCCAGCAGAATTCTCACCCTCTACTGCTGCCATCCTGCTCCAATTCACCATCAGCTTTCGCTTGGACAATTGCACCAGCCTCCTCTCTGCCCTCCGTGCCCCATTCTTGCCTCCTACAAACAACAGCCAAAGTGAGCCTTTAATATATACATCAGGTAACATCTCTGCTTAACCGTCCCCAATATCTATCCATCTCACCCCAAGGGATTTTTAATGGCTGACTTGATCTGAACCTTCCATGACCTCATCCTCCCCTCCCCGATCCTCCCCCTTTCACTCCAGTCCACTACACTGGCTTCTATGCTTTTTCTCAAATATGCCAAGAACATACCTGCCTCAGGACCTTTGCACTTTCTGCCTAATTGCTCAGAATCCTTCTCAACACAGCACTCCAGGCAGTTCTTCCTATTGGTTGGAGTGGGTACTCAAGATGAAACCACATGCCTCTTGGATCCTCATCTGAAGAATGATGTGAGAGTACATGGAAGTCTTAGACGAATGTCTCAGGACCTGAGCAGATGATGCCCTGAGGACATTGGCAGGGCAGACCGTGGTGGGCTGGGCATAATCCACCTAGCTCTGCTCTTAAGGGACTTGCTGCCCAACTATAGGGGGTACAGCCAGCAGATGACTTCCAGCTGTTGCTCCTTCAGGTTAGCCTCACTTCCCAGGGTAGCCCACATTCAACCTGGTTGGGCGGGCCAGATGCAGGACAACTCTGTTGGGCAGTATCCAGTCCAGAGCACCCCACCGGCTGGTTGAGGCTTTGCGGGGTCTGCACCACAGTTTGACTTCTCCCTCTGCCCATTTCCTAACATACCCTGAAACCTGTCTCAGCAGCTGTTTCTTGAGAACCCAATATGCAGAGGGTCAGGGAGTTGGGGGAAGACCAGGTCCTGAGGTTCCAGGTCATGGGGAGGGGCTAGAGGCCTGGGGTCCCTACCATGGTGAGTTGGGTGATCTGACCTTCCAGAGAATAGAGGAACCAAGGGAAAAGAAAGGAATCCAGCAGCCAGGCCTGTCCTGAACCCAGCTCAGCCAGTGGTTTACCACCAACCCTGAGAAAGCTGCTTCACCCATCAGAGCTTTTGTTTTGCTTTCTGTGAAATGGTACATTGTGGAAATCAAATGACATAAGGGATAAGGAATGTGCTTTATAAATGCTACATACCCATCCAGGTGAGGGTATGAGGTGATACCAGTATACCTGGATCTTTCCTCTGCCACAGGGGCCAGCAGGGAATTGTGCAAGGTGATTCAAGGCATGTCACCTGTCTGCTGTGGCCTCAGAGTCCCCAACTGCCTGCCTAGCTGTTTAATCAGCAAATATGTGTCGAATGCACTGTGCCCAGTCCGTGTTCTTGCCACAGGGACTGACATGCCAGGAGATAAGAGACAATAATAAATAACTAGGCCATGGTAAGTTCTACAGAGAAAATATTCCAGGGCCAGGGTTCAGGATTGACTGGGAGGTGAGTCCCGTTAGACAGGTTGCCAGGGAAGGCCCTTCTCATGTAGTAGTGGCCTTTGGGCTCACGCCTGAATGAAGAGAGGAAGAAATGTGAACATCAGGGGAAAATGAGGCTAATGACCATCACCTCCTCAGCCAACAACTCCTGATGCCCTGGGGAACTCTAGGGCCTGTGCTATAAACTGAAGATGAAAATGAGGAAGCCCCAATCCTACAGGAACTCACAAGTGATTTGGGGCATCATACAAGCAAACAGATTACTATAAGACATAGGTGTATTACTGTAACAGGGAGGGACTCGGTAAGAGGCCCCAGGGACCAGTGGAAGCCCAGGAGAGGAGGCACCTCATGCAGCTCCAGGGTAGGGAAGGGAATGGTCAGGGAGGAAGTGAGGCAGTGTACTCTGGAGAACAAAGGAAAGAACACATGCAAGAACCTGGAGATGATACCTGTAATAGCAAAATCCTTGGGCTCTTACACTCCACAGGGACTAACTCATTAACCCTCTGCTATAGACTGAATTGTGTACCCCCAAATTTATATGTGAAAGCCTTAATCCCCAATGTGACTATATTTGGTCATGGGGCCTATACGGAGATAATTAAGGTTAAATGAGGTCATAAGGGTGAAGCCTGATCCCACAGAATTTGTGTCCTTACAAGAAGAGATACCAAAGAGCGTTCATGTGGTCCTCTCTCTCTCTCTCTCTCTCTCTCTCTCTCTCTCTCTCTCTCTCTCTCTCTCTCTCTCTCTCTCTCTCTCTCTTCTCGCAATCTCCCTCTCTCTCCCTCTCCCACACATACCAACAAAAGGCCATGGGAGCACATAACAAGATGGCAGCCATCCGTAAGCCAGGAAGAGAACCTCACCAGGAACCTGATCATGATTCCTACCTCCAGAACTGTAAGAAATAAATGTCTGTTGTTTAAGCCACCCAGTCTGTGGTTCTTCGTTATGGCAGCCCAAGCTGACCATAGACACCCTCACACCACTACCAAGAAGGAGCAACTATTTGTAACCCCATATTACAGATGGGGAAACGAAGGCCCAGAGACCCCAACCAACTTACTTGTGGTCCCATAGCTGTGAGTGCAGTCAGGACTGGAGCCCAGGTTTTCACACTCCCCCACCATGCTGTAATAACAGCACAACCCTGACAGTGAGTGCCTCAAAGGTTTGTGCCTAGCCACCATAGGGAAACCTCAGGCCCCTTCCAGAGGACTGCAACCCCTTCCTTCCAGTCACCTCAGTAGTGTTCTGGAACCCAAAAATGACCCTGGTACTGCTCCCATGCTACCTCCTGGCCCTCAGGAAAAGGCCAGAGCCAGGGCCAGGACTAGAGAAGCAAAAGAGGTGGATAGGCACAAACCTGCACAGGCACGCACTATCAGGGTCGTAAAGGAATTACAGCATAGCAGACTCCAGTCCTGAGAAGAATGAACAGACATTTTTCTAAAGAAGATACATAAGGGGCCGACAGATACATGAAAAAGTGCTCAACGTCATTAATCATCAGGGAAATGCAAATCAAAATCACAACAAAATACATCTCACATCTGTTAGAAGGCTGTTATCAAAAAGACAAGAAATAACGAGTATTGGTGAGGTTGTAAAGAAAAGGGAAACCTTGTAGACTGTTAGTGGGAATGTAAATCGGTATAGGCATTATGGAAAACAGTATGGAGGTTCCTCCAAAAATGTAAAATAGACTTGCTATATGACCCAGCTATTCCATTGTGGGTATTCATCCGTATGAAATAAAATCAGTATCTCAAAGAGATATCTATACTCCCATACTCATTGCAGCACTGTACACAATAACCAAAATATGAAACAACATAAGTGTCCATCAACAGATTAATGAATAAAAAAAATTATGCACACACTTACATCTCGTTATATATATGAATATGTGTGTGTATATACACAGGGTGCCAAAAAATGTATACACATTTTTTTTCATCTTTTTATTTGTGTTTTTTTAATTAGTTTCATGTGTACAAAACTCTGTAATAGCTAGACATTTCCCATTTATATAATTATAGTTGACATTCATTATTATTTAGCTTCAGCTTCAGGTATACACTACAGTGGTCAGGCATCTACACCATCCCTGAAGTGGTCTCCCTGATAAGACAAGTGCCCATCAGATACCCTACAAAATCTTTACAACATTGTTGATAATCCCCAAATTGACTTTCGTATCCCCGTGGCAATCTTCTGCTTATTGATTGTGCTTTCGAATCCCCTCACCTTCCCCCTTATCCCCACCCCCTCCTCCCATCTAGCAACCCTCAGTTTTTTCTCTATATCTCTGAGACTGTTTCTGATTAGTTCGTTCATTTATTCTATTCTTTAGATCCATATATAAGTGAGATCATATGGTATTTGTCTTTCTCTGTCTGACTTATTTCACTTAACATAATGTTCTCTAGGTCCATCCATATCACTGCAAATGGTAAGATTTCATTCTTCTTTATGGCTGCGTAAAACTCCATTGTATAAATGTACCACAATCTTTTTCTCCAGGTTTCAAATGTACTTTATTTCTTCAATCATGCCATATTTTAATGGCTACACGGTGCTTTCACTTGGCATCAATTATGAGTTGGTTTTGAAACAATTCAGTATTAGCCAATTGGGATGATTACTGATCTCGCCATTCCTTTGGGGTGACTCTGTCAACAGAGGACAGGTTCCATTCTATTCCAATTTGTGTTGCTGTATATGTCCATGTAGCAACACAGAAAGTGACTCCACTAGCTATAACAGCATTACCATATTTGTCATGGAAATCAGGTGTCCATTTCTGGTGAATCTGCCTTGCCACTGTTTGCTGAATACTTCGAGCTGGGAGACGACTTAATGCATTTTTGGCCAAGGGAAACATCATGAAGCCGAAGCCTGAAGACAGAACTGTGGTAGACGCAGCTGCTGGTTTGTTGAACTTCACGTCAAAATCCACAATTTCTTAATCCAGTCATCTACCTATGGGAATTTCGGTTGTTTCCATGTCTTGGCTATTGTGTATTGTGCCACAATAAACATAGGGGTGCATGCATTTTTCCAATTACTAGTTTGGAATTCTCTGGACAGATACCCAAGAGTGGAATTGCTGGTTCGTAAGGTAGTTCCATTTTCAATTTTTTGAGATATCTCCATACTGTTTTCCACAGTGGCTGCACCAATCTGCAATCCCACCAACAGTGCACAAGTGTTCCCTTTTCTCTACATCCTTGCAAGCACTTCTTGCTTGTTGATTTATTGATGATACCCATTTTGACTGGGGTGAGGTGGTATTTCATTGAGGTTTTTATTTTCATTTCTCTAATAATTAGTGATGTTGAGCATTTTTTCTTATGTCTGTTTGCCATCTGCGTGTCCTCTTTCGTAAAATGTCTCTTCACGTCCTCTGCCCATTTTTTAACTGGATTGTTTGTTTTTTTGGTGTACAGTTGACTGATATTTTATGAATTTTGGATATTAACCCCTTAACAGACATATCATTGACAAATACCTTCTCCCATTCAGGAGGCTCCCTTTTTGATTTATTGATTGTTTCCTTAGCTGTGAAGAAACTTTTTAGTTTGACATAATCCCTTATGTTTGTTGTTTTCTCTTACTTTCCTTGTACGAGGTGATATATCAGTAAAAATATTACTCCGGGTAATGTCTGTAAACTTTCTTCCTATATTTTCTTCTAGAAATTTTATGCTTTCAGATTTTCCATTTAAATTTTTAATCCATTTTGAATCTATTCTTGTATATGGTATAGGGAAGTGGTCCAGCTTCATTTTTTTGCATGTGTCTGTCCAGGTTTCCCAGCACCATTTATTGAATAGACTGTCTTTACCCCAACATAAATTCTTGTTTCCACTGTCGTAGAGTAATGGCCATATAGGCATGGATTTAATTTTGGGCTCTCTATGCTGTTCCATTGATCTATGTGTCTGTTTCCATGCCAGTACCATGCTGTTTTGATTACTGTAGCCTTGTAGTATAATTTGATGTCAGGTATCGTGATACCTCCCACTTTGTTCTTATTTCTCCAGATTGCCGAGGCTATCCAGGGTCTTTTATGTTTCCATATAAATTTTAAGATTATATATTCTATTTCTGTGAAAAATGTCCTTGGTAGTTTGATAGGAATTGAATCTGTATATTGCCTTAGGCAATATGGACACTTTAATGATATTAATTCTTTCTATCCATCTACTTGTATCTTCTTTCATTTCTCTCTTCTGTGTCTTATAATTTTCTGAGTATAGGTCTTTTACTTCTTTGATTAAATTTACTCCTAGGTACTTTATAGTCTATGAAGCAATTGTAAATGGGACTGTTTCTTAATTTCTCCTTCTGATATTTTATTATTGGTATATACAAATGCAACTGATTTCTGAATATTAATTTTATATCCTACTACTTTACTAAATTCATTTACCAGTTCTAATAGTTTTTGGTGGAGTCTTTGGGTTCTCTCTATATAGTATCTTGTCATCTGCATATAATGACAATTTTACTTCCTCCCTACCAATTTGAGTGCCTTTTATTTCTTTTTCTTGTCTGATTGCTGTGGCTAGAACTTCCAGAACTACATTGAATAGAAGTGGAGAAAGTGGGCCACCTTGCCTTGTTCCTGATGTTAAGGGGAATGGTTTTAGCTTTTCCCCCATTGACTATGATGTCAGCTGTGGGTTTATCATATATGGCCTTTATTTTGTTGAAATATGGTCCCTCTATTCCCACTTTCTTAAGAGTTTTGATCATAAATGGCTGTTGGATTTTGTCAGATGCTTTTTCTGCATCTATTGATATGATGATATGATTTTTATTTTTCATTTTGTTAATGTGCTATATCACATTAATTGATTTGCAGAGGTTGAACCAAACTTGCGTACCAAGAATGAATCCCACTTGATCATGGTGTATGATCTTTTTAATGTATTGCTGAATTCTGTTTGCTAATATTTTGTTGAGGATTTTGCATCTATGTTCATTAGGTATATCGGCCTGTAGATTTCTTTTTTTGTAATGTCTTTGTCTGATTTTTGGATCAGGGTGATAGTGGCCTTGGAAAAGGTGTTTGGGAGCCATCCCTCTTTCTAGATTTTTTGGAATAGTTTGAGGAGAATAAGTGATAATTCTTTTTTGAATGTTTTGTAAAATTCACCTCTAAAGCCATATGGTCAAGGGCTTTTGTTTGTTGGGAGCTTGTTGATTTTGATTCAATTTCCCTGGCAGTAATCAGTCTATTCAGGTTTTCCGTTTCTTCTTGAGTTATCTTTGGAAGGTTGTATGCTTCTAGAAAACTGTCCGTTTGTTCCAGATTGTCTAATTTGTTGGCGTATGGTTGCTCATAGTAATTTCTTAAAATTTTTTGTATTTCTGTGGTGTCTGTTGTCACTTCCCTCTTTCATTTCTGATTTTATTAATTTGAGTCTCTTCTCTCCTTTTTTTTCATGAGTCTGGCTAGAGGTTTGTCAATTTTGTTTATCTTCTCAAAAAAACAGCTCTTGGATTCATTGATCTTTTGTATTTTGGGGGGATGGTTTCTATTTCATTATTTCTGCTCTGCGATTTATTATCTCCTTCCTTGTATTCCGTTTGGGCTGATTTTGCCATTCTTTTTCCAGATGCCTTAAGTATAAGGATAACCTGTTGATTTGTGATTTTTCTTCTTTCTTTAGGTAAGTCTGCATTGCTATGAACTTCCCTCTTAGGACTGCTTTCGCTGCATCACATAGATTTTGGGTCATTATGTTTTCATTTTCATTTGTCTCGAGATATCTTTTGATTTCTTCCTTGATCTCATTGTTGACCCATTCATTATTTAGTAACATGTTATTCAGACTCCATGGTTGGTGTGCCTTCAATTTTTTTTCCTGTAGCTGATGTCTAATTTTATAGCACTATGGTCAGAGAAGACACTTGGTATGATTACAATTTTCTTAAATTTATGGAGACTTGTTTTGTGGCCTACCATGTGGTCTATCTTGGAAAATGTTCCATGTGCACTTGAGGAGAATGTGTGTTCTACAGCTTTGGGGTGAAATTCTCTGAAAATATCTATTAAATCCAACTAGTCCAATGTGTCATTTATGGCTGTTGTTTCCATATTGATTTTCTGTCCAGAGGATCTGTACCTTATTGTCAGAGGTGTGTTGAAGTCCCCTACTATGATAGGGTTGCTGTTGATCTCTGTCTTTATGTCAGTCAATACCTGTTTTATATATTTAGGTGCTCCTATTTTGGGTGCATAGATGTTTACTAGGGTTATGCCCTCTTGTCGGATTGATCCCTTTATTATTATATAGTGCCCATCTTTGTCTTTTAATATATTCTTCATTTTTAAGTCTAGTTTGTCAGATATAAGTATTGCAACTCCACCTTTTTCTCATTTCCATTTGCATGAAATATCTTACCCCCACCTTTCACTTTCAGCCTGTGTGTCTTTTGATCTGAGGTGAGTCTCTTGTATACAGCATATACAAGGGCTTGTTTTCTTATCCACTCAGCCACCCTGTCTTTTGATTGGAGCATTTAATCCATTTACATTTAAAGTGATTATTGATAGGTACATAGTTATTGCCATTTTGTTATTTGTGTTGCTGGTCTTCATTAGTTAGATTGTTTTCATCTTTCTTCTGCTTACGGAAGCCCTTTTAACATTTCCTGCAATGCTGGCTTGGTAGTAATGAATTCCTTTAGCTTATTCTTTTCTGGGAAGCTCTTTGTCTCTCCTTCAATTTTATCCAGCCTTGCTGGATAAAGCAATCTAGATTGTAGACTTTTGTTTCTTTTTGGCCTCACCATGTCCTGCATTCTTGTGTGGGGAGAGGGACCAGAGACACTGCGTGACACCCTTCATGACAAATAGTCTTATAGGAGTTAGTTCCCTTGTATATAAATTGCTGTCTTTCTCTTGCTGCTTTTAGGATTCTCTCTTTGTCTTTAACCTTTGCCATTTTAACTATAATGTGTCCTAGTGTGGACCTGTTTGGGTTCATCTTGGTTGGAACTCTCTGCACTTTTTGGGCTTGTATGTTGGTTTCCTTCACCACGTTAGGGAAGTTTTCGGTCATTATTAGTTCAAATATGTTCTTGATCCCTTGCACCCTCTCCTCACCTTCTGGTATTCCTATGATGTGCATGTTGTTGCACTTGATGTTATCCCAGAGGTCTCTTAAACTATTTTCATTGTTTTTTATTCTTTTTTCTTTTTGTTATTCCGCTTGGATGATCTCTGCTAACTTGTTTCCTAAATCACTGATTTGATCCTCTGCCTTATTTAACCTGCTGGTAATTCCTTGAAGTGTGTTCTGTATTTCAATTATTGTATTCTTCAGTTCTAACTGGTTGTTCTTCATAATTTCTCTATCCTTCTTTATGTCATCACTAAGCTTCTTAAACATTCTTATCATCAGTGTTCTGAACTCTGTCTCTGATAGGTTGGTTACCTCTATTTCATTTTGTTCCAATTCTGGAGGTTTCTTCTGTTCTTTTATTTGGGACATGTTTCTTTGTTTCCCCATTCTGGCTGACTCTGTTTCTGCTTCGATGTATTAGGTAGATCCCCTAGATTTGTCAGTCTTTGCTGGGTGATCTTATGTAGTATGTGTCCTTTATATTTGACTTGCACCATTTCCCTACTCTCCTGTGTGTGTGCTCCAAAGGTGACCCTTGTGTTGTGTTTATTCTCCTGTTAAAGTTGAGCTTTAATTGCTTTCGGCTTGCCAGTAGATTGGATTGACTTTTAGGCTGACTTATTGTGAGAATTGGCTATGTCCACAGTGGATGAACTTCTGTGTGAGGGTTGACTGCTCAGATGAGACTTGGCCCCTATGGGCTCTTGTACCTGTAGAGAATTCCCTCTGGGTGTGTCACTTGTAGGTCAAATCCGGTAGTACTCTGGTTTGGTCTGGAGTTGGCCTCTGGGTGTGTTGAATCTTGTGCCTCTTGGGCTGGCCCTTGGTATAAGGCAATTTCAGAACAAGACAAATCAACAAGCACAACAGCAACAACAACAACAACAAAGAAAAAACCAGATACATTCACATGTAAAAACAACTGATAACCTACACTCAACACAGGCAGAAATATCAAAAATACCAAAAAAAAAAAAAATGCAGCACCAGTTTTGGCTTAAGCCCACCAAGTAATCTCCAGGTTGTCTTCTGCTGTACCAAAGAGTCCTTTGTGTATTGTTCAGGCAGAGCCCGTCACCTGGTGTCTAAAGTGACCCTGGCAATGCAGTTCTAGATGAGTGGGGTATGGGTGTGATTGTTAGTTTTTACAAAGTCAGTGCAGTTTCTGCTCTCACCCGTACAAACGCACGCTGAGAGCACCACAGCCAGCCACTGGGAGGTGTGTTTATTCCCTGTTCCTAGGTCTTCTGAGTCTTAGGGCACTTCTTCCATCTGGGAGGGGAGGGGTACAGAGGGTGTGAGATTTCTGAGCTGCTGAAAGTCCAGAGCTGCCACCTGCTGTTGACCTCTGTGTGTGTCTCTATAGCTGTAATTGTCCTGTGCTGCAGCTCAGAAAAGGTGGTGGAAGGGAGGTACCTCCCAGCCCAGTAGTGTCACATTCTTCCAGCCACTTCCCTAGGTCACAGCTATAAAGTGACTTTTTCTAGGACCTGAGCTCTACAGCTCTCTTGTAAGCTGACACTACTCTTCAGTTCAGGGACCAGCTTGAGACTCTGGAAAAGGCGGGGGTAGGATTGCTGTGGGAGAGTGGGGGAAGGGCCAAGGTACAGAGTTTGCCTTTTGTCTTTTTTGTCTGGCCTAGGGCCCAGATGGAGATCTCAGCTGGGGTTACGGCCTCAAAGGCTAGATATGCTGCTCTCTCAGCAGGAGAGATCAGCTGTAGGAGGCAGAGAAAGAGCCCACCTCCTGGCTATTGTGATCTCTGTTCTGTGTCCTTAGGTTCCCACAGCTCGGCAGCAGCAGATGTTGGCTGCGTCTCCACACTGTTCCCTTTTCTCTTCCCCTGCTCGCCCGGTTTGCCCACCTTCAAGTAATCCTCATATGAGTCTCTTAGCTGTTCTGTGTGATGAGCAGAGAGTCCTTTGATGGGTTATAAATGTTCAGTTTGTGGTAAGTTCCAGAGGAGAACTCAAGAAGACCACCTCGCTGCTGCCATTCCTATGACATCCTATATACATATTTTAAGAAAGGAAAAAACTGTTAAAATTGTAATACTCAATATACACCGATAACAAAAGATGAATACAAGTCACGTTTGACTTCTGCAATTACAAGAGGTGCTCAAAGTGGTTACCATCAGTGTCCAGACACTTCTGATTATGGCGAACTACTGCTTGAGCAACATTGACCAAAGCGTCCACTTGCATAAATTTTTTGGCACCCCCGAGGTGTGATCCTGCTGCCAAATGCCATCCAACAGAAAGGCAGGGAACTTCAATACAGGAAGTGGTGCATTGAACCTTAGTAACAGTGTGTGACAAGTTTCAACTTTTCAGTACAGTCAGGTGTGAGCTATGGTTGAGAGAAGGTGTGTTTTAAAGTTTGCACTATATCATTTTCCATAATGACAACGCTCTGTCACACATTGCTTTTGATAAGGCAATTTCTGTCAAATAAAAACATTACAGTGTGTCCTCATCCACCTTAGTCACTGGATCTGGCACCATGTGACTTCTGGCTCTTTCCCAAAGTCAAAATGATTCAGGACATCGAGGCAGCCACAACATCGCAACTAAAGACACTCACGAAAGAGGACTTCCAGAACTGCTTCAGAAAGTGGCAAGGATGATGGGATAAGTGTGTTCAAAACAAGGGGGGGTATTTTGAGGCAGATTAATGGCAATGTCTCATTTACTGTAATAAATTTTTTTTATTTAAACATTCACCAAACTTTTTGATCACACCTCTATATCTATATATATCTCTATCTGCATCTACATCTACATCTATATATCTATACCAGTGTGTATATATGTGAATATTATATGTAGATGAATATTCATATTATATATATGTGAATGTTTATGTATGTATTATATATACATAAATATATTATACATAAGTATTCATATATATATGAATATTACTCAGCCATAAAAAAAAGGAAATCTGCCATTTGCCCCAAGATGGATGAATCTGAAGGATATTATGCTAAGTAAAATAAGCCAGACACAGAAAGACAAATGCTGTATGATCTCACTTATATGTGGAATCTAAAAAAAATCAAACGCATAGAACAAGACCAGGGGCTGGGGTCAGGGGGAAATGGGGAATGTTGGTCAAAGGGTACAAACTTCCAATTAGAAGATGAGTAAGTCCTAGGTATATAATGTATGGCATGGTGACTATAGCGAATAATAGTGTATTAAATACTTGAAATCAGCTAAAAGAATAGATCTAAGTGTTCTCAACACACACAGAAAAAATTGGTAACTATGTGAGGTGATGGATATATTAACTTGATTACAGTAATAATTTTACAATATATACACACATTAAATAAATCATCACATTGTACACCTTTTAAAAAATCACATTGTACAACCTAAATATAGATAACTTTTTCTTGTCAATCATTTCTCAGTAAATTGGGAGGGGGAGAAGAAGAAATTCAGTATATTAAAGGTTCTATAAAACTATTTAAGAAACTAGTAAGCCCTTCATAACTGCAGGTTCTACACCCGCATATTTAACTAACCACAGGTCAAAACAATTTGGAAAAAATAATGTTACATTGCTGCTGATGTGTACTACATAGTTAGCTCTAAGATGGTTGTGTCTGTACTGAATATGTAGACTTTTTTTTCTTGTCATTATTCCCTAAGCAACACGGTATAACAACTACGTACACAGCATTTACATAGTATTAGGTATTATAAGTAATCTAGAGATGATTTAAGTATACAGAAGGACGTGTGTAGGTTATATGCAAATATTACACCCATCTTATATCAGGGACTTGAGCATCTTCAGGGGTCCTGGAACCAATCCCCCATGAATACCAAGGGATGACTGTATTGGAAAAATTGAAAGTATAATTTAAAATCTTTTCACAAATGTACTGTAGACCCAGATGGCTTCACTAGCAATCTCTACCAAAAGTTTAAATTCAGAGAAAAGGAAAAAGAGGAATACTTCACAACTTCTTTTATGAGGCCAGAATACATTTGATACCAAAACCCAAGGAAGACATTAGGAGAAAGGAAATATCACTTAAGAAAATAAATGGAAAAATCCTGAATCAAATGTTAGCCAATCAAATCCATTGACATATCACACCAAATCAGCTTTATTCCAAATATTTTGGGTTGGTTTAACACCTGGAAATCAACATAGTAATAGAATAGAGTAGAAAAAGCATACAATTATCTCCAAAGATAAAGAAAAATTGAACATATTTAATATACATTCATTAATATGCATACATTCATTTTTAAACCTTATAAAGGCAGGAATTTAAGGAAACTTTCATAATCTGAAAGAGAATATGTAGAGAAACGTATAGCAAGCATTATATTTAATGGTGAAATGTTGAACTCTTTCCCTTTTGAGAACAGGAATCCATCAAGTGTGTTCACTATCACCACTGTTATTTGGCATTTTATCAGTGAGCAAGGCAAAACCTAAAAAATAAAACAAAAGTTAAGGAATAAAAAAAACTGAAATGGGACTTATTTGTATGTTACATGATAATGTACTCAGAAAATAGAAAAGAATCTCAAGATAAATTTTAGGGTTAATACAAGTTCAATATACAAAAATCTACTAAATTTCTATAAATCAGTAACAAATAGAAAATGAAAATTTTAAAATGATGCCACTACATGACCGTCAATAAATATCAAACACAAGTAAAATTAAAGAAAACCTAAGTAAATGAAGATATATATCATGTTCATGTATTGTAAGACTCAATATTCTAAAGTTATAAATTTTCTCTAATTGATGTATTGTTTCAATGCAATTTTAATCAAATCCCAGCAGGTTTTTATGGAAATTAACAAGTTGATTCAAACATTTATATGGAAGAGCAAAAGGCCAGGAATAAGCAAGACAATCTTGCAAAAGAAGAATAAAGTAAAAGAACTTGCACTACCAGATATCAGGACCTATTATAAAACTACATTACTTAAGACAATGTGGTTCTGCGCAAGGATAACCAAATAGGCCAATGGAGCAGAAGAGAGTCCCAAAGCAAACTCACATATAATCAGGTGCCTGATTTATTTATTCTTTTTTTTCTTTTAATCATATACATGTATTTTTTTTAATTAATTAGATTTATTGGGGTGACAATTGTTAGTAAATTTATATAGATTTCAGGTGTACAATTCTGTATTATATCATCTATAAATCCCATTGTGTGTTCACCACCCAGAGTCAGTTCTCCTTCCATCACCATATATTTGATCCCCCTTATTTTTTTAAAAAGGTAACAAACACTTCACAACAGGGTGTAGGAATTATTTTTAATAAATATTATAAAAACAATTGCTTATTTATGTAAGGCAAACATTAAACATGATCCCTGCTTCACACTACATATGAGAAAATCAGTTCCAGGGAAATTGTAAATCTATTTATATTTAAGGAATTTCTGGGGGTACTTGCAGTGTTCAGTTTCCTGACCAGTTAGTGACTCCCTGAGGTAATTGTGGTAATTCACTGAGATGCACATTTCTGTTTGGTGCAGTTTTCTATATGTATGTATTCACAATGAAAAATCATTTTAACTACCTTTGGTTTTGTTTGTTTATTTGTTTGGTTTTTGGCCTTGACATTCATATTCACATAGATTCTTTGCTCTTACTCTTACTCTTTGGCAAAAGCTTATACTTTCTAAAAGTTCTTCGCAAACATTTTTTTTTTAAATTAATTTTATTGGGGTGACCATTGTTAGTAAATTTACATAGATTTCAGGTGTACAATTCTGTATTACATCGTCTATAAATCCCATTGTGTGTTCACCACCCAGAGTCAGTTCTCCTTCCATCACCATATATTTGATCCCCTTTACCCTCATCTCCCACCCCCCACCCCCTTACCCTCTGGTACATTTTAAAGCACCATTCTAGCAAGTGGTTGTTATTCCCCTGTTTCAGTTAAGGAAACTCCGACTGGGCAGGGCACGGGAGAGGGCCATGCGCAGTGGCAGAGCAGGAACTACAACATTCCGTCAAATCTATCTTTTATTTTTCACAATGGATGTGTTGGGGGAAGGAGGGAGGTGCAGATCACATTTTCATAAATTGATTTGATTTAAAATTCACTGGGGAACCTTCCACTTCAGGAAACCCCAGAGTGAATTCATTTATTAGTTGATTCAGCAAATATTTATCGAGTGGCTATTTTATTCACAGAACTGTGAATCCTTTTGAAATCTAAAATGTTCTTTCATCAAGTGAATAAATGCTCCTTTAAGTTACTGTGTCTACAATTCTATATTTTCAGATGTTTATACTTTTGAACTTTCTTTCCTTATTCTAAAAATAGTGCATTTAAAAACCTGTAGAGCATTTTATAAGCTTGGAAAAACAAAAAGAAGAAAATAAAATCATCTATACCCTCCACCTACAGATAAATATTGTTAGCATTTTGGTATAAATCCTTCTAATAGTTTTTTCTATGCATGCATAAGGTGTGGTCAAAAAAATACGGTGAATACTTAAATTCAAAAAAAAATTATTACAGTAAAAGACACATTGCCATTAATCCCCCTCAAAATACCACCCCCTCCTCCTCACTTTGAACACATATATCCTATAGTTCTTGCCATTTTCTGAAGCAGTTGCGCTGTCATAGCTGCCTCAATATCCTGAATCATTTTGACTTTGGGGAAGAGCCAGAAATCACACAGTACCAGATCTGATGAATAAGGTGGATGAGGACACACCGTAATGTTTTTATTTGACAGAAATTGCTGTATACCACAAGTGATGTGTGACACAGAGCATTGTCATGATGGAAGATGATTTATGGCACACTTTAAAACACACCTTCTCTGAACCGTAGCTCACACCTGACTGACTGCACCGAACAAGTTGAAACTTGTCACGCACTGTTACTAAGGTTCGACGCACCACTTCCCGTATTGAAGATTCCTGTCTTTCTGTTAGATGGCAACTTGACAACAACATTCACCGTATTTCTTGATCACAATGGAAAGGCTCTGTGTCACATATTGCTTTGGTATACAGCAATTTCTGTCAAATAAAAACATTACAGTGTGCCCTCATCCACCTTATTCAGCAGTTCTGGCACCGTACAACTTCTGGCTCTTTCCCAAAGTTAAAAAGACATGCAAGGTAATATCTTTGAATCAATTCAGGACACTGAGGCAGCCACGACAGTGCAACCAAAGACACTCAGGAAAGAGGACTTCCAGAACTGCAGTTCAGAAAGTGGCAAGAACAATGGGATAAGTGTGTTCGATTGAGGGGGAGTATTTTGAGGGTAATTAATGGTAATGTGTCTTTTAATAAATTTTTAAAAATTTAAGCATTCACTGTACTTTTTGATCACACCTTTTATATATATAACTTTTTATATATAGATATATATATTAATATATACCTATATATCTATATCTATGCATGTATTGCAAAAAATGTACACATTTTATGGGATGATATCTATAAATTACTTTCTAAGTTGAATTGAATTATGGTAGCAATATGTAGTATGATGTTCACTCAAAGTGACATTGGCATGAATGTTAAAGTTATTCATTGTATTGCAATTTTAATACCATATATATGTATATATATGTATATATATCACAATGGATTTATACTGGATTTCCATTTTATTTTTTAACCAAAGTGGAATCATCTTAGGTTTCTTTTTTACTTTCTTTTTAATTTTATTTTAAATATCCAGTTGAAATCTATCTATCCATATAAACAGAGAGAAGTATTCCAAATACATGAGTCATCCCACTTCCCAATTTGGGGGACAGCTACACCATTAGATATCAGGTGTGAACAGAGAATGCATGACATGGGCATGCTGGGGTGACTGAGCACCCCTTCACCTGGGACACTGCCTTAGAAGTAGCCTTGTTGTGCCCAGATGCTCCCCATTGTCACCACCACCTGAACACAGCACCAGGTCTGTGTAGGGACTCAGCTCCACACTTCCTGAGGAACCGAGGAACTACAATTAGGAGACAACTGCCAATGAGAGAACACAGCAGCTTTCTCCTGATCACCTTTGCTTTAGGTAAGCATGGTTCTCTTTACTTTTTAAATATTTTTTTAATATTTAATTATAGTTAACATACAATATATAGTAATTTCAGGTGTACAACATAGATTAGACGTTTATATAACTTACAAAGTGATCACCCTGAGAAATCTAGTAACCACTTTACATCCCCATAACTATATTTTTAACTACCAATTTGTACATCTTAATCCCTTCCTTTTTCTCACCCATCACCCCAAGCTCCTTTCAGCTTGCAACCACCAAAAATGTTCTCTGTGTCTATGAATTTCTTTCTGTTTTCTTTGTTGATTTATTTTGCTCTTGAGATTCCACATATAAGTGAAATCACATGGCATTTGTTTTTCTCTGTTTGACTTACTCCACTCAGCATAATACCCTTTAGTTCCATCCATGTTGTTCCGGATGGCAACATTTAATTCTTTTTTTATGGCTGAGTCATATTCCATTGTACATATGTACCACCTCTTCTTTATCCATTCATCCATTGATGAATACCCAGGTTGCTTCCATATCTTGGCTATTGTAAATAATATTGCAATGAACATACGGATGCACATGTCCCTTCAAAGCAGTGTTTGGATTTCTTCAGATAAATACCGAAAAGTAGGATTACTGGGTCTTTCTTTGTCTCTTGTTGTAGAGGGAACATTGTGCCTTTATTTTAAAGTCTGTTTTGTCTGGTATAAGCATTGCTACCCCAGCTTTTTTTTTTTTGTTTCCATTTTCATGAAATATCTTCTTCTATCCCTTTACTTTCAGTCTGCATGTGTCTTTGAATCTGAAGTTGAGTCTCTTGTAAACAGTATATGTAAGGGTCTTGTTTTCTATCCAATCAGCCACCCTGTCTTTTGACCAGAACATTTAATCCATTTACATTTAAAGTAATTGTTGATAGGTATTTAGTTATTGCCATTTTATTATTCATATTTTTTACTGTTTTCTTCTTCTTTTTAAAGAAGTTCCTCTAACATTTCTGTAATACTGATTTGGTGTTGATGAATTCCCTTAGCTTTTCCTTGTTTGGGAAGATCTTTATCTGTACTTTGATTCTAAATGATAGCTTTGCTGAGTAAAATAATCTTGCTTGTAGGTCCTTACTTTCTATCACTTTGAATATTTTGTGCCAGTCCCTTCTGACCTGCCCACTTTCTGTTGAGAAATCATCTGACAGTCTTATGAGAGCTCCATTACAGTAACTAACTGCTTTTCTCTTGCTGCTTTTAAGATTCTCTTTCTGTCTTTAACCTTTCGCATTTTAGTTACAATATGTCTTGGTGTGGGTCTGTTTGGGTTCATCTTGTTTGGGACTCTCTGTGCTTCCGGGGCTTGTATGTTTATTTCCTTTGCCAGGTTAGAGAAGTTTTCCATCGTTATTTCTTCAAGTAGGTTTTCAATTCCTTGCTCTCTCTCTGCTCTTTCTGGTACACCAATGATGCAAATGTTGGTACACTTCCTGTTGTCCCAGAGGCCCCTTAAACTATCCTCATTTTTGGAGTCTTTTTTTCTTCTTGCTGTTCTGATCGGGTGTTTTCTTCTACCTTAACTTCTAAATCATTGATTTTGTGGTCTGCTTCATCTAATGTATTGCTGATTCCTCCTAGTGTATTTTTTATTTCAGTTTGTTTTCTTCATTTCTGACTGGTTCTTTCTTATGTTTCCTATCTCTTTCTTGAAGTTCTCACTTAGATCACTGAACATCCTAATAACCAATAACCAGTGGTTTGAACTCTGCATATCGTAGATTGCTTGTCTCCATTTTGTTGGTTCTTTCTCTGAAGATTTGTTGTGTTCTTTTATTTGGGATACGTTTCTTTGTATTCCTATTTTGGTTGCCTCCCTGCCTTTGTTTCTATGTATTAGGTGCTGCTGTGTCTCCCAGTCTTAGTAGAGTGGCCTTATTAGTAGGTGTCCTGTGGGGCCCAGTGACACAGTCTCCCAGGTCACCTGGGCTGGGTGCTGCAGGTGTGTCTCTTGTGTGGGTTGTGTGCCTTCTTGTTGCAATTGAGCCTTGGTTGCTGTTTGCACATCAGTGAGAGGGATTGACCCTCAGGCTGATTGATTGTGAGGGCTGGCTGTGACTAAAGTGGAGGAGCTCTTGTGCAGGGGTGACCCTATGAAGCAGGATTTACTTTAGCAAGGCTCTGATGCTTTCCCAGTCTGCCCTTTGAGTGGGTTGCCCAGTGAGGCAGCTTGGTAGTGCTCTGGCTCTGTCCAAAGCCAGCCACCAGGGGTGCCAGTCCTGGGGCCTCCTGGGAGGGGCCCCACCACAGGCCAAGTTCAGTCCCGTCCTGTGCCCTGCCTGGGGCCACCTGTCATGAGCCACAGAGCAATCCACAGATGTCAGCCATCCATTCTGGGTTTGGAGGTGCCTGAGAGAGGCCAAGCCACCAAGGCTGGCTTTTACTAGCACTGGGCTTGGGGCTGCTCAGCAAGAGGTATGGGGGACTCTGAGACCAGATGCTTGGTTTTTGTGGACCTTTGAGAGATTTTAGGAAAGTCCGCAGCATGAGCCAAGACAGGTCATTTGTCTGTAAAAGCTACTGGAAGCAGCTTGGATGGGTCTGCAAGTGGGTGGGGCAGGGTCTCATGGAATCACCAGGGCGGAGCAAACAGTGTTAGCCAGGTTGATGGAGACTCAGCTATGGCAACCATCTCTTTCTACACACCAGGAGGGCAGAGGGCTCAACAAAGAAATAATGGATTCTGCCAGCACTTCTGTCTGGAAGAAAGCTGCCAGCCCTTGCCCTGCACTCAGCCCTTGCCCTGCACTCAGACAACTCAGTTCTTCTTTGTATGTCCCTGGCACCTTTCAAGCTGCTGCCCCAGAACTGGAGCTGAGAGTGAATGAGTCAGTGAGTAAGTGTGTGCATGGGCCCTTTAAGAGGAATGCCTGGGACTCTAGTCACCCTCCATCTCACTCAGCTACAATATCTGCTAGTTTTCACAGCCAGAAGTTGTGGGAACTTCTCTTCCTGGCACTGGAACCTTAGACTGGGATCCTAGTGTGAGGCTGGGACCCCTCGCTCCTCCAAGGGGACCTCCACAGCCAAGATATCCCTTCCAATTTTTAACCACCACACACAGGTGTGGGACCAGACTGTTCTACACTGTTGCCCTTCCTACCAGTCTCATGGTGGCTTTTTCTGTATGTCCTTAGTTGTAGAACTTCTTTCTGTTTAAGCTTGACTTCAGGTGATTCTCAGTGATGGTTGTTCCATAGTTTAATTGTAATTCTGATGTGGTCATGAGAGGAGGCAAGCACATTTATCTGCTTTGCTATCTTGACCAGAAATCAGCATGGTTCTCTGTTGACACAAGTCTTACCACTGGATTTGCAACACATTTCTCTTATAATCTTGTGGAAATATTCTATTTTATGAAAGAGAACACTACCAACTCAGGTCGTTGTCAGGACCTCAATACTTTTCAAAGAGCATAAAATTCAGTAAGTTACACCTATGAGGGGTTGTATCTGGCCAGCATGTTGCTGTCTGAAGTAGTGTTGTCCTTGTCCTCTCAGAAGGCAAGGCACTGGTGGGGGCTGGTGGGGAGTGAGTGGAGCCCAAGCAAAAATAGGGCATGAGGGAGAGAGAAGGGCTGATGGCAGATGACTCCCCAACCAGTGGGGTCTACGGATATCAACAATCCAGAACTCAGCCAGTACCATCAGGGAGTGAACTTGTGTCACCTGGATTTTAAAGAGGAGATAAGGGAACTGCCAAGTGTCAAGAACTTAATCTAACATCTGTATCCCAGGAATTACCACTGGAGGAGAAAGGCTACCATTATGGAAAATCTTGACCTCAGAGTGAATATTCACGAGAACACAAAACACGTAAAGACCCAAGAACAAGTGACGTAACTACCTTGAAAAAGGTAATCATAATGTGATTGCATCCCCATTGGGTTAGATATCAATACCTTCCTTGCCATAATACAGACTCTTTTATCTTATTCTTGTAGCACCAAGAATGACCTAGGAAAAAGCATTTGTTTATGAACAAAACAATTCTTATGGCATAGACAAAATCACTGATTTGGTCAGATGCCAATTGAATTATAAGTGAGGATTGAAATTTTTAGTCAGTGTACTGCTTACTCCTTTACCAATTTCTTTGCAGTTTATAAAACCCTTTTAAAGAAAGCTTCCCAAAAATATACTGAAAATAGTCAGAGGGTCTCACCAAAGCCCTGCTTTTAGATTGGTAAGTAGACCCACTGTTAGGACTCTTCTATTTTTTTGTTTTGTTTTGTTTTCCTTTTTGGATACCCAGCATCTGAACCTTTTGTCTGTGAAGAAATTTTACCAGAGAAGGAATGGACATCTCCTGAGACCCTGAACTTGAACATGGACATATTTGAAATTAGGGGGTACCCTTTTTTTGACAGGGTGAATATTTTTTTTGTAATAAGAGAGTTGTATTGTGTCAGCAGCAAATACACATGTACATTTAAATATGTGAAAGTGTAGAAAGTAAACTGCATTCTGATATGCGTGGTCAAAGATAGTCTAATGAAGGAAAACTATTTGTTTTGTTACTTAGCAAATGAATCACCCTCTGCTATGGACTGAAGTTTTTGTCACCACCAAATAAACATGTTGGAACTCTAACCCCCACTGTGATGGTAACAGGAAGTGGGGTCTTTGGGAGGTGATTAGGTCCTGAGGCTGGAGCCCTTATGATGGGATTAGGGTCCTTACAAGAAGAGACACAAGAGAGATGATCTCACTCCCCACCATGTGAGGACAGAGAAAGAAGGTCGCAGTCTGCAAACCAGAAAGAGAGCCCTCACCAGGAACCAAATTGGCCAGCACCTTGATCTCAGAGTTCCCAAACTCCAGAACTGTCAGAAAGTCAATGTCTTTTGTTTAAGCCACCCAGTCTATGATATCTTTGTTATAGCAGCCCAGAGTGACTAAGATCAACACCTTATGAGTTTTGGCAGGAAGTAGAACCCACTGACTACTTAGAAACAGCTGAGGATCCAGGATTCTTCTTCCCAACTTCATTCAGAGCTGGTGAGGACACATGATCCAGACTGCCAAGATGCACAGAGGAAGGTTAGGGGCCTGGTACCAGGTTCTGCAGCAGGATTCTGGGAGTGGTGTCCAGATATTTAGCCCTGAAAATGATCCTGTGGATATTTTTATAATTCTGTGAGATACCCATTATTTTTTAACAAGTTCTATTTCCGAGTAAATCAGCTAAAGTTGGTTCCTGAGCTTTCCATCTAAGAAGCCAGATTGCTAGTCTATGAAAATAGTAACGTTATGCAGTGATGAAAACTACATTGTCTTCTAAAATAAAATAGTATCATTTAACCTCTATGAATAACCTAGAAATTTTTCTTGAAATTGCATTTTCTAAAGACCTAGGTGTGAATATGTCTTATCACCTACACCAAATATGATAGATATATTGGATGGCATTGATTGAAAGAAAAATTATTACAACACTTACAACTACAAACAATATTTTTTAAAACAGTCCCATTAAGTTGGTGTTCTCCCCTTCTCACTGAAATCTCTCAGAAATCACAAGAAAATCAAACTTTACCTTGATCAGAATTTGGATTTAGCTGAAAGGCCAAATCAAAAAGGTGAAGTATAAAAAGCAATAAAATTTGAGCAGCAATGTAGGAGAAAACAGAGAAAAGTGCCCTTGGCTATAGGTACCAGAAAGAGTTGACAAGGTACACATATCCAAGTGAGAACCCAAATCTTTAACTATAAGACCAAAATCATTTTGATAAAGAAAAAACACATTATCTTCTCTGTACTCAGTTTGGGTCTGAAAAACAGTGCGCTAACCTCCACAATCAGTCCCAGGCAGAAGGAGAACATATTTGCAACAAACCACCAAGTCATGTGACCACGTGAAAAGGAGAGATTCTGTTCTGTGACCAGACCTACAGGGGATTGCACTGTTGGGTAGGGACAAGTAAACACTGAAAAATGCACACACGTTAACTACAGCCAGCCCTGAGTACAAACCTGGCTCTCTTCCATTGAACCTGCAATAAATAGCTCATCCATGAAAAACTGCCTTATGCAGAGATGAGTAATCAAAAATAATTTGGTAACCATTTGCAAAAATATGGATGGACCTAGAGAACATTATGCTAAGTGAAATAAGTCAGACAGAGAAAGACAAATGCCATATGATCTAACTTATATGTGGAATCTAAAGAAAAGAATAAATGAATGAACAAATCAGAAACAGTCTCAGAGACATAGAAGAAAAATTGAAGGTTGCTAGATAGGAGTGGGGGGTGGGAATAAGGGGGAAGGTGAGGAGATTAGAAAACAGTCAGTAACCACAAGATTGCCATGGGGAATATAATCAATAATGTTGTAAAGATTTTGTAGGGTATCCAATGGACACTTGTCTCATTAGGGAGACAACCTCAGGGATGATGTAGATGCCTGATCACTGCACTGTACACCTGAAGCTGAAGCTGAACAATAAAGAATGTCAACTACAATTATATATATATTTACAAGAAGCAGAGTACAGCATTAGGAATAGAGACAGTGGAAATGTAATGGCTGTGTGCGATGTCAGAGGGGTGGTAGATGGGGGTAGTAGTTGGGGGTAGTAGATGGGAGTAGGGTTATCACTGTGTGAGGAATATAAATGATAAATGTTTATTATATTGTTTTGTACACCTGAAACTAATAAAATAAATAAATAAATCATAATTGGGTACCAGATATTTATAAATGTATTACAATAAATGAAAAATGAGAAATCTTACAGAAAAACACATGGCAGACAAATATCACTCACTAGAAATATTGGTCCTGAGCAGCAACAGAATACATATACTGAATTTTACATCATAAATTTCCAAGACTTAATGAAGTTTCTGCCAGTATAAAACAAGAGTACAAAGTAGGTATAAGAGCTCCACAGAGATCAGAAGCAGTACAGCAGACTTCAAATGGAGTTCATCGTTTTTCTGGACCCTCTTCCGCACAGATTCTCCAATGTCCATTAATACTGTGGTTCCAAATTTGCCACAGACCTGGAATGTAATATTTCACTCTCATGTAATTGTCTCATGTATACATGTAATGTGCCTATCAAATTGACCTAATAATACAGGATTTGTCTTCTCTTTGAGTTCTTTTATGCTGAGTAAAGGGAATGTTCTGAGAGGTTTCCCACCCTCATTATTTCTAGATGGCTTCCCACTATTTTTACTTTTCTGATGACTGTTTAAATTGTTATGCTGCAATCTTTGAACATACTAGGCATGGGAGTAAGAGACAAAATGCTTTTCCTCAATCTTATGGTCTTCCCAAGCTCTCTCATGAGTTGGAGTTTTCTTCTGGATGATTGCCACATGTGTCTCCTTGTTTGCCTTGTTTTATCCAACTGACCACTACAATGTTAGCCTTCTCCATATGAGAACCAAGGCCCACCCTTATCATCCTTTCTAGTTTTATGTGCCTTATATAGGGTCCCCAAGAGATATTTGCACATACAGTGGAATGGCAGCGATTGTGGCAGTGTTGTTCATAATAGCCCAAAGGTGTAACAACCCATTCATTTACGGATGAATGGATAATTAAATTGTGGTCTATACATACAATGGAATGTTATTCAGCCTACAAAAAGAAGGAAATTCTAACACATGTTACAATATGGATGAACCTTGAAGACACTATGCTAAGTGAAATGAGCCGGTCACAAAAAGACAAATACTGTATGATTCCATTTATATGAGGTCCCTAGTGTAGTTAAATTCATAGACAGAAAGTAAAATGATGATTGTCAAGGGCTGGGGGAGGAGGACTGGGCAGTTAATGTTTAATATGCACAGAATTTCAGTTTGGGAAGATGAAAAGAGTTCTGCAAATTGTTGAACAATAAATTGAATGTACTTAATGTCACTGAGCTGTACACTTAAAAATTGTTAAGGTGATAAAATTTTTATGTGTATTTTACCACAAACAAAACAAAATATTTAAAAAATTTTAATGCCCTACGTTAAAGCTGATTTTTCTCATGCAAGCAACGTTCCCAAAGCTGGACAGTTGCCTTGAAAAAATTTTTTTTGACACTTCATGATTTATCCCCTTCATCCAACTGAGTCTGGTTTGGAAACAGATGGCCTGAGATGGGGTGGCCAGTGGAGTGGTGACATCTCCCACAACTTGATGACAAGAAAAGACTATCTCCAAGTCACACAGTTAGTGACAGTGTCAGGATTCAACCTGGGCTCCAGAGACCCTGCATCCCCTGCACTGTGCTGCCCCTCCCATGCCGTACATTCCAACATGTTGTCATGTGCACATAAACTTGTGGAAGTTCTCTTCAGAAACTGTGGGGAGTTACCCTGAGCCTTGATGTCTCTCGCCAGGGCGCAGAGTGCTTTGCAACTTACATTGGGAAAATGACCCTGAGTGTTCTTCTACCCTAAGCCACCACATGCTATATGTCTGTTTTATAATCTGTTCTTTTCCACTAATGCATTATTGTATATAGTGTTCTATGCCACTAAATGGTCTTCTACAACACTTCTTAATGGTTGCATAGCATTCCATTGTATGAATGCAAAATATATTATTTAATCACTCTTCTTTTTTCCAGATTGTGGTTGTTTCTAATTTTTTGCTATTATAATTGCCCCTATAGGGAACACACTTGTAGCTAAATCCCGTGTTTCCCTGAAAATAAGACCTAGCCGGACAATCAGCTCGAATGCATCTTTTGGAGCAAAACTTAATATAAGACCCAGTCTTATTTTACTATAATATAAGACCTGGTATAATATAATTTAACATAACATAACATAATATAATATATATAATATAATATAACACTGCGTCTTATATTAATTTTTGCTCCAAAAGACGCAGCAGAGCTGATTGTCCAGCCAGGTCTTATTTTCGGGGAAACACTGTCTTTACTCACTAAATTATTACCTTGGAATAAATTACTAGAACTGGAATTGTTGGTTCAAAAGGTATGCACATTTTAAAGGCTTTTAATACATTTGCCAAATTGTCCTTCCCGAAATGTTCTACAAATGTGCACTCAGACGAGCAGGTTTTCAAGTCTCCATTTCCCTACACACACCCCAACACTGGAGCTTATCTTTTTGTTTTCCTCACCTCTTGCCAATTATGCTGGGTGTTTTTTTTTTTTTTTTTTTAAAAAGCAGCTTGTTTCCATTTGCATTTCTATGATCGCTGGTAATATTGAGCACTTGTTATACATTTATTAGACACTTGTGGTTTTGTCTTTTGTCTGCATCCTTTGTCTGTTTTCCCATCAAGGCGTTCATCTTCTCCTTAATGATTTATAAAAGCGTCAAGTGTACCTGCTTTCCTGAAGTGAGGCCCAGCTGTGCTGGCACCTCTCTGGTTGCTATGCAGATGTGCCAGTGGTGGGGCCAGTCTCCATGGCCACAGATACCAGGGTCTCAATGAGTAGGGAGAGGGTTGCCATGGTGATGCTAGCAAGCAGGGTCTGGCCTCCCCTCCCATTTGCTGAGCAGCTTTCCTGGCCACAGGGCTGCCAGCCTAGTCAGAGGTTTTGAGGGCTACAAGGAAGGAGGTGGAGGGAGGCCCACGCCCTAAAACAATTCAGGAGAAATTAGTTTGCACAGTAATGTCTGGGATGTGCCTAGCAGGGCCACCCACACTCAAGGAGTCAAAAGTTTAGAACATTTCATCCCTAAATAGTGAGATGCATAATAAGATTAAAAGAAGAAGCTGCTCATCACAAAACTTAAAAATTGTGCCCCACGGCCAGACCAGATGATCTGTAATGCATTAACTTAATATTTTATTAAAAATATTGGAATTGTCTTGTTAACATAATAGTGGTGCATTATTTGTGTGAAGAGTGTTTAAAGTACTAATTTGTTAAAGTAACCATTTAAAAGATAGATTAACTTTCTAAGCCATTGAGGCATGTCATCATTCTTTAGCATGTCAAAATCCTAAAATAAAAAAAATAAAAAAAATAAAGCAAACCTAGACATGCCATGGCCTCTCTCAACCTTGGACAGAGCTTGTCCTCCCATTTTATGAGCTGAACTTTGTCTTCCCAAAAATTATGTTGAAATCCTAACTCCTAGTACCTAAAAGTATGACTGTATTTGGAGAAAGGTAATTAAAGAGGTAATTAAAGTGAAATGAATACACCAGAAGCTAAACATTAATGAATGCCAACTATAATTTTATATATATAATGTGATGGTTCAGTGTGAGGTCGGAGGGATAGTGGATGGGGGGGGGTTCACAGTGTGAGGGATGTGGATGATGAACGTCTAAGTATTGCCTTGTTTTGTACACCTGAAACTAATAAATAAATTAATTAATTAAAAAAAATGAAATGAGATCATGAGGGTGGACCCTACTCTAATATGACTGGTGTCCTTTTTAAAAGAGAAAATTTGGAGACAGACAAACACACAAAGGAAAGACCATGTGAATGCACAGGGAGAAGGCAGCCATCTGAAAGTCAAGGAGAGAGGACTCAGAATGAAACAACCCTACCACACCTTGATCTTGGACTTCTAACCTCCAATACTGTGAGAAATAAGTTTCTGTTGTTTAAGCCACCCAGCCTGTGATACTTGGTTATGACAGCCTTAGTAAGTTAATACATCCCATATCATCTCGTTTCACTTCATTTGCACCACAGGGAGTTGGTGTTATCATCAAATCCATTGACAGATGCAGACACTGGGGTTCCAGAAGGTTGGGGCGGGGGGTGTTGAGAGAGGGACTGGAGTCGGGATTTGAACCTGGGTCAGCTCATCTCTGGCAGTGTGTTCTCCCCACTGCGTATACTTTAAAAAAAAAAACAAAAAAAAAACTCTAAGACTTTTCCTAAAAGGTGGGAAGTCCACATCACCCCCTTGCTTATCATTGGGGAAACTGAGTCAAAGGTTGACAATTCCCCCTGAGATTGACATTGCTCTACCTCTTTAGGGCAGCTGAAGCAAGGACTCCCCTCTCCTCAAACACCCCAAGCTGTGGGCAGTCACTTACAGGCTGAAGTTCTTTCTGTCCTGAATTAGGGTGATTTATATATTTTCTATTCACTTATTCTTTCATTCAATTACCCAATTCATATTTATTGAGCACCTACTAGGTGCCAGGCACTGGGCTAGGTGTTAGGGAGACAGCAATGAGTGAGAGGAAAAAATCCCTGCCATCATAGCACTCATATGCTAGGGGAGACAAACTATACCCATGTAAATTAATAAAAGATCATTTTAGAGAGCCCTAAATGCTTAGGAGGATAACATAACAGTTGACAGGATAGAGAAGGACAAGGCAGGGAAATGACTTTAGATAAGGTGGTGAGGAAGGTGACATTTGAGCTGAGACCATAGTGACCTGGAGCAGCCAGCCATGTGAAAGATGGAGAAGGTATTCTCCAGGTGAAAGGAGCAGCAAGTGACATCTCTAAGGCTAGAATGAGCATGGGATGTCCAAGGCACAGTAAAGAGGGCAGTGAGGCTGGGACATACTGAGGGTGCGGAGGGGAGGGAGATGAGGATGGAGCTGTCTTGGGAACAAAGAGCAGTGAGGACTGTCTTACGCTGTCCTCAGGAGCAACATGCCAAGGAAGAAAGCCTTTCCCAAACCCTTCCCCTGCCAGCATCGTCCCTTTCTGGGTGGCCTCCTGGGAGAAGGCAACAAGGGACATGAGAAAGAACATGAATTTTGGAGTCAGAACTATACTGGAATCTCAGCTTTGAACTAGCAAGCTCTGTAATCTTGAGTAAGTCATTTTATGGGCGACGCTGTCATATACAGCCCAATCCCCACTTTTGGATCAAGGCACTTATTTCCCCCAGGCTTGGAATGATGAAGGTGGATGGCTGATGGTTGAATCCCTGAGAGTTGTCCTTGGTTGATGTCAGCTGCTTTGCCCAAAGCTGGGTATGACCTGAAGCTTCTGTTGCAGCTGCATGGTATCCCAAGTGCTCTTTCTGCCCAGCTTGCTTCCCTCACTCTCTGCCAGCATTGATCTTGTGTCTGCCCTCTAACAAACCTCCCTCACATAAACCTCAATTTCACAATCTGTTACCCAGGGAACCTGGCCTAAGACACACTTCATCTCTTTGAAACTCAGTTCCCTAGATGGCTATACAGATTTATAAGGCTACAACGGCCATTTAGAGTTATAAGGTTTAAAGAGATGATGTATGCAAAGCTTCTAGGCTAGGACATGGAAAGTCTTCAATACGTTATTTTCCCCCTTTCTGGCCTTCATGTATTTCTTTTTTTTTTTAATTTATTGGGGTGACAATTGTTAGTAAATTTACATAGATTTCAGGTGTACAATTCTGTATTACATCATCTATAAATCCCATTGTGTGTTCACCACCCAGAGTCAGTTCTCCTTCCATCACCATATATTTGATCCCCCTTACCCTCATCTCCCACCCCCCACACCCTTTACCCTAAGGTAACCACTAAACTATTGTCTGTGTCTATGAGTTTTTCTTTCTCATTTGTTTGTCTTGTTCTTTTTTTGTTTTTGGTTTATATACCACATATCAGTGAAATCATAGGGTTCTCTGCTTTTTCTGTCTGACTTATTTCACTTAGCATCATACTCTCAAGATCCATATACGTATTTCATACGAGAGCTTCACCTGGAATAGATGTTCACTGTGTTCTGGATTCAGTCAACAGACTACATGTGACAAGTACTGCATTTTTCACATTTATTAGAAGATGAAACAGAAACTGCTCATTGTCCCCCAATATCTATTCTCAACTTCTCTCTCATGAAAATAGAATTCGAGACTTTTAGCTGGATACAGGGACTTCCAGAATAAAGACTACTTTTCCCAGCATTCCTTGCAGCTAGCTATTACCACGTGTCTAAATGTTAACCAATGAGTGAGCATAAATGATGTCTGAAACTCGAAATTGTGTTGTAAAAAAAAGAGTCATGCTTTCCCCTTCCCATTGGCAGGAATAGAGATGCTATGGCTTGAGGTGGAGCAGCCACCATGGACCACAAGATAGTGGAGCAACCACAAAGCCATCATCTGCATCCTGAGCTGAATGTTCTATGGCTGTGCTCATCATGATCTGCTTCAGCAAGTCTCTTACCTTTCAGAAACTCAGCGTTTGCATATGTGAAATGAGAATGAAATCCTAAGTGAGACCATATGTGAGGGAGTCTCATTTTACCCAACAGTTTTATTTTACAGGAGGAAAAAAAAATTCCTTAAAACTGTAGGATCTGGAATTTTAGAAATTCTTAATTCTAGATTAACTCCTTAATTAACTCATGTGTTTCTCTTTGTTTTTAAGGTATGATCTTCCTTTCTATGGGGTGGTCAAGATCTACTAGGACGAAGGGCAAGACCAACAGGTTTTTAAAAACAAAAGAAAACAAAACAAAACAGATCTCTCCCTCTCAAAAAGAACATTGAATTCATGTAAATTAAAATGTGACCTTGACAGGAAACCAGCAAGGTAGGCCAGAGATGCCAAAGCAGTAACTATACTTGTTATTCTTTGATGGTTTGAAATACCCTCAGAACTGCAAGACACCATAGGAAGGAGGCCTTGGTAGGTGCAGGTGGCCCAGGAGTTATGTAGCCTCTGGGCACAGAAGAGAAGGAAGAGTTTTCCTGAAGAGTAGAATGGCCTGGTCAATGGTGTAGAAGTGACATTGCACATACCAGGATGGACTCTAGCCAGGATGAAACGAAGGGTCTTTAGGAAATTTGAGGAGAGTAATTTGGGAGGACAATTCCTGAATGTGTGGAAATAATCTGAATTGGATGTGGATGTTAGTGAACCCAAGGACTGGCTTTCCTCTGGCCTGGACATCGGCCTCTCCACACCTCAGCCTAGCCCTTGCCCAACATGGCAGTAATGAGGTGGCATCCCACCTTCCCCACCAGCACAGTGTCAGAGGAGGCCAGCAAAGACAGAAGTCTCATAGCATAAGTCCTCAAATATCCATGTTTTGACCGCAAATCACTCTCCATCCCAAGATTCAGGTAGACTTCAACTTGAATGAGAAACAACAATCCAGAGAACCCAACCCTGATGATAGTGATACTAGAACTACCTGACAAAGATTTTAGAGCAACCCTTACAAAAATATTTAAGCAGTAAACACAATTGACGCAAATGAAAAAAACAGAAAATCTCAGCAAAGAAATTTAAGTTGTATAGAGAACTAAATGGAAATTTTAGAACTAAAAAACACAATAACCAAAATTAAAAACTCAAAGGATGGGCTTACCATTAGAACATAGGTAACAGAGGAAAAAAATCAGTGAATTTAAAGATCAAACAGTAGAAATTACTCAATATGAACAACAAAGAGTGAAAAGACTTTTTAAAAATGAACATACCCTTATGGACATAAAGGACTATAACGGAAGATTTAATATTTGTGTGATCAGAGTCTCAGGAAGAAAAAAAAAGTTTTTCCCAAACTGGAAAACTTTTCAAAAAAAAAAAAAATGCAATGGATAAAATTCCCCAAATTTGACAAAAGACACAAACCAACAGATCAAGAAGCTGAATAAACCTTAAACAGGATAAACCAAAAGAAATCTATGCTGAGATGTAGCATATTGAAACTTATGAAAACTAAACACAAAGAAAAACTGGGAAAGCAGTGAGATGGAAATGGCATCTTACATATAAGGGAAAAATTATTTAAATGACATCAGATTTCTCATTGGAAACAATGAAGACCAGCCTGATAACACATTTTTCAAGTGCTGAAAAAAATATCAACCTGGAATCTTATGTCCAGTGAAAATATACCTCCAAAATGAAGGCGAAATCAAGACATTCACAGAAACAAGAAAACTAAGAGAATTTGTCACCACCAGCCCTACCCTAAAGGAGTGATTATAGGAAGTTCTTTAAACAAAAAGAAAATTATAAAAGGAGTCTTGGAATATCAGTCAGGAAGAAAGAACACAGTGAGCAAAAATAGGGACAAATACAAGAGACCTCATCTCCTCTTAAGTTTTCTAAGTTATTTTTGCCAATTGAAACAAAAATTATAACACTATCTAATGTGATTCTCAATGTATATAGAGGAAACATTTATGTTAAAAATGGGAAGAGTACAGGGACATCAAGTTACTTAAGTTTCTATACTTCACTCGAACTGATAAAATGTCAACATTAGTAAACTGATAATTTATCTATGTATAATATAACACCTAGAATGTCATTAAAACAATCTATATAAAGAGATACACTGAAAAACACATTATACAGAGGGTGCCAAAAAACATGTATACACATTTTAAGAAAGGGAAAATACTGTATTAAAATTGTAATAATATATAATGGTAACAAAAGATGAATGCAAGTCACATGTGACTTCTGCAATTACGAGAGGTGGTCAAAGTGGTTACCATCAGTGTAATTTCAATACAATTTTCTCCTTTCTTAAAGTGTGTATAGATTTTTTTGGCAACCTCTGTATAAGTCAAAAATGAAATTTTTAAAAAGTTCAGGTAACCCACTGAAAGGAAGGAAAAACAAAAAGAGAAATTTAAAATAGAGGGAACAAACAAAAGGCAAAAAAATCTAACATATCAATGATTACATTAACTGTAAATGATCTTATATACTAATTAAAAGATAGAGATTTGCAGAATGGAACCTTCCTCCACCCCCGAAAAAAATCCAACTATATGCTATCTGTGAATAAGAAATTCACAGATTATGTCACAGAAATGGAGGTGTGAGAAATGCTTCTTGAAATCTGTCCTGGAATTTACGACAAATTGAACAGCTATAATTCAACAAAGGACTCCATGCATGGCACACAGACATGTCTGAGAGACCCGCAATTGTAATCATCGAAAGGTGGGCAAATTAGGCAAGCAGAGGAGGAGGGAAGGGGGAAGTGCAGAGATGTGGGCCACTGGCCTAAGGACACAGACCAGAGCTAGAAGCTCCCTGCAGTCCAGAGCTTTCCGCAGTCACGGGAGACGGAATAATTCGGACTGATAGTGCTCCCCTTATGGCCCACAGTCCTGCCTGAGGGATCACCATATAACACGGCTGAACTCAGCAATCCCATGAGAGACCTCGAAGCAAAGACTGAGGGAAGAAGGGTGAGGACAGTGTTTTAAGCCCTCACTGCCAAGAAGAGGACGGAAGACATACGCATGGAGCCTGGTTGACCCCTCCCTACCCTCCCAGAGCTTGCCCCACCCCAACCCTCCCAGAGCTAGAAGTAGACTCCAGAAGAATCAGTAGCAGTGTCAGATCAAAAAAAACAGAATATTTACAGCTGTGAGATCTGCAGCCCTACAGCCGCAGACTCACAGCACAACTAATTCCAGCAAAAGAGGAAGAATTGTAGGGGCAAGACAACTGTGGACTGGTAGTCCCTGTTGCTCGGAGCCACCTCTAACAACCCACCCCACCCCCGCCGATCTGAGCGGATCCCTGCAGAGGTAACCAGAGTTGATGAGACACACAGGTTCTGAATATGGTTGCAGGAAGAGTGAAGAGCGTTGGGACTTCAGAAGCTCTTCACATCCCCCCCACAGAGGTGATGCACTGAGATCCAGGCGACCTGCTCACAGAGCAGAAGCCCACCTTCCAGGGAACATGCCATCATGTGAGAAGCCAGAACAGTGCAAGAAAAAATATAACACTCCAGTGTGAGAGAGAATAAAAGGCTATAGGGGGAGAAAAAAATAAAACATTCCACCAAAATCTACTGGAAAGCAAAAGAAAGACCTCTTCCTATCAACTTGTTGCCGAACCCACTCCTTTTGATGTCTAGGAAGAGAAATAATAATTCATAAACTGCCATGAATAACTAAGGTAACAAGGCAGCTCAGAAAGAAAATGAAAAGTCTCCAGAAAATGAACTTAAAAACATGGAAATATATGACTTAAATGACAGAGAATTCAAGATTGCAGTTCTAAAAAAACTCAACGAGATGCAAAAGAACACAGACAGGCAGTTTAATGAACTCAGAAAACAATCAAAGAACAAAATGAACACTTTACAAAAGAGATTGAAATTTTAAAAAAGAACCAAATAAAATTTCTGGGGATTAAGAACTTGATAAAAGAGATAAAAAATGAAACAGCCAGCTTAGGTAGTAGAGCTGACCAGATGGAGGAAAGAATCAGTGACATCAAAGATAGAAACCTGGAAATGACAGGGATGGCAGAAGAAAGATACTTGAGACTTAAAAGAAATGAAAAGAACTCTATAAGAACTTTCTGACTCCATCAGAAAGAGCAATATAGGAATAATGGGCACCCCAGAGGGAGAAGGGAGCAGAGAGTATATTCAAACAAATAGTTGACAAGAACTTCCCAAACTTGTGGAAAGATCTGGATCCTCAAATTCAAGAAACAAATAGAACATCTAATTACCTCAACCCCAATAGGCCTTCTCCAAGACACATTGTATTGAAGCTGTCTAAAATCAACGACAAAGAAAGATTCCTCAAAGCAGCCAGGGCAAAAAAGACGGTAACCTACAAAGGAAAGCCCATTAGATTATCATCAGATTTTTCAGCAGAAACTCTACAAGCCAGGAGGGAGTGGAACCAAATATTCAAACTTTTGAAAAAGAGAAATTATGAGCCAAGAATAATATATCCAGCAAAGATATCCTTTAGATATGAAGGAGGAATAAAGACCTTTCCAGACATCCAGAAGCTGAGGAGATTTTCTAGCACACGACCTGCACTACAAGAAATACTGAAGGAGACTATCTGACCTGAAACAAAAAAGCAAACGAATACAAAACCGTAAGCAGAATTACGAACAGACAGAAGCAGGAAATGGCAACCCCTACACAAAATAGGGCCAGTGTACACTTAAAAATAACATAAAGGGTAAAAAAGAAAAAAATATTTAAAAAAGGAAGAAGAAAAGACAACTTAAGAAGAAAAGGCAACTCAGAAAGAACTCACAGCATAAGTAGGGATAACTTGTGACAACAAAAACATAAAAGGGATGAAAGTAAAAGTCTGAACCTGCAAAGGACAATGGAGATAAGAAGCACGCTGAAGAAAGAGGACTATAGTATACATAAAAATTTCTTTTACATAAACTTAATGGTAACCACTCAAAAAAAATTCTGAACTGAAATATATAACATGTAAAAGGAAAAACAGAGGGAAAAGTCATAGATTACTACCACACTAAAATAACAGAGAGCAACAAAAAAGCAAAGAAACAATGGAGACACCGAACCAGAAAACAAAAGATAGCATGATAGGAAATCCTCATATATCAATAATCACCCTAAATGTAAATGGAATAAACTTCCAATAAAAAGGCACAGAGTAGCAGATTGGATTAAAAAAAAAACTAAACCCAACAACATGCTGCCTCCAAGAGACACATCTCAGCTACAATGACAAATACAGACTCAAAGTGAAAAGGTGGAAAATGACACTCCAAGCAAATGATATTCAGAGAACAGCAGATGAAACAGACTTCACAATAAAAAAGGTAACAAGAGACAAAGATGGACATTTCATAATGATAAAGGGGAGTATACAACAAGCAGACAACAGTCATCAATATTCATGCCCCCAATCATGGAGCACCAAAATACAGAAAGCAATTACTAACAGAACTAAAGGGAGAAATTGACCAAAACACAATTACAGTAGAGGACCTAGATACATCATTGACAGCTATGGATAGATCATCCCAACAGAAAATAAATAAGGAAATATCAGCCCTAAATGACACATTAGATGAAATGGATATAATTGACATTTATAGAGCACTTCATCCTGGGACATCAGACTACACATTCTTTTCTAGCATACATGAAACATTCTCAAGGATAGACCACATATTGAGACATAAAATTAGCCTCAGCAAATTTAAGAAAATTGAATCATACCAAGCATATTCTCTGATCACAAGGCTTTGCAATTGGATATCAACTGCGAAACAAACAAACAGAAACAGAACAGGAAAACCCACAAATATGTGGAGATTAAACAACATACTTTTAAAGAGGGACTGAGACAAAGAAGAAATAGAAGGAGAAATCAAAAGATACACAGAAATAATGAGAACAAAAATACATCCTACCAAAATTTTGGGATGCAGTGAAAGCAGTATTAAGAGGGAAATTTATATCATTACAGGCCTATCTCAAGAAAGAAGAGAAATCTCAAATAAACAACCTTACATTACACCTTAAAGAATTAGAATAAGAAAAATAATGAAGCCCAAAGTCAGCAGAAATAAAAATCAAAGCAGAACTAAATAAAATAGAGAACAAAAAGACAATAGAAAAAAATTAATGAAGCAAAGAATTGGTTCTTTTGAAAGATTAATAAAATTGACAAATCCTTGGCTAGACTCGCTAAGATAAAAAGAGAAAAGACACAAACAAACAAAATTAAATGTAAGAAAGGAGAAGTCACTACAAATGCCAAAGAAGTACAAAGAATCATCCAAGAACACTGTGAAGAACTATATGCCACCAAATTCAATAACCTACAAGAAATGGACAAGTTCTTAGAAATATACATCTTTCCTAGGCTAAATCCTGAAGAATTGGAAAATGTAAATAGACCAATCAACAGTAAGGATACTGAATCAGTCATCCAAAACCTTCCCAAAAGCAAAAGTTCAGGACCAGATGGCTTCAATAATGAGTTCCACTAAACATTCAAAGGTCATCTAACACCTGTGCTATCGAAACTCTTTCAAAAAATTGAAGAGACAGTACTCCCTAACACATTTTATGAGGCCAACATTACCCTGATACCAAAACCTGGTAAGGATAACACAAAAAGGAAAGTACCTTAACATAATAAAGGCCATATATGACAAACCCTCAGCTAATATCATAATTAATGGTGAAAAACTGAAGTTCTTCACTCTATGTTCAGGAACCAGACAGGGCTGTCTCCTATCACCTCTGCTTTCCAACATAGGATGTGAAGGACCTATACACTGAAAACTGTAACACATTTTTAAAAGAAATTGAAGAAGACAAAAAGAAATGGAAAGACATTTTGTGTTCATGGATTGGAAGAATCAACACAGTTAAAATGGCCATATTACACAAAGCAATATACAGATTTAATGCAATCCCCATCAAAATCCCAATGGCATTTTTTAAAGAAATAGAACAAAAATAATCATCATATTTGTATGGAACCACAAAAGACCCTGAAAGCCACAGCAATCTAAGAAAAAAGAACAATACTGGAGGTATCACACTCCCTGACTTAACCTGGTACTACAGGGCTACAATAATCAAAACAGCATGGTATTGGCACAAAAATAGACACACAGACCAATGAAATAGAATTGAAAACCCCAAAATAAACCCACATAAATATGGACAGATAGTTCTTGACAAAGGAGCCAAAAACATACAATGGAGGAAAGAGCCTCTTCAATAAATGTTGCTGGGAGAATTGGATAGCCACGTGCAAAAGAATGAAACTGGACTGCTATCTGTCACCATGTACCAAAATTAACTCAAAATGGATCAAAGACATAAACGTGAGACCTGAAATAATAAACTGCATAAAAGAAAACAAAGATATTAAACTTACGGACCTTGAGTTCAAAGAGGATTTTATGAATTTGACTCCAAAGGCAAGGGAAGTAAAAGTTAAAATAAATAAATGGGGCTATATCAAATTTAAAAGCTTCTGCACAGCAAAAGATACCATCGACAAAATATAGAGGCAACCAACTGAATGGGAGCAGATTTTTGCAAACAACACATGCAATAAAGGGCTAATATTCAAAATATATAAGGAACTCATACAACTCAACAACAAGAAAACAAACAATCCAATTAGAACATGGGCAGAGGACCTGAAAAGACATTTCTCCAAAGAGGATATACAAATTGTCAATAGACATATAAAAACATGTTCAACATCACTAATCATCAGAGAAATGCAAATAAAAACCACAATGAGATACCACCTCACCCCAGTCAGAATGGCTTTCATCAACAAGACAAATAGTAACAAGTGTTGGAGAGGCTGTGGAGAAAAAGGAACACTCATACACTGTTGGTGGGAATGCAGACTGGTGCAGCCGCTATGGAAGGCAGTGTGGAGGTTCCTCAAAAAATTAAGAATAGGGGCCGGCCAGGTGGCTCAGGCGGTTAGAGCTCCATGCTCCTAACTTCGAAGGCTGCCAGTTCGATTCCCACATGGGCCAGTAGCTCTCAACCACAAGGTTTGCCAGTTCAATTCTTCGACTCCCACAAGGGATGGTGGGCAGCGCCCCCTGCAACTAGCAACGGCAACTGGACCTGGAGCTGAGCTGCGCCCTCCACAACTAGGATTGAAAGGACAACAACTTGACTTAGAAAAAAAAAAAAGTCCTGGAAGTACACACTGTTCCCCAATAAAGTCCTGTTCCCCTTCCCCAATAAAATCTTTTTAAAAAAATTAAGAATAGGATGCTATAGATGCCTGATCACTGCGCTGTACACCTACAGCTGAAGTTGAACAATAATGAATGTCAACTATATTTTATATATATACATATATATATACATATACAGTTACAAGAAGCGGAGTACAGCCTTAAGAATAGAGACAATGGAAATGTAATGGCTGTATGTGATGTCGGAGGAGTAGTGGATGGAGGGAGGGTGTTTGTCACTGTGTGAGGGATATAAATGATAAACGCCTAACTATTACATTGTTTTGTGCACCTGAAACTAATTTTTAAAAAATTAAGAATAGAATTACCATATGACCCAGCAACTCCTCTCCTGGGTATATACCCAAAAAATCTGAAAACATTTATCCAGAAAGATATATGTGCTCCAATGTTCATTGCAGCTTTATTTACGGTGGTCAAGACATGGAAACAACCAAAGTGTCCTTCGACAGATGATTGGATAAAGAAGATGTGGTATATATACACAATGGAATACTATCCTGCAGTAAGAAAAGATGAAACTGTACCATTTGCGACAACATGGATGGATCTTGAGATTATTACGCTAAGCAAAATAAGTCACACAGAAAAAGTCAAGAACCATATGATTTCACTGATATGTGAGATGTAAAACTAAAAGCAACAAAGCAACAAGACAAACAAATAAAGAAACAGAAACTCATAGACACAGACAATAGTTTAGTGGTTACCAGAGGGTAACAGGGGGAAAGGGGTGGTAGATGAGGGAAAAGGGGATCAAATATATGGTGATGGAAGGAGAACTGACTCTGAGTGGTAAACACACAATGTGATACATAGATGATGTTTTACAGAATTGTACACTTGAAACCTATGTAATTTTACTAACCATTGTCACCCCAATAAATTTTAATAATAAAAAAAAGAAATTCATTTCACATCTAATGATATGGGTAGGTTGAAAGTAAAAGGATGGGAAAAGATAATGACAATGCCGAATGGTGAGGGTGTGGAACAATAGGAACTCTCAGGTTGCTGGTTGGAATACAGAACAGTACAGCCACTCTGGATAACAGTTTGGCAGTTTCTTTAAAAACGAAATATACATTTAACATTCAGCACAGCAGTCATACTCCTGGGCATCAATCCCAGAGAAGTGACATGTTGTGTCCACACAAAAACCTGTGCATAATTGTCTATAGAAGCTTTATTTATAATAGCCAAAAACAACCCAAATATCCTACTATAGGTGAATGTTTAAACAAATTGTGGCACACCAATACCAACAATAAAAAGGAACAAACTACTGATACACGCAACAACTTGGGTGGATTTCAGGGGCATTATGTTGGGTGAAAAAAGCCCTGCTCAGAGGTTACATACTATGTGATTCCATTTACATAAAATTCTTGAAATGACAGAACTATAGCGATGGAAAGCAGGTTACCGGTTGCCAAAGGTTAGAAATGGTGGAGGGGGGTGGTTATGACTGTGAAGGGGCAGCACAAGGAGGATTTTGATGATGAGGGACAGTTTTGTATCTTGATCGCAGTGATGGGTACACAAATCTGACGCACAGTTATGTCACTCTCTGGTTTTAACATTATACTATAGTCACATAAGATGTTCCCATGGGTGAAACTGGATGAAAAGTACACAGAGCCTCTTTATATTATTGCTGCAACTTTCTATAAATCTACACTTATTTCAAAATAGAAAGTTTAGAAATAAAGGTTAGAATGCAAAATTAATTTCTTTACTTTGATTACATTTAAAGTTGAAGTTTAATGTGTTCATAAGGATAATATTCAGAAGAGCCCAAATATTTTTATTTAGATTATAAAAAAAAGTTAACAGTGAAGATGGTATTTTTTTTATTTTGTCAAAAATGTTATTTTGTTTCTAATAAATCACTATTAAATTGGAAAAAATTGGTTCTATTTGATATAAATGTATATGAAAGCAAGAGTGTATTCATTCATTCATTCATTTATTCCATACATATTTATTGAGTTCCAAGAAGAAAAACAAAAGCATTGAGCATCCTCAGCAATTTTCAGCAGTTTCCCAACCTGGAATGCAGGACTCAGAAGAGCAAGATAAAGAGGCTTCTGTGTACAGGTTCCCAACTCCAAAGCCAGATGTTTTGCAGATTGAAGTCCAGATTGAATCTGTGAACCAGTTTGAGATCCCTATCTGCCACCCTCCCCAGGCTGGGGGCTTCAGCTAGAGGTGTGACCCTCTCCAGCAAATGCTATGGCAATGGCTGTGGATAGGGAGGCACGTGGACTCCTTTCCCGGGGGCTGGAAGACTGCCTTCTCTTGCCACTATCCTTTCTTTCTAAAATATTCTCTTGTCCCCTTCCATATGCCAGGTGCTAGGGTTACAGCAGCAAACAAGATGGACAGTCCCTCTGGAACCATGGGCATAATGCTGAACCTCAGAGTCCTCAGGTGTAAAGAGGAGATAATAGTAGCTGCGGCATCACATAGTTGCTCTGAGGGTAACTGAGTTAAAATGCATCACAGGCTTAGAAGATAGTAAGTGCTAAACAAAACTGCCATTATTATTATTATTTATTTTAATTTTTAAATAATTTATTAAATAAAATCTTAGAGAGGGAGAAGCACTGTAGGTAAAACAAAGCCAGGGGCAGAAGAGTACAGGGTGGTCAGGAGCAAGTTACATAAAAGAGAGGCCCCAACAGGCCTTGCCAAGGCTGTGGCATCTGAGTGATGCCCTGATGGTGGAGCAAGTTCCCCAGAGAACTGCAGGAAGCGTTTGCCAAAGGGAAGAGCCCTGTAAAGGCCCTGAGAAAGAATCAGTCAGCCTGGCTAGAGCATGGGGACGAAGTGCATCGGAGAGGAGGCTGAAGTCCCCAGAAGAGACCAGGTCTTACTAAGATTAGAGGATCCCCGGGGAAGCACTGGCAGCTGTTCTCTGTCCTGCCCCCCAAGATTGCTAGTCCTTTGCCCCAATGCTGCAGGTGAATGTCCTTGGGCTCTGGCTTTCACCGAAGGAAGCCACATCTCTGGAGGAGCAGGTCTGAGTGCCCTCCCAACCACTCTGGGAGCTTCTCACCTTGCTCAGGATGGGTTTGCCCTCACCTGAATTTGCTCAGGGTCAGGCCTCAAGCTGCAGAACTGAGCACCTTCAAATGGTGCCCCTGCCATTCACATCGTCTTGCCCTCACACCCCAACAAGATGAGGCCCACACAGGCTCCCTGGTGGGTGGGGGCACTGTGGGAGCAGCAAGTGTGACTATGAGCACCTGCTCTTGCCAGGGTGGAGGGGACGGAGAGAGACCTCTTTCTATAGACAGGGATAAGCCGGGGGAGATAGCCCCATGGTGGGCCCAAGGCCAGGAACAAGGCTCTGCTCTGAGCAGGTCTGGAGACCGACCCTCTCCAAGCACAGCTCTTCCTTCAGAGACATCTTCTTTGTCTTCCAAGTCATGAGGCTGACTTGAGTATCCTCGGTTGCTAGTTGGGGGGAGAGTAGGGAGCAGGGCAAGGTCTAATAGATCCCGTAGTAGGGTCCTTGAATATCCTTGAATAGGTCCAGATACTCATGGAGCCTACAAACCACCTACACACAGCCCCACAGGCATTTGGGGACACACCCACACCCATGCAGGCACACTGGGATCATCATGGACACACACTTCACACTCACCAAGCAGGATCATGCCTACACCTGTCAACCCATTCCACAACAATCACGTTCTCATACACAAATATACATACCCCTGTGTGGAATCAGACACACACAAAACTCACTCAACAGGCAAATCTGATTCACAAAATTACATGCATTGGTGTACGCCAGACACCACCTGCTCTTGGTCACATGCAAGCACTCCGAAGGGAGAAAAGGGGCCTGACCATGCCACCTTGGCCAGGATGGGTGACAAAAAAGAAGCACCTTCAGAGGAGGGAAAACTGGAACACCTAAGAAAATTTACTTCCAGGCCTATCCACACCATCATGCCCTCCCCGTACACCTCCCATTCCAGCCCAGCCCACCCCCGGGTCTCAGATGTCATCTCCAACTGCAGGGACCACCTTCAGCCCTGGATCCAGGGACTTTCCCCACTGTCCCATCTCTTACAATGGGAGACCCTGGCCCAACCAGACCCTCACTATGTCCCATCCTTCCATTTACGCATGCCTTAAAGCAATATTCACTGGGTTCTTTGGGGACACTGCTGTGAAGAAAACTACTTGTTCTACCCTTGGGGCATTTACAGTTTAAAAAAAATGAACACATCAAGTTCCTGACAGGAGCCCTTGACCTAGTTTGGGAGGTGCCCTGAGATGACATTTGAGCGGGGCTGGCTCTGTAAGAGGTGGGGAGATTCCAAGCATGTGCAAAGGTCCTGAGGACAAAGAGGATATGGGGCTTGAGGGAAGGAGCAGAGGCCAGAGCACTGGTGCATAGCTGGCACATGAGGAGAGGGTGGTAAGGTCAAAATGGGAGTGGGGCCAGCAGGCCAACTCATGTCTGGTCAGGTTCTTGCTTTTATCCTAAATGCAGTGGGAACCATGGAAGACTCCAGGCAGGCAAGTGGGGTGAGTCCTGGTTGGAGATGTAGAGGGGACAGCATGGGAAAGGACAGAGGGAAAAGAAGTGAGCTCCCTGGGGAGTGGAAAATCAGGTGCCTGAACATGAGTGAGCAGAGGAGGGAGGAGCAGGATTCCTAGGGGCTCAGGTCTCCAGTTCAGGCAACGGGGTGGATGGGGGGTAAGGGGGCTCCTCCTTGACATGGAGCTATTGGAGGGGCTGGGGCATGGGGCCGGGCCAACCCCAGACTCCTTCCTGTCCCTGCCTCTGCCACAGCTCTTTCCACCAGGACTCCCACCTTCTGTGTTCTGGGCAAATCCAAATTCTTCCTCCATTCCTTCGGCATAAGCCTAATGTCAGGCAGTGTGAGCACAAAGACCAGGGGCTTGGCCTGCCATGCCTCAGGTGGACAACTCACATCCACTGACCGGCACTCTGGTCAACACCATGGTGGCTATAAGACCAGAGTTGGAGGGGGAGCCTGGGGAGTCAGGCAAGCCTTCCTGGGGAGCAAGGGATTACCTAGAGGCTCAGGGACACACTGGCCAAGTAAAGAATGGGGTGCTCCAACCCAGGGGTTCCCAAAATGGAGTACCAACCCTCCATGCAGGCCAAACCGTTGTGAATACATTACAGGAATATACTAGAATTTCTATGCACAAGGTATGAGAAGAAAATGTTAGAACTTCTGTTTTGTATGTATGTTTGTCAAAAAAGAAAAGAAGAAATCAGCTTATTAGCATACCCTATAAGGCGACACGCCAGCCTGCACAGCCCTGCAAGGCCTGGGTCGGGATAGCCACATGAGCTCCCGGGGAGGGGAAGGAAGACCCGAAATGCAGAGGGCACGCTCATACACGTTCATTCTCTTTCTGAGCATTGACATGGTAAGTGGATTTGTGTATGACAGTCTGCTCTTAATTGAAATAACCCTAACAAAATGACCAAGTGGCTTAAGAAGTTTCCTGCAAAGGAAATGTGGACTGAAGATAATACAAGGATGAGCTTTGAACAACAACAACAAAAATGGTAACACTGGCACTTCCATTCTTGGAAGGAGCTGCTCACCAAGCACATTACTATGTAAATACGGTGTCTACCTATCAGCTCTGTTGAGAAGTGGGACACAAAAATTACAAACTTATGGAGACATCTATTCAAAATGTGGGTTTACAGTTGCGACCGTTAATGCTGGCCTGACCTAGAAGACATCCTGGGGAAATAATAGGTGAAAAAGCAGGTGGAAAGACTTGTATCCCATGTGTGATATAAACAGAATAATAAGAATAATATATGATAGTGTATGCATAAAACCTGGAGGTATATACATGAAACCAGGCTTCTCCTTGTGGGGAAGGGCTGTTGCTATCGGCACCATGTATCTATCTCTGCTTATTTGAATTATTACAGTGAGCATGTAAGACAATTCTAATGAGAAACACAATAAAGAATTTTTAGCATCTGGAGTCTTTGTACGTTTCATTTTGAACTAATTATGGATTTACCAAAGAGTCTCAAAGACTTCCTGAATACCCTCCCCACAGCTCCTCCTGTAAATGTGTCCAAAGACCAGGGTACATTTATCAAGACAGAAATAGATGCTGGGCACCACTAGTAACCTAGGTTCCGATTTTTGAGTCAATCCAGGCTCCCACCTTGCATTCAGTCATCGTGTCTCCTTAGTACCCTCCTGTCTCGGACAGCTCTTCTGTCTCAACTTGTCTCTCACAACCTTGACCCTTTGGAAAAGCACTGCCCAGTTATTTTGGAGGATGTCTCTCAATTTGGGTTTGTCTGTCACTTTCTCATCATTATACTGCAGTTGCAGGTTTGGAGGAAAAAGATCACAGATATGGGCACCTTCTCATCCCATCACACCAGGGGTGCCTGACACCCATACAGTTGAACACTAGTTGAGTTGTCTTCCAGGATCCCCCACTGTCAAGTTTTAGCAGGTTTTCCAGCAGTGAGGGTTTCACAGGAACAGGGAGATAGAAAGGGAGGACAGAGGCAGGACAGGCCACATCACAGGCGACCCTGACTGTAGGTTCAGACCTTCTCTCGGAGATAAAGTGGGGTTGGAAGAGCATTAGGCAGAGATGCGCAGGGTTGGCCGTGAGATGCCGAAGTCATGATGATGTCTGTGTGCAGACAGGGCCGGGGGGCAAGAGAAGCAGGGGGCAGCTGGGAGGCCAAAGCAGCAATGCCCAGGTGATGGGGGAGGAGTAAGAGAGAAGAGGAGGAAAATTCAAGAGCAAGGGTGGAGATGAGGCGGTGAGGCTTCTGAGTAGTGCTTCTCTCACTGGAAGGAGCAGAAATCTTAAAAGTTGATGTCCTGGAGGGCACCCTCTGCCTTCCCATCCAATCCCACCTTCTCACAAAAGTAGAGGTGCCCCTGAGGGCGGTGCATAACAGAGCACTTCATACCTGTGCCTGCAGGCTCATGGTGGGCTCTCAAAGCAGACAGCCTGAAGGTGGGGAGACTCATGATCCAACATCAGTTCTTCCTGGGGTCTCTGGCCTACCCGCCTGCCCTAAAGATTTCAGACTTGCCAGCTCCCACAATCGAGTGAGCCAATTTCCTAAAATAAATCTATCTCCATCTCTCTTCATAGCTCTCTTTATAGCTCTCTCTCTCCACACAAACACATACACACACACACACACACCCCTACACACACACACACGTACAGACACGTACACACATGCACACATTGACACATACATATACACACATTCTCACATATATACACCTACACACATTCATACACATACACACATAACAGATACACACATATACAGATACACACACATGTAAACACATATACACACATACACATATGCACACACACATACACACATATCCTATCAGTTTCTGGAGGACCCTGACTGGTGCAACCTCTCTGGGGAAGTGCCCTTGGAACAGAGAACTGAATGAAGGGAGTCGGGGGTAGCTATGCAAGGACCTGGGGACAAAGGTTCTGGGCGAGAACAGCAAGGCATCTGGGAGCTTGTTGTGTTCCCAGTGAGCCAGAGTAGTGGGAAAGGGTGGTCGAGTCAGCAGGTTGCAGTGGAGTAGGGCCTATCAACATGGCACAGACTGGCACTTTGCTATGCAGAGAGCAGAGTTGGGAGGAAAGTGATGCTTCTTTGGGCCCCCAAGTGGAGGATGGACTGTTTAAGGCCTGTCAAGAGGCTGTTTCTGTCATCTAGGTGAGAGGGACGGCCACTTAGACTAGGGTGATGGTGGCAGAGCTGGTGGTATGGTGATTCTGGGTGCATTGGAGGCAGAGTCGAAAGGCCCAACCACTGGCTTAGCCATAGGCTGTGAGGGAACAATAGGATTCAAGAGGGAATAAGAATGTGGTCAGGCCTGTGTTACAGCTCCAGATGTTTCCAGGACTGTTTGTTTAAGCCTGTCTCCCACAGTGGGTTCCAGGAAGGCAGGTGATGAAATGTCTTCCAGTTATACGTACTGCTGTGCCCGTAAAGCTGGATAAATATCGTAAAATGAATGGGTGGGCTGCCTCTGTTCCTCACCATGGTTGCCACTAGTCCGACCCATGGGCTCCAGACTATGGTGTGGCTGTTGGCCCCTGGCCCAGGCTACCAGGAGCCCTGCTTACAAAGATGGCTATGCTGGGCCCAAGAGCTTGGCTCTGCCACGAGGAGCTCATGCAAGTTAAGGAGATAAGGCACAAAATAATTAGAGAGCAGAGTGTATAATTAAGTGTTAAATTATGTGTTTCATATTCTCTGAGCTAAAAGAGTATGAGTTGAGGAGGTTGTGCCAGGATGGTGTAGCTGGGGGAGGCAGCACATGCAGGGAGGGACAGCCATACAGGGGAAAACTCTGGGTTTGGCAAGGCATTAGTAGAGGGTGAGGCAGGAGCAGGGGGAGGTGCAGGGACAATAAGGACAGTGTCCCACACACATTCTGCAGGAGCACTTGTGGATAGGGAGCAGCACCAGGTCACAGGTGTATGCTGGGTGAGCATTGCATAACCTCAACAGGCCTCAATGGCCTTGTCTGTGAAATGAGTTGCTAAGGGTACCCAACAGGACAGTCTATACACAGATTCAGCACATGGTCTGGCACGCTGGGGATGCCCAGACAGACAGACAAAGAAAGAGTCAGGTGACCACATAGACAGAGGAACACACAGGCAGACAGACAGGAGAGCAGTCAGGTGGTCAGACAGGTGGTGAGAACAGGCAGACAGACAAGCAAGAGACATTCAAACAGACCAACAGCTGGATTTGTGCCTCCCAGCTTCTGGCCCTTCAGGAGCCCTGTCCAGAGCAGGTCTTATCCACTCTTGTCCTGCTCTGAAAGACAGGAAGACTGTGGCTGCCAGGTGGCTCAGGGACTTGCAGAGTCCCAAGGAATGCTGTGTGGCAATACATCCTCAATGAAACCTTCAGAGGTTGAGAGTTCTGGGAGAGCACCCCAGCACTAGCTGTAGGCCTTGGGAAACCAGGGTTGAGAGGTCAAGCAAAAGAAAAAGGAAATCAGAGCTGGAGCAGAGGTGGGCCTGGGCAGGAAGAAGACAGGGAGGAAGACAGGGAGGCAGAGCAGTGAGAGTCACTCATACCCCAGCCAGGCGGTCAGGCCTGAGGCTGCAACAGGAGCAGCATGTCCCTAGCACCGTAAGGCAGCCCAGAGGCCGCAGGAGGTTCTCTTGGCAGCACTGTGTTTGCAGCCTGACTTAACATCCACTGCCTGTTAAACAAACTTGTGACAGGCCTGCTCCATACACCCAGGGACAGCAGTGGCTCTCAGCTGTCAAGGGTGGCCCGTAATGGGGGCACTGTATGCCACAGCAGAGCCTCTCATTCCAACACAGAGGCAACGGCCTCTGCCTAAACAAACATGGGCTTTGGCCACAGCCATGTGAGACACAGCGCATACCGCACACTGGGGAAGGGGCCTGGGCCTGGGCCACTGCTGTTCTGCACTCGGGCTTCACACACAGGCAGGAAGGAGGCAGAACGTGCAGTCCCTGCTGCCCAGCCTGGCACCCATTAATCCACCCAACAAATATCAATTGAGCACCTACTGTGTGCCGGGCATTGTCCTGGGACCTGGAATACAACAGGAAACAAAGCCACCAAAAGCCCTGCCTTCCTGGAACTTACATCGTAATGGGGGAGGCTGACAATAGACAAAAATATAACGTCTGAGGGCAATAAAGAGCTCAAAGGAAAAAACACAATGTAAAGGGGATAGGGCATGACAGAAAGGTCAGGGAAGGTGTCTTTGAGACTTTTGGGCAGAGACCCAAAGGAAGTGAAGGAGCTGAGTAGGGATTCAGAAAATCCCCGGGAATAGCACATGCAAAGGCCCTGGGGCACGTCTGTGCTTGGCATGTTCTGGGACTGATAAGGAGATGAGTGTGACTGGAGTAAAGTAAGGGTTGAGGAGAGAGGCAGACCAAGAGGCCTGAGAAGTACCGGGAACAGGGTGTGTGGACTTTTCCTTGTTCTCTGCAGAAGGTGGGGACATGGAGGGATAGGACCTGGCTTCCGTCTTGACAGGGTCCCTCTGGCTGCTGCAGCAAGGGCATGGGGGGGAGGGGTCGTCACAACAATCCAGGAGAGAAGGAGTGGGGCAGCTTAGACCAGGATGGTAACAGTTTGGGTGGGGAGAGAGGTCGATTCTGGGTGAATTTTGGAGGTAAAGATGCCTGGGTTTCTTTACAGACCAGATGTAGGGGTCAGGGAAGAAGAGGAGCACTGGGGAAACCACCCTGGGTCATAGGCTTCGCAAACAGTGCTGAATTTCCTAGTTCATTCACTCATTCATACATTCATTTTTCTTTGCAGTGGTGAGGAAGTGGGGGGAGAAATAAAGATGTTCAGTGTAGCGTTAATTATAAGAGTAAAATTGGACACAAGCTACAGTCCTTAGCAATGAGGTAATAAATAAATTGCAGCTCAGCCATACAATAAAAGAGTAAGCTGCTCTAAAGTTCAGGTCTTTGGAGAGTTTCCAATCCATCTGTCCCTCTTTCCTCAGCCATGAGCGGGACCCTGGGGGCCCTGAGACAAAACAGCCACAGCCCAGCCCAGAGTGACAGCAGGGGAGCTAGAGTGGCCCCTGACTGCCCTGGGATGGGGGGGAAGGATTTGTTGATGGCAGTGACAGTGAATTCAGTCCTGAAGACAAGAGGGACTCAGCTGGGACAGAGGGGTGCTCATGCATGAGAGGAGAGTTATATCCATCTTGGTGGCACCCCTGAGTGTCCAATTTCAGCATGTTTAAACAAAGCCTCTAGATGGACCTTGGCTAGTGGGGAAGGCTGGATGCCTGTGCTAACTGGGCTGCCTGCTGCTCTGGCACTCAGGGACTTTCCACTAATTGGATCCCTAGGGAAGGAGAACAGCCTCCATCCCCAGCCAACCCACCAATCCATCCATCCAACTATCCATTCATTCGTTCGTTCATTCATTCATTCAGAACCTCCAATGTAGATGAGGTCACTGAGCTCAGCTCTGGGGATGCTGGGGTGAAGAAGATAAAGTACAGAGGAGCTTACACACCACTGGTAAGGCCCACAGTAAGTGCACAGGAGAGATCCGACGCAGTATACGGCAGGCAGAGTTCAGCAGGGTGGAGTGATAGAGTGTTGAATTGGAGGGATGCTTCTCCAATTAGGTGACATTTAAGGTGAGATGTGAATGGCCAGATGGAGCCAGTGTTGGGGGGGAGACTCCAGGCAGAGGGCACAGCAGGTACAAAGGCCAAGAGACCAGCTCAAACGTGGGGGCTGTTTAAGGATCAGCTAGGAGGCCTTGTGGCTAAGCTGAGAGGGCATGAGAAAGAGTGGAGAGAGAGGAGGTCATAGGTGTCAACAGGTGCCCCTTAGGTAGGACCTTGTTGCCCCCTAGGAAAAATGTGGGTTTTCTGTGGAGTGCACCACCTGGAGTGCTGTGAGGCAAGAGAGGGCAGGGACAGCCCGAGCTTGCTGAGAACCACTCCCTCCCTTTTGTGGTATGGACTGATGATGCCACTCACCCCGCAGGCAGGCCAGTCCAGGTCCTTTCGTTACCCTACTAGGAGGGGCTGTGGTGCTCATTTTATGGATCACAAGACTGAGGCTCAAACAGGTTACTGCAGGGACTTAGAGGCCAGTCATTCCAGCTGGATCTAACCTAAAGAGATATTTTGTTTTCCCTGCATAGTTTTTAAAATTTGAATCAGTTGCCAACATTTAAAAATTAGGAGACTTCACATAAAAGATTTTTGTTTGGCTTTCCAGTGTCTCTTGAATAATCAATCTAGGACCACCCCCTTACATGGGGTCAACTACAGACTCTCTGTTTTGGCATAGCCCCCTACTCCCAACTGCATCACACTTTACCTTGTCCCTCATTTGTGTCCCCCCAACACACCCCTTCAACATCTGAGATTGCCATCCTAGGCTGCACCTGGTTGGGCCCACTGGCTGCTGCAAGCCCCTCCCTTGTGGAGGTAAGGAGGTGCACATGCACAGGCATTCTCTGAGGGAACTAACAACCCCCCATCTCATCTCCAAATTCCATAACTATTTCCTCACTTTTCTGCCCTCAATTGCCTGCACCAAGCAAAGACACCCAGCTCCAGCTTTCAGGATGTAGATTCAGAATCCTTCCAGCCAGAGACCATGGATGGGACCATCCTCCAGGGGGGAACTCAGGCCCAGCAGGGCTCAGGGTCACTCAAACAGTCATTCCCAGGAGCCCTTCTGGAGAGACACAGTAAAGAGGTTGCATTCTTCTTAGAGCCCTTGGCTCAGAGCCCCAGCCCTGCCTCCATTTAACTGGGAGATGTGGGCAGCAGGTTTCAGTTTACCCATTTGTTCATCGAGATTCATTGTGATGCTCTCTGAGGCTTCTCCTATCTCATGTACCCATTGTCTTAAGAGAGAAGCAGCTTGTCTCTCTGGATTCAAACTCACCCGCCTCTGCTTCTAGCTGTGTGACCTTGGGCAGGTGGCTTAACCTCTCTGAGGCTTGATGTCTTCATCTATAAAATGGAGATGTAATCCATGGGGTCATTACAAGATCCCATCGGATGATGCAAGAAAAGTACTTAGCACATAGTAAATGGTCAGTAAATATGAGCAAGTCTGGGAGTTGTGAGCTGACCTCTGTCCCTCTCGCCAGGGGCTTAGGCCAACGTCAAGCCAACAGGCCAGGTATGGAGACCAGCTGACAGAGAAGGCCAGGCCATCTGATCAGGTGTCTGCTTGCCTGAGTGAGAGTCCCAGAGTGAGGTCACCCCTCACTCCTGTCACTGAGCCATGCATGTACCAGGCACCCTTGTTAGTACTGGGGAGGAGTCCAGTGGAGACCAAGACTAGGAGGGCACTGCTTCTAATGTTCTGGGCTGGGGATTGGGGGAGAATAAAACAGGGCGGTGGAACAGAAACAGCCAGGTAGGACTTGGGGCTGCTCCAGACCTCATGGTCAGGGACTAGCATTCTGAGGAAAGCACATTAGGAATGAGTGAGGGGGGCGTTACCAGGGAAGGGCATTGCAGGGGGAAGGAACTGCCAGTGCATGGCCCGGAGGCGTCACAACCTTGAGGCTTTGTTAGAAAGGAAAGCAGGTCTTTGCGTGAGCACCATAGCACCATCCGGAGAGGCCGTAGAAGGGGGCATGGCATCTACCAGACGGCATGGCATTCTTGCAAACTTAGGAGCCAGGCATCGGATTCTATTTCAAGGTGGCAGGAGCTCCCGGAGGGTTTGGAGTGGAGCTCAGTAGTGGGCTTTTCTTTTACAATGAGGCCAGCGCTGACCTACTCCTACCTGGAGAGTCTGGGTCCAAGCCCACAGCTCCAGGCAAGAAAATGAAGCCACTGGCCGTGGTCTACGGGTGGGGGCAAGAGGTAGGGTCTGGGGGAGGGGCACTGGCCGGGGCGTGCCCGGGACGCTGAGCTGGAGTCTGGGGAGTGGTGGGGCGGTAAGCAGGGCGGCGGTGGCGCAGCTCAGGGCGAGAGCTCCGCCACGGCCGGAGCCGGGCACCAGGGCGCGCCCGCGGGGTTCACCGAGGGAGCAACGGAAAGGGCTCCGCGGCAGTGCCAGTGCCCCTCGCCCGCGGCGACCGAGCCCCCAGTGTCCGGTGAGGCACCGCCCCCTGCTGCCCGCGCCCAACATCGCGCCAAGCGCTGAGCTGCGCCGAGGCTGCTCGGGGCACCGGGCCAGAGACCCGGCAGCCTCCTGACCGGGAACGCCGGGGGACTGTGGGGAGCCGAGCGCAGGAGGGAGGCCACACTCAGCCCGGCCCTGGCCGCAGGCGTCCTGCGACCTGGAGCAGCCCCTCCCTGCTCCGGATCTCACTTCACAGTGGGACACCGCCAAGGTCACCCAGAACGAGTGACGGGCCTCGTGCCAGGGCGGTTCTGCAGCGCTGCCCACGCAGACCTGGAGACTGCACGACTTTGTGAGCTTCAGTTTGCACATTTGTAAAACAGGGGTCATCATACTCCACCTGGCTTAGAATCTTCACCTTTCAAACCATAAAAATCTCAGCAGTAAGAATGCAAGTGCTGATTTCTCCAACGATTTCTAGATAGTTTTTTTTTTTTTTAATCTTCCCTTTTTTTGTTCATTTTCTTAGCTCGGTACTGAAATACAAGTAACAGTGCACTGCAGAGTCTGGTATGTAAAGATGTTGGTTTTTGAGAAACAAGACCCTCCAAAAGCCAAGTTTTTAGCCCTATTAAAACATATCCAAAGAACTATATTAATATTTAAAATGCACTTAAAGCACAAGAAAAGTCAAAAGATAAATGACAAACTGAAGAAAATATTTGCAACTCATCACAAAAGTCTAATACAGGGGTCTGCAAGATTTTTCTGAAAAGGACCACATAGTAAGCATTTTCAACTTTAGGACCTTAAGGTCTCTGTCACAACTTCTTTGCTGTTGTAGTGTACACGCAACCACAGACAATAAGTGTAGCTGTATACCAATAGAATTTTATTTGCAAAAGATAAGTTAGCAGGCCTGATTTAGCTCACGGGCCATAGTTTGGTCTAATTTAGCCAATATATAAAGAGCTCCTAGAAACCAATAAGAGACAACTTAATAAAAATGAGCAGAGACTATGATTGTTTTTAAAAAGGAAACTCAAAAGGCCCTAAACATATTACAAACATATGACAAATGCCCGACTTCAGACATGGTAAGAGACATGGAAATTAACCACATTGAGATATCGTTTCTCCTGTCACAATGGCACCTTTGTCAGGTACTGACACAATGTTGGTGACACTGTGGGAGACATGTCTGTTGCTGGTGGGAGTGCAAAGTGGACACCTTCTAGAGGGGAAGCTATCTGTATTTGTCCCTCATGGCTACCTTCTGACCTAGCAACCCCACTGCTAAGCATACGTCCTACAGGCGTACATAACCAGGTACCACGAAGTGATCCATTTTCAATGTTACATCAGGAAAGCCACTAATGCGGTGTTTGGAATAATAAAAATGTTGGAAACAAGCCACCCAGAAGCTAGTTACAAAAACTGCTTTGGGTGCACGATGGAATATCACACAGTTATTAAAGGCAACAGGAGGCTCCAAGGTTGATATCGAAAAATCTGCATGCTGCTAGACATTGAGAGGAAAGCAACATGCAGAACTGTGTATTCAGTGTAAGGCCTTTGTGTATGAACAAGGTCTGGAAATAAGCTGCGTATTTCTGTGTGTTTGTATTGTGTAAAGAAACACTGAAAGGATCCCTAAGAAGCCAGTCCAAGTGCTTACCTGTCTGGTGCAGGGAGGAGAGAAAGAACTCTCAATGTACATCACTGTACTTTTTCAAACCCTGTGAGAATATATTTTCTATTCAGAGATTTTAAACTGTTAAATCAATGTACATGGCTTTGATGAGGAGTGAGAGGAAGAAGCCAAACGCAGAGGAGTATATATAGACTGCTGCAATCTGAGTGGGAAAGGGCATGTTTCTTTATGTGCGGGGTTCTCTGGAAGAACAACCCCACTCCCTGCAAAAAGTACCAGCAACAGTAGCCTCTGGGAGGAACATGGGGCCAGGGTTTAGAGGAAGACGCACTTTTTTTTTTATTCTTTTGGATGGCTGGATTTTTTTTAACCATATACATATTTAAAGTTCTCAAATAAGAATAAAAAGAGGTGAAAAAGAAAGCAGATGAGAGCGCACAGGCTGTTAAAATAATACATCAGCGCCCCCTCCCCTGCCGCCCTCGCCCTCATGGTGTCTGCCATGAGCCAGGCTCTCTTCTATGTGTTTGCATGCATTAGCTCCTTTAAGGCACCAGCAAATACTACTGTTACCTCCGTTTTATAGCTGAGGAAATGGCCAGAAGAGGTGAGTGCCCTGCCCAGCCTCTCACACACGTGGGCATGTTGCCCATCAAGTCCCTGAGATTGCCCTCGGCCAGCAACTAAAAGACACTGATGTGGTCTCACACTGCTCAACACTGGAGTTCCCTCTATGAAGTTATCTCAACTGGTCGCCCAGGCTTTGTTTCAACACCTCCCAGGATAGGAAGCTCACTGCCTTATAGGCAGAGCGTTCCATGGCCAGATAGTTCAGTTGAAAATCTCACTCAGCAGGAGTTCCTCCCTGCCTCTGGCTCTGCCCTTGGGACCACCTGCTCCTTCTACTAGGGAAAGCCCCGAAGGCATGGAAAGACCAGGGTACCTGGAGCTGTTATTCAGACTGAGAAGCCTTGGCTCCTGTGGTAGTCCCTGTTGGATGGTGACTCCGACAAGACCCTTTCCCTCTCTGAGGCCATATGGATAACATATCCCTTTTCACAAGATTACTATGCCATCACAATAGGAGCGCCAGCATGCAAGGAAGCCCCAGCCAGTCTCTCCTGACTCTTCTCTTTACTCCATGCTTTGGCCAATTAATCTTTCCTTAGTCTTGCCCAAATTAGCCAAGACTGTGCATACTTCAAGGCCTTTGCACTTACTGTGCACTCTATCTGGAAAGTTCTCTTTATGTCTGCATTGTCCCATCCTCAGTTTCTTAGCAGGAATGTGACCTTCTTGGAGAGGCCTTCACTGACTATTCTAGCTAACACAGCTCCCCATCCATTCCCTTCCTATCTTTCCATTTCGTTCAGGAATCATCTTGCTTTCTTGTTGCTTTGCTTATTATCTGCCTCCCCTAGTGTAATATGAGCTCAAGAGGACAAGGACCTCGTTTACTTCATTTACTGCTGGACCCTAGTGCCTAGAAGAGTGCCTGACACATGATGTATGTTCAGGAAACACACAAATGGATGAATGAGTACAGAGCCTGCATACTCTAGCATGTAGGGACAAGCCAGCGAGGACTGCATGCCCACAGGGACATGGGTCTAAGTGTCCAGCACTGGAGTCTGCTCTGCACAGCCCCCACCCAGGCACCATCAGCAGCCCCTGCCCTTTAGCCCCTCTGCTCTCCCATTTACCACACAAGTCAGAGGTGAGGCCAGGAGGCCACTATCCCAGGAATATCAGGGCTCTCAATTCAATTTAAAACACTTTAATTGCCTAATTGCTCTGCTCTTCAGTGCAGTTTGTTAACAGAAGCGATTCTGCAGCACCCAGGCCAGTCTAGCAGAAAATTGGTATTTTAAAGGAAATTAAAGAGACAGAGCACTGAACTGCCACCACTTCAGCTACCCCAAGTACCCTTACACCACCACCCCCAGCCCCAGGGGAGGCCTCAGTCACCTGCAGGACATGGACAAGGGTGGGGAGCACCAGTGCTGAGCCCTTATACATGCAGACACTGTGTCAGTCTGCTGGGAGGTGCTTGTGTTGGGACGAGCAGGTGCTTCTGCTAGCATGTTTGGACTTCTCTGCCGTGTGCTATCCTAAGTATGGCTGTGCTTTCTTTTCTTTATGTTTAAGTCATGCTTTCAAATAGGGAACACATGCAAGTGGTGTTTTAATTCAAGGCATAGATGACTTTGCAGCTAACATGAACCTCCCTTCCCCCCACCCTGATCTCCGTCCACCAGTTCCCTTTTCTAGGCACAAGCAGTTATGTTTCCTGCAGGTCCTTCTAGAGATATTTTATGTTTATGTATGCATAGAACTGTTTTTATACAGACGACAGCACACGCTAAACACTGTTCTGCTTTCCCCCCACTTTTTCTATCTTGGAGACTGCCTAAGCAGAGCTTATGTAGAGCGTCCTCTCTTTGTAACAGGTGCCTCATCATGCCATTGAAGGACTGCCTTTTGATTGCTTTCATCAATCACCTATTGCTGGACATCAAGGTTGTTTCCAACCTTATGCTTTATAAGTAATCTCGCAATCTCAATCTGCATACATACCTCACTTTTCCCACATAGGAGGGAAATGTGTGTAGAATTCATATTTCTTTTTAAATCAAGTTTGTTTGTTCCTACTCTCAAAGCAACACTCACGTCCTACAAGAATAGGATAAGTGTCACAATCCTACAACTCAGAAACAGCTTTGATTACACTTAGCCCCTATTCCATGCTGATTCTAACTTCTAATTTACCCAAATGGGTTAGTAGCATTCAAACTATTTTCAAGCGAGTTGTTTTTTTTTCACTCAGCAATAAATGACATTTATCTTCCCACATAAGTAAACAGCTCTGTGTTTCGTTTTGTGGGCTGAGTAACACGCCATTGTGTTCTCCTACTACAGCGATTCAACCACTCCCTTACTAGAATCCAGACCGTTGACAACTTTTTGTTATTACAAGCTGCACTGCAGGGAAATTCCTTGAAGCCTAGTCTTGGCACACATCCTTTATTCTGTCCATAGGACAGCTACCCAGAAATGGAACTTCTAGATCACAGAGCATGTACTATTGTTTTGGGATGCACATTTTTGATGTATTTGGGTATATGTGTTTCTGTTGTGTGTCTGTAGGCCTGTGACTGTAGGTTCATGAAGGTACCAAAGCAAATCTGTTGTATGGCTATAAATGGGTGTGTGTGCTTTCTCTCCACCCGTAATCTCTAAAACCACTCAGTGCTGCCTGCCCTCTGCCTGGTAGCTGGGAAAATATAAGTGTCTCCTGTACCTGTGCAGTGCCATACCCTCTGGACACAGCCGTTGGAGGGTCTGCAGACCTCACTCCGGTTCCTGAGCTAAGCCAACTCTCCTCTGCCTGGATTCTCTCAGTAGCCGGGATCAGAAACCCAACCCAGACTGGCTTTATAATATGGGGGAGAAGTGTGAGTAACTGGAAGTCCAGGACCTCAGGCCCATGCGGATGCAGGTGTTGAAAGAAGTCCATTCAGAATCTACGCCTGTCTCTCGAAACTGGTTTCCTCTGTGCCAGTTGCTCTTGGGCCAGCCTTCCTGCATGGAGGCAGAGACCGCCTGAAGCTAGCTCCAGGCTTGCAGTTTCTTGCTTATGGTCCCAGAACCTTCTCTTCTTCCTACCTGTCCCACCAAAGCTTGGGATTTCCTCTCATGAGACCAGGTAAGAGCGTATGCCCTCCCACCCCCAAACCATCACTGCATCCAAAGGACTGTGGTACTTTTGCTGGCCAGCCTGGGCCACAGACCCAGAGGTTGGAGTCAGCCCTGCCTCGCCCAGTTCTTCCTGCTCCCCCTGGAGCCTAACTCTGTGTCCCTGCCCACATCTGCTCACCTGGCATCTAACAATAAAGAGGTCAACAGCCAACTATTCTCACTAGTTGCCTGACCTCTAGGATAGCTTTGGTCTCAAAGGAGACTCCCAGAAATCCGAAAGGCTACCAGACACACCGGAGAAGAGGAGCTGGGGGGTGTGGGAGAGGGGTCAGAAGCATCATTTCAAGCGAGAGAAGTCAAAGGGAAACAGACTTGACTGTTTTTCTTTACAAAGCACTAAATAATTTGGCAAAAAGGGTGACTGGAAAATGTCTAACTGTTTCACTGGTACACAGACATCTGTAAATGTTCCTGCTGCTGTTCCTATTTTCATGAATGGTCCCTCCCAACCTAAATTTTCAACCTCCATCAAAGGTCATTTGAGGCTGATACTGAACCTTCACCATAGGTGATGCTTCCAACCCCAGGTCCTATTAGGCTGGATTTCTGTGCTTTAGTGAACTCCTATTCATCCTGCAAAACCTATCCCAATGCTGCTTTCTCAGGGAAGCCTTCCCTGACTCCCTCTGGCAGAGTTAGTATCTCTGTCCACTGGCAGTCTAAGGTGACCTATTTCTGCCCTCTAAACATCAATTGTCTATCTGTGCTCTGAAAGATGTGAGCCTGGTCTAGGGCTTCTGACTTCCCTAGCCTCATATCCCTTCAGTCCATGAAAGAAGAACTTAGGGTGAGTTGGATGTTTTGACCACCTAAAGGAAAAAAATGTTTACATTCATTCAGTCAGTGTATACTGAGCATCTACCAAGGAGCAGGCTTTGTCCTGGGTGCCCCAAAAGACATCGTAATAATCAAATATCATAAATAGATAGTGCATTATAAAGGGTGGTGAATGAAGGAAAGACAGCATAACAGAGCAGCTAAGGGCATGGGTGTGGAGCCAGACTGCTTGAGTTTGAATCACAAAATTCACCACTTACCGGGGGGATGAGCATGGCCAAGTCACCAAACCTCTCTGAGTCAGTTTTAGAGTCTATAAGGTTAGTAGCAGCCCTGCCCTTTTCATCCATTGGGAGGATTAAACAGGCCATTGGAGGTGAAGTATCTTGCCTGGCCTATGGCAGGAGTATACATGTGTCTGTTCAGCAAACACTTGAGTATAGATAGCAGGGGTGCCTATTTTCTTTGGTTGGTGAAGGAAGGTTAGAGTTTGAGCAGAGGCTGGTGGATAAGTAGTACACGATTAACCATGAGGGGAGAGCAGAAGCATTCCAAACAAAAGAAGCGCATATGCAAAAATGCTGACCAGCTGGCATTTTGGGACTGGATATTCCACCTGTGCACATAACGGCTCAACTGCATGAGAAGAAATGGAAGGTGTGGGAGGGGCAACCTCCAGGAAGCATGGTGAAAAAGATGATTCTTAGTATATAAAGTATGGCAAGAATAGAATACAAAGGATTTGTAAAAGATATTCAATATTAGATGTGCATTAAATTTCCAAATAAGACATTTTAAATTTGTAAATGAATCTTGAGGTAGTTTCCACATATATATCAGATGTCATGCTTGAGCTAGCAAAATACAGTGCCTCATCAAGATTTGTTTTACGGACCAGCTGTCTGATAGTCACTGTGGATGAGACCTGCAGGTGGTGGTCGCAAAGGAGAGGACAACTCTGCCTTGTGTGGCCATATAGAGCGCCCTCTAGTGGCCAGTAGGAAGTCTACAAGGCCAAGAGGTGTGCCATAAAATAGTGTCCCAATATAATTCCAAATAAATTTAGTTGAATAGTTGTAAAAAATGATTTTGTACCTATAGAAATTCACGACCACAAACAATCCATGACCCTCAATAGCAGTAGGTTAGTACTAGAAAGCTAAGAGTGGAGGGGCCCAGAGACTGGGGTGCAGGAGTACAGACAGGGAAGTGTGGCTCCAGATAAGGCAGGTGTTGAGGGCGGAGCCTCTGGGGGCCTTGCTGCAATCCTAGGGAGCCATGCTAGAAGGGAGTCACGGAAGGGGATAGACTGAGGGACAGAATCGGAGCTGCACCTTGGAAGATCTCTCTTGCTTCAGTTTGCAAAGGGGTTGAGGACAAGATGGAAATGACAGCATTGGTCTAGAAGAGACAGGATGGCAGCAGGAACCCGGCTGCTGGCAGGAGAGAGAGACAGTAGACTGAGGCTATATTTTGAAAATGTAAAATGCACAGGACTTGGTGACCTAATGACATAATGGGCCGGGGAAGGGGAGGCAAAGGAGTGGAAGGCTTCAGTAGGCCCTCCGAGACCTAGCTTCCGGAGCCGGAGCCGGGCAGGCGCCTTTGGGATGGTAGCAACCAAGATCTCCTTAGCAGGAAGCCAGCTGGAGTTGGGGAGGGGCAAATGGCAAAAGTGAGCAGACTTCCCAGGTTCTGGGGACAGTCCTGGTTTATTCCTATTATATCTGAGTAATTATTCATTGTACCCTCTTCTACATTCAAAAGTGACCCTGATTTCCTCTGAATAATAAATTTTATTTATTTACTTACTTATTTATTTATTTATTTATTATTAGTTTCGGGTTTACAACACAAAACAACATAGTGATTAAATATTTAAATACCTCACAAAGTAACAACCCCAATTAATCTATTACCCATCAGACACTGTACATAACTATTAGAATATTATTGACTATATTCCCTACGCTGTAATATATATCCCTGTGACTATTTTTTAAAAATTATACTTGACATTCAATATTATTTTATATTAGTTTCAGGTGTACAGCGTAGAGGTTAGGCACTTATGTAATTTATGAAGTGATTCACCCCAATAAGTCTAGTACCCATCTGACATTATAGAGTTTTTGCAATATTATTGACTATATTCCCCATACTGTGATTTACATCCCCATGACTCTTTTGTAACCACTAATTTGTACTTCTTAATCCCTTCACCTTTATATCACCCAACTCCCCAATACCCCTCATATCTAGTGACCATCAGTTTGTTCTCTGTATCTATGGGTCTGTTTCTGTTTTGTTAGTTCATTTATTTCATTCTTTAGATTCCACATATAAGTGAGATCGTATAGTATTCCTCTTTCTTAGTCTGACTTACTTCACTTAGCATAATATCTTCTAGGTCCATCCATGTTGTCACAAATGGTAAGATTTCATTCTTTTTTATGGCAGAGTAATATTTCATTGTATATATGTACCATATCTACTTCATCCAATCATTTATTAATGGCATTTCAGTTGTTTTCGTATCTTGGCTATTGTAAATAGTGCTGCAGTAAACATACAGATGCATATATCTTTCCAAATTAGTATTTTGGATTTCTTTGGATAAATACCCAGGAGTGGAATTGCTGGGTCACAAAGTAGTTCTATTTTTAATTTTTTGAGGAACGTCCATACTGTTTTCCATAGTGGCTGCACCAATTTGCAATCCCACCAACAGTGTACAAGTGTTCCTTTTCTCCACCTCCTATACAACACTCGTTGTTTGCTGATTTATTGGTAATGGCCATTCTGACAAGTATGAAGTGACATCTCATTGTTTTTTTTATTTGCATTTCTTTGATGATTAGTGATGTTGACCATCTTTTAATAGGTTTATTGTCCATCTGTATGTCCTCTTTGGAGAAATGTCTATTCAGTTCCTCTGCCCATTTGTTAATTGAATTGTTTGGGTTTGGGGGTGGGGGTTGTTGAGTTGTATGAGTGTTTTGTTTAAGATTTTTAATAGTAACCCCTTATCAGATATGTCATTGACAAATATCTTGCCCCTTTCAATGGGATGTCTTTTCATTTAGTTGATGGTTTCCTTTGCTGAGAAAAAACTTTTTAGTTTGATGTAGTCCCATTTGTTTATTTTTTATTTTGTTTCCCATGACTGAGGAGATATATCAGTAAAAATATTACCAAAGGTAATATGTGAGAGTTTACTCCCAATGTTTCCTTCTAGGAGATTTATGTCTTTGGGTCATACATTTAAATCTTTAATCCATTTTGAGTTTATTCTTGTATATGGAGTAAGAAGGTAGTCCAGTTTTATATTCTGCATGTATCTGTCCAGTTTTCCCAGCACCATTTATTGCGCAGATGGTCTTTACACCAATGTATATTCTTGTTTCCTTTGTCATAAGTTAAATGACTATATTGGCATGGATTTATTCCTGGGCTCTCTATTCTGATCCATTGATCTATGTGTCTGTTTTTAGGCCAACCCGTGCTGTATTGATTACTATGGTTTTCTAGTATACTTTGATATCAGGTATCATGGCACCTCCAGCTTTGTTCTTCTTTCTCAAGATTGTTGTGTCTATTCAGGGTATTTTATAGTTCCATATACATTTTAGGATTATTTGTTCTAGTTCCGTGAAAAATGTCATTGATGTTTTGACAGGGATAGCATTGAATCGATATACTGCTTTGGATCGTATGGACATTTTAACAATATCAATTATTCCCACCCATGAGCATGGTATATGCTTCCATTTGTCTGTATCTTCTTCAATTTCTCTTTCAATGTGTTTTTTTTAATTTATTGGGGTGACACTTGTTAATGAAATTACATAATTTCAGGTGTACAATTCTGTATTACATCATCTATAAATCCCATTGTGTGTCCACCACCAGAGTCAATTCTCCTTCCATCACCATATATTTGATCCCCCTTACCCTCATCTCCCACCCATCACCCCCCTTACCCTCTGGTAACCACTAAACTATTCTCTGTGTCTATGAGTTTTTGTTTCTCATTTGTTTGTCTTGTTCTTTTGTTGTTTTTGGTTTATATACCACATATCAGTGAAATCATAGGGTTCTCTGCTTTTTCTGTCTGACTTATTTCACTTAGCATTATACTCTCAAGATCCATCCATGTTGTCACAAATGCTCCTATATCATCTTTTCGCCGAATAGTATTCCATTGTGTATATATACCACAACTTCTTCATTCATCTATCGAAGGACATTTTGGTCATTTCCATGTTTTGCCAACCGTAAACAAAGCTGCAATGAACATTGGAGCACACAGGTCTTGATGTATAAATGTTTTCAAATTTTTTGGGTAGATACCCAGGAGAGGGATTGCTGGGTCATATGGTAATTCTATTCGTAATATTTTGAGGAACCTCCACACTGCCTTCCATAGCGGCTGCACCAGTCTGCATTCCCACCAACAGTGTATGAGTGTTCCTTTTTCTCCACAGCCTCTCCAACACTTGCTACTATTTGTCTTGTTGATGATAACCATTCTGACTGGGGTGAGGTGATATCTCATTGTGGTTTTTATTGGCATTTCTCTGATGATTAGTGATGTTGACCATTTTTTCATATGTCTATTTGCCATTTGTATGTCCTCTTTGGAGAAATGTCTCTTCAGGTCCTATGCCCATTTTTCAATTGGGTTGTTTGTTTTTTTGTTGTTGAGTTTCATGAGTTCCTTGCTCTACGTTCAGGAACACGACAGGGCTGTCCCCTATCACCTCTGCTTTTCACCTCTGGATATTAGCCCTTTATCAGAGGCACTGTTTGCAAAAATCTTCTCCCATTCAGTTGGTTGCCTCTTTATTTTGTCGATGGTTTGTTTTGCTGTGCAGAAGCTTTTACGTTTCATATAGACCCATTTGTTTATTTTAGCTTCTACTTCTATTGCCTTTGGAGTCAAATTCATAAAATACTCTTTGAACCCAAAATTCGTAAGTTTAGTACCTATGTTTTCTTCTATGCAGTTTTTTGTGTCAGGTCTTATGCTTAAGTCTTTGATCCATTTTGAATTAATTTTGGTACATGGTGACAGATAGCAGTCCAGTTTCATTCTTTTGCACGTGGCTATCCAATTCTCCTAGCACCATTTATTGATGAGGCACTCTTTCCTCCATTGTATGTTTTTAGCTTCTTTGTCAAAAATTATCTGTCCATATTTATGTGGTTTTATTTCTGGATCTCAATTCCATTCTATTGGTATATGTGTCTGTTTTTCTGCCAATACCATGCTGTTTTGATTATTGTAGCCCTGTAGTACAAACTAAAGTCAGGGAGGGTGATACCTCCAGTATTGTTCTTTTTTCTTAAGATTGCTTTGGCTATTCGGGGTCTTTGTGGTTCCAAACAAATCTGATGATTTTTTCTTCTATTTCTTTAAAAATAGCCATTGGGATTTTGATGGGGATTGCATTAAATCTGTATATTGCTATGGGTAATATGGCCATTTTAACTTTGTTGATTCTTCCAATCCATGAGCACAAAATGTTTTTCCATTTCTTTCTGTCTTCTTCAATTTCTTTCAACAATGTGTTATAGTTTTCAGCATATAGGTCCTTCACATCCTTGGTTAAGTTTATTCCTAGGTATTTTATTCTTTTTGCTGCAATTGCAAAGGGAATTGTTTTTTTGTATTTCTTTTTCTGAGATTTCATTGTTAGTATACAGGAATGTAATGGACTTTTGTACGTTGATTTTGTAGGCAGCAACTTTACTGTATTCGGTGATTGTGAGTGATAATTTAACTTATTCATTCCCAATTTGGATGCCTTATATTTCTTTCTCTTGCCTGATTGCTCTGGCAAGGACTTCCAACACTATGTTGAAAAGCAGAGGTGATAGGGGACAGCCCTGTCATGTTCCTGAACATAGAGCAAAGGGCTTCAGTTTTTCACCATTAATTATGAGATTAGCTGAGGGCTTGTCATATGTGGCCTTTATTATGTTAACGTATTTTCCTTCTATACCTATTCTATTAAGTGTTTTAATCATAAATGGATGTTGTATCTTGTCAAATGCTTTTTCTGCATCAATTGATATAATCATTAATTTTGTCCTTTATTTTGTTTATGTGATGTATCACATTGATGGATTTGCGGATGTTGAACCATCCTTGTGCCCCAGGTATGAACCCCACTTGGTCGTGATGAATAATCTTTTTAATGCATTGTTGCATTCGATTTCCTAAAATTTTGTTTAGGATTTTAGCATCTGTATTCATCAAAGATTTTGGTCTGTAGTTTTCTTCTTTTGTGTTGTCCTTACCAGGTTTTGGTATCAGGGTAATGTTGGCCTCATAAAATGAGTTAGGGAGTACTGTCTCTTCTTCAGTTTTTTGGAAGAGTTTGAGCAGGATTGGTATTAGGTCCTCTTTGAAGGTTTAGTAGAATTCACTAGTGAAGCCATCTGGTCCCGGACTTTTGCTTTTGGGAAGGTTTTTGATGACTGATTCAATTTCGTTACTGGAGATCTGTCTGTTTAGATTTTCCAGTTCTTCATGGTTCAGTCTTGGAAGGCTATATGTTTCTAAGAACTGTCCATTTTTTCTAGGTTATTGAATTGGGTGGCATATAATCCTTCATAGTGTTCTTGGATGATCCTTTGTATTTCTGTGGTGTCCGTGAAAATTTCTCCTTTTTCATTTCTTATTTTGTTCATTAGTGTCTTCTCTCTTTTTATCTTAGTGAGTCTAGCCAAGGGTTTGTCAATTTTCTTAATCTTTTCAAAGAACCAGTTCTTTGTCACATTAATTTTTTCTATTGTCTTTTTGTTCTCTATTTCTTTTAGTTCTGCTCTGATTTTTGTTATTTCCTTTCTTCTGCTGACCTTGGGTTTCACTTGTTCTTCTTTTTCTAGTTCTTTAAAGTGTAACAAGAGGTTATTTATTTAGGATTTTTCTTGTTTCTTGAAAAAGGCCTGTAATTATATGAATTTCCCTCTTAAAACTGCTTTCGCTGTATCCCAAAAATTTTGGTAGGATGTATTTTCATTTCATTGTCATTTGTTTCTATGTATCTTTTGATCTCTCCTCTAATTTCTTCTTTGACCCAGTCGTTCTTTAAAAATATGTTGTTTAATCTCCATGTATTTGTGTTTTTTCCTGCTTTCTTTTCACAGTTGATATCCAATTTCAAAGCCTTGTGATCAGGGAATATGCTTGGTATTATTTCAATCTTCCTCAATTTGCTGAGGCTGATAAATGATGAACGTCTAAGTATTACCTTGTCTTGTGCACCTGAAACTAATAAAAATAAAAATAGTAACAATAATAAATCAAAAAATAGAAATAATTAAAAAATAAAAACTGTATATATTGAAAATGTGCATCATGTTTTGATATCCATATTCATTGTGAAATAATTGCCACAATCAAACCAATTAATAAATCCTTATTTCAAGTAACAAAAAAAAAAACAATTTGCTGAGGATGATTTTATGTCCCAATATATGGTCTACTCTTGAGAATGTTCCATGTACACTAGAAAAGAATGTACAGTCTGATGTTTTAGGATGAAGTGCTCTATATATGTCAATGATGTCCATTTCATCTAATGTGTCATTTAGGGCTGCTCTTTCGTTATTTATTTTCTGTTTGGATGATCTATCCATAGCTGTCAATGTTGTATTTAAGTCCCCTAGTATAATTGTGTTTTGTTGAATTTCTCCCTTTAGTTCTATTAGTACTTGCTTGGTATATTTTGGTGCTCCCTGATTGGGGGCATAAATATTGGTGACTGTTATGTCTTCTTGTTGTATAGTCCCCTTTATCGTTATGAAATGTTCACCTTTGTCTCTTGTTATCTTTTTCACCCTGAAGGCTGTTTCATCTGATATCATTATGGCTACACCTGATTTTCTCAGGGTACTATTTGCTTGGAGTGTCAATTTCCACCCTTTCACTTTGAGTCTATGCTTGTCCTTGTAGCTGAGATGTGTCTCTTGGACACAGCATATGGTTGGGTTTAGTTTTTTGATCCAATCTGCTACTCTGTGCCTTTTTATTGGTGAGTTCAGTCCATTTACATTTAGGGTGATTATTGATATGTGATGATTTCCTGTCATTCTATCTTTAGTTTTCTGGTAAGGCTGTGTCTCCATTGTTTCTTTGCCTTTTTGTTGTTGTCTGTTATTTCTGTGTGTTGGTATTCTATGATGTTTCTCTCTGTTTCTTCTTTTATTACAGTACATATTTCAGTTATGGATTTTTTTTTTTGAGTGGTTACCCTTAAGTGTATGTAAAGGAAAGTGTGATATTTAGAGTATTCCATTTTCTTCAGCATTTTACTTTCTCCATTCCCATGTTCTGGTTCAGGCCTTTACTGTCTCCCTTTTTATTTTTTGGTTGCCACAAATTGTCCCTGTTGATGGTGATCGAATAACCTCCTTTAGTATTTCTTGTAGTGCAGATCGTGTATTAGAAAATTCCCTCAGCTTCTGTATGTCTGGGAAGGTCTTTATTCCTCCTTCATATTTAAAGGCTGTCTTTGCTGGATATATTATTCTTGGCTCATAATTTCTCTCTTTCAATAGTTTGAATATTTGGTTCCACTCCCTCCTGGCTTGTAGAGTTTCTGCTGAAAAATCGGATGATAATCTAATGGGCTTTCCTTTGTAGGTTACCGTCTTCTTTTCCCTGGCTGCCTTGAGAATTCTTTCTTTGTCATTGATTTTAGACAACTTCAATACAATGTGCCTTCGAGAAGGCCTGTTGGGATTGAGGTAATTAGGTGTTCTATTTGCTTCTTGGATTCGAGGATCCAGTTCTGTCCACAAGTTTGGGAAGTTCTCATCAAAAATTTGTTTGAATATATTCTCTGTTCCCTTCTTTCTTTCTTCTTCTTCAGGTATGCCCATTATTCTTATAGTGCTCTTTCTGATGGAGTCAGAAAGTTCTTATAGGGTTCTTTCATTTCTTTTAAGTCTCAAGTCTCTTTCTTCTTCCATCTGTGTAATTTCCAGGTTTCTATCTTCAATGTCACTGATTCTTTCCTCCATCCGGTCAACTCTAGTACCTAAACTGGTTATTCATTCTTAATGTCTTCTACTGAGTTCTTAATCTCCATAAATTCTCTTGGTTCTTTTTTAAAATTTCAATCTCATTCGTAAGATACTCATGTTGTTCTTTGATTGCATTTCTGAGTTCATTAAATTGCCTTTCAGAGTTTTCTTGCATCTCGAGTTTTTTCAGAACTGCAATCTTGAATTCTCTGTCATTTAAGTCACATATTTCCATATTTTAAGTTCCTTTTCTGGAGACTTTTCACTTTCTTTCTGAGCTGTCTTGTTGCCTTGGTTATTCATGGCAATTACTGATTTATTATTTCTCTTCCTAGACATCTACAGGAGTGGCTTCTGCAACAGGTTGATAGGAAGAGGTCTTTCTTTTGTTTGCCAATACTTGTTGGTATAATGTTGTATTTTCTCTCCGACTGCAGCCTTTTTTTCCTCTCTTATACAGTGGTGCTATGTTTTCTCTGCACTATTCCAGCTTCTCACCCAATGGGGGATTCCCTGGGAAACACGCTTCTCCTCTGTTAACAGTTCACCTGAGTCATAGGGCGCCATGTTCCTATGGGGATGCGGAGAGCTTTTGAAGTTCCAAAGCTCTCTCTGCACCAGATTCAAAGCCCGTATAGTTCAGCAGTTCTCTTTACTCCTGCAGGGATCCACCCAGATAGGTGGGGCCAGAGGCGGGGTGAGTTGTGAGAGATGGCCCAGAGCAATGGCGGTGACCACCACAACAGCTGGTCCTGATTCGACAGCTCCCTCCCTTTTGCCAGAACAAGTTGGGCTGCGAATCTGTGTCTGCAGTCCACAGTTCTCAGAAAGGCAAATATTCTGTTCTTTTGATCTGACACTGCTACTGTTCTGCTTCTAGCACCCGGCAGATGGGAGCGTGGTGAGCTCTGGGAGAGTAGGGAGGGGGCAGCAAGTCTCAGTGCCTAAGGCTTCTGTTCTCTGCTCGGCAGTGAGGGCTTAAACCACCGTTTTCAGCCTTCTTCCCTTAGTCTTTTCTCCGAGGTGTCTGCCATGAGCGTTGGGTTCAGCTGTGTTATATGCTGCCCCCTCAACCCTGTGGGCCGTAAGCGGAGCCCTAGCAGTCCGAGTTCTTCCCTCTCCCACAGCTGCGGTAGTTCCGGGATGCAGCGAGCCCTGCGCCCGCGCGGCTCCGTCTCCGCACTTCTCCCTTTCCTTCTCCCCTGCTTGTGGGATTCTCCCACCTTTTAAGTGAATTAAGTAGTGGGCCTCGTCGTCTTGCCTGTCTGCTGTGCAGGGAGTCCTTTGTGGAGTTATTGTTGTTCGATTAGTAGTAAATTCCAGGGGCGCTTTACAGAGGCTCACCTCACGCCGCCATTTTGATGACGTCTCTCCATTCATTTATTATTTTCTTTAGATTCCACATATAAGTGAGACCGTATGGTATTTGTCTTTCTCTGTCTGACTTATTTCACTTAACATAATGTTCTCTAGGTCCATCCAAATTTTTGCAAATGGTAAGATTTCATTCTTCTTTATGGCTGCATAATACTGCATTGTATAAATGTACCACAGTTTCTTAATCCAGTCTTCTACCAATGGGCATTTTGGTTGTTTCCATGTCTTGGCTATTGCGTATAGTGCCACAATAAACAGGGATGCATAAATTTTTTTGAATTAGAGTTTTGGATTTCTCTGGATAGATACCTAGGAGTGGAATTGCTAGGTCATAAGGTAGTTCCATTTTCAGATTTTTGAGATACCACCATACTGTTTTCCGTAGTAGCTGCACCAATCTGCAATCCCACCAACAGTGCACAAAGGTTCCCTTTTCTCCACATCCTCGCCAGCACTTGTTGTTTGTTGATTTATTGATGATAGCCATTTTGACTGGGGTATAGCTTTTAATCTTCTTAAATTTATTAAGACTTGTGGCTTATCTTGGAAAATGTTCCATCTGCACTTGAAAAGAATTTATATTCTGCTGCTTTAAGGTGAAATGCTCTAAAATTTTCAACTAAATCCCTCTGGTCTAGTGTGTCAGTTAAGGCCTCTGTTTCCTTGTTGATTTTCTGTCTGGAAGATCTGTCAGTTGATATCAAAGTGATATTAAAGTCCCCTAGTATGATTGTGTTACTGTCAATCTCTCCCTTTATGTCAGTCAATATTTGTTTTATATATTTAGGTGCTCCTATGTTGGGTGTATAGGTGTTTACTGGGGTTATGTCCTATGTTGGATTGATCCCTTTATCATTATGTAATATCCCTCTTTATCTCTTATTATAGTGTTCATTTTAAAGCCTATTTTGTCGAATATAAGTATGGCTACTCCAACGTTTTTCATTTCTATTTGTGTGAAATATCCTCTTCCATGTCTTTACTTTCAGTTCATGTGTGTCTTTTTATCTGAGGTGGGTCTCTGTAGACAACATATGTATGGGTCTTGTTTTCTTATCCATTCAGCTACTTTATGTCTTTTGATTGGAGCATTTAATCTATTTACATTTAAAGTGATTATTGATATGTATGTAGTTATTGCCATTTTATTACTCACATTTTTGATCTTTTGTTTGTTTGTTCCCCCCCCCCCCTTTTTCTTTTTAAAGAACTCCCTTTAACATTTCTTGTAATACTGGCTTGGTGGTAATGAATTGCTTCAGCTTTTTTTTGTCCGGGAAGCTCTCTAATCTCTCCTTCAATTTTAAATGATAGCCTTACTGTGTAGAGTAGTCTTGGTTACAGGTCCTTTCTTTTCATCACTTTGAATGTTCCCTGCCATTCTTTTCTGGCTTGCAAAGTTTCTGTTGAGAAATCAACTGACAGGCTTATGGGAGCTCCCTTGTAAGTAACTAGTTGTCTTTCTCTTGCTGCTTTTAGGATTCTCTTTGTTTTAACCTTTGCCATTTTACATATAATGTGTCTTGGTGTAGACCTGTTTGGGTTCATTTTGTTTGTGACTCTCTGCTCTTCCTGGGCTTGTACGTGTATTTTCTTCACCAGGTGAGGGAAGTTTTCAGTCATTATTTCTTCATATAGGTTTTTGATCCCTGGCTCCTTCTCTTCTTGTACTCCTATGATGTGAATTTTTTTATGCATGATATTGTCCCAGAGGTCCCTTAAACTGTCTTCAATTTTTTAAAATTATTTTTTCTTTTTGTTGTTCTGATTGGATACTGTCTGCTACCTTGTTTCCTAAATCACTAATTAGATCCATTGCTTCATCTAATCTGCTGTTGGTTCATGTTAGTGTATTCTTCATTTTCAGTTATTGTATTCTTTACTTCTGTCTGTTTCTTTTTTATGGTTTCTATGTCCTTCTTCATGCTTACTATCTCTTTGTTGAAGTTCTCACTAAGTTCATTAAGCATTCTTATAACCAGTTTGTTAACCTCTGTCTCTAGTAGGTTTGTTACCTCCATTTCATTTAGTTCTTTTTCTGGATTTTTCTCCTGTTCTTTTATTTGGGACATGTTTCTTTGTTTCTGCATTCTGGCTGCCTCTCTGTGATTGCTTCTATGTGTTAGGTAGATCTCCCATGTGTCTCAGTCTTTGCCGTATGGCCTTATGCAGTAGGTGTCCTGTGTGGTCTGGTGACACAGTCTCCATAATCAGGTACTATGGGGGTCAGGGGACGGAACTAGGAGAGGAGGATTATGTGGGGGACTTCATTCTATCTGTGATGTTAAATACATAAAGTTGTTTTTAAAATACCTATTTGAGTGATTGTGAGAAAATGCAAAACTGACAAGCTGGTGGTATGTGTAACAGAGACTGCCAGCTGCCTACCTAATATCCACTTTCTTTCTTTCTTTCTTTCTTACTGATTTATTGGGGGTAGCACGTGTCCAGTTCAAAAGAAAAAGAAACTCTACATATTCCAGCTTCCCTTGCAGTGTGGTGGCCATATTAGCAATTTTTGGCCAACAAGATGACAATGAGAGTTATTAAAGGCAGGTTATGGGAAAGCTCCTCAACAGAAGAGGTGACAACTGACACCATGGTTTCTTTTTACTCTTAACCCTCTTCCCTTTCTTCTACCTACCTAAAACTAGGTAGGACAGGACTGTTGGAGTTGCAGCTGCCATCTTGGACTGCAAGGCCAACTTGAGGATGGGAACCAAGACTAAGATGGCAGAACATAAAGATAGAGGGAGCTGAGCATTGACGACATCGTGGAGCCCAAAACCAGCCCTCAATGGCTGCCTCTTGAACTCACTTCATCAGGGAAAAATAATCTCTATGTTTAAGCCATTTGGGTTGGGGTGTGTCCACACACAGCAACTGCGCCTCAGAGCATAGCACTTGGGGAGCCCACCGTCTCTCATTGCAGGTGCAGGTGATAGGTGCCCTAAGTCCTTTATTTGCTAATCCTCTTCTGTTCTTTGCCTTTCCAGAATCTATGTTTCAAGCTTGTTGAGCCTGCCTTTTTTTTTTCCCTCCTCTTCTTGCCAAACAATAAAATTTCAGCATTTAGCCTTCAAAAATCTAAGCCTTTCCTATGATGGTAAAAGATATCTCAGCAAGACAAGAAAGAAAATGTTCCCACACCCGTACAGCTGCAAGACACTCTTCGGAATCACAAAGCTGGTTCCATTAAGTGGGGAACTGAGAATGTTCACCAAAAAAGTTTTTATGTTCTCTTTGGTGTGGAGACTAATGTGCAAGTGTAAACTCCTGTTTTATTTTTCTGTCTGTATAAAAGTATCCTTAGAAGGGTTATCTGTACAAAGCCTTTGGTCTTGGCTGCCAAGTCCTATGAAATAGGACCTGCATCCCCCTCAATGCTGCAAGGCCCACAGTGGGGGGTCATATGTGATCATTTCTCACCCTTTGGATAATATTTAATGTGGTATCTGTTATTTTCTGGAATTTCTGGGTCAAATCATAAGAGGCTCGTTGCCACTTGCATGAAGGAAAAATTAACAAACTAAGAGGTTGTTAGATTCTTTATTTGAACCAAGATTCCAAGAGTCTTGTCTCACTGAAATCAACACTGACCTAGCAGACTTTGCTGATAGATTTCTCTGCCCAGACTGTCCTCCTACTCCACCCCTCTCTTATTTCACTAACACTGGCTCCCCCTTCAAGTCTGCCCAGAGTCTCCATCTTGGAAAGACCCTGCCTGTGGCACAGCTGGGTCTCTTCCAAGTCCTCAGCCCCCAGCATCTCCTGGAATATCTCCGCCTTCACTCACATTAGCTAGGGCTGCTCTAGTCACAAGACACAGGAGCCTGATTACAACTGGCTTGGGCTAAAAAGGAGTTTTGCTGGCTCCTGACAGGGCCACATTCAGGCACAGATGGATCCAGGCACTGGGATGATCATTCACTCCTGTGCTTTGCCCCCTGTATTGGCTCGGCTGTACTTTAGGGTAAAGTAACATCATCCTCAGAGAGGCTCAAAGAAGGGGGTGACAGCAGCTCAAGACCACATTCTACCAGCCCAGCCAACCCTGCAGAAATGCAAGTCTTGTTTTCGAGGTCCAGAAGCAGCTCAGTGATTTCAATTGGCTCAGCTCAAGTCTCACATGTGTCTCTGAGCCAATAACTGCAGCTTGTCATGGACTAGGGCTGGGCTCACCCATGAGGCAGGGGTGAGTGGGGCCCTGAGGATGTGAGACAGCCAGTCCATGAAAGTGCAAGGTGAGGTTATCAGTAGACTGAGCTGGCACAAAAGAGCACAACAATGTGAGGTTGTAATTTGTTTTCTCGTTTGCCTTCTGTGCCTAGCCCACCAAACAGAGCCTGGCACACAGTAGGTGCCAAGAAATGACACGAGTGGGGAGTACAGGATGCAGCCTGGAAGATGTCACTTCAATACTATGCCATTAGAATTTCTCTGATTTTCAAATTCTGATATGTACAGGGGCCAGACAGGAGACATGATTGGTGCAGACCAGGGGACCTGTCAGAACTGGGGAGAAAAATGTCCCAGTTGTAGAATTGTTGCATCTTGTGAAGTTTTTATTTATTTTTCTTTTTGAGAAGTCAAAAATCTGGACATATGTGTGAAATCTAACGTTTAAATTACGACAACTAATTTTTTAAAATTTAAAACAAGTCATTATTTGAAATTTGAATGAGAGGGGAAGAGCAAGAGCTCTCTGGGAGGTTACCTTTTGGGGTTGGGCTGCTTGGGTGACTACAGGAGAGTGCAGTCACCCCACACCAACCCCACAGGTAGGCTGCCTTGTGAGGGCCCAGCACAAAAGGAGAGCCATCTCCTTGTAGTGGCTCTCACATTTTCCACCTGGAAGCAGGCCTGTCTTACCCACAATGCCCTTTGGCCCCAGCTGAGCAGAACTGATTGTCCCAGGGCCTCTCGGAGGCCCTAAGGAGACTTTGACTGGAGCTTTAAACATTCCTCACAGCAGATGATTGGGTCTTGATTTGCTGAATGCATTCAGCTGAGTAACCAGCTCCAAACAATATGAGAAATAAAACATTGGCCACGATCTAGTGGCCAGTGGGTACTTCCTGATACACAGACCAGTTACATGAGCGGTCCCACCAGCAGCCCCCGTGCCCCTCTCCCAACAGCCAAGGTCTTGGTTAGAAGCCGAGATTAGGCAGCCCCTTAGAGAATCTGCACCATGCCAAGCCCTGCACAGGATGGGCGTGGGGGGCTTCACAGAGGCCTAGGAGGCCTGATCAGTGCCACATTACAGGTGGGGAAAATGATGCACAGAGAGTGAGCAGCCCTGCTAAGGTCATAAGTGAGGGAAAGGAAGAGCTGGGACTGGGAACCAGGCTGTTTGCTCCGTGCCTGTGTGTATTCTGGACCCCACTCTGCCATAAATGCCAGGAGGCTCTCTGTCCCCTCCTGGGCAATCCTTTGGGGGTTTTCTCTGCAGGTTCTTCATGGCGCAGGTTCTTCATGGTGCAGTAGCCTCAGAGGCAATGCATGAAGCCCATTCTATTCAGGAAGTGTTTTTGAGTCTTGGCCGTGGGGTGCAGTGGTTAGGGGCCTGAGGTCCAATCCCACCCTGCCTCGTGTTTGTCCATGGGATCTCTCTACCCCTCAGCTTCCCCATCTGTGAAGTGAGCATCTTAGCAGTATGGGACTGTGTAACCCACATGGAGTGTTCAGGACTACTGTGATCACTATCCCTTGGATGACAAACAACTGTCATTTTTCCCTGGGATAACCAACCAACAGTCTTCATTTCTGACACAGGGTCCTGAAGGACGACGCTGACTTCCTCTCAATGTGACACCAGCTCTAGTTCACACCTTCTATACTGGTGCTACTGGGGATGCAGTGTGGCAACCCACTCTCTCCTGGGCCCACATGCTAGGTCCGCGTCCCAAGAAAAATAACTGCACCTCCTGAGCCTTGCAGTCCTCATTTGTAAAATGGAGGTCAGGGAAGAACACCTCTCTTTCAGGGTACTTATCAGGACTATGGCAGAATTATCTCTGGTGGATGACCCACACATGTGAACGAGGGTCACCAGCTCTAAAAGGAGACTGGTCCTCTGAGACATAGCAACCCCATGAAACCCAGAAGGGCCTGCCTTAGCCCTCTCCTGCTGAGGTAGAGCCCATGTACAATCCCCAGGGACTCAGGGTGCACAGGACCCACATCCTTTAGGTCTCACTTGGTTTTTGCAATTCTGGGAAGTGTGGGTGCAGTTCTTAGCTCAGTCAGGTTGCCACTTCACTCTAGGCCACTCTCACCAATCTGTTCACTGGGGCTTAGATCCAAGCGGGTATCTCTGACCACTCAATCTTCTACAAACCCACTTCTGAGACTGAGGACACATGTTGCTGGTGGCTGCAGCCTCCCTTTACGATGGTTCGACAGCTGCTTCTCTAGGCTGGTTGTGCCCCCTGTGGCTGCCTGTCCTGGGGAGGCAAAAGAGCAGACTCAGTGCAGGAAGAAGTGGGAGCAGGAGTTATCTTGAGCAGCCCGTCTGCCATAGGATTGGTGACATGGCGCTGGACAGCCTAGATGACAGGTGCAGGCAACCTGAGCATTGTTAGAGATAGGCCCAGGAAACTAGCTACTCTGCAGAGGGGCCACAGCTTTCATCCCTAGGAGAGAACATGGCTGCCCCTTGTCAGGGCCTGGGACTGCAAAGTACAGGCAGTTTTTCAGTGACATCTTTTCAGAGAAGGGACAATGCTTCCTATGTTGGCATTCCAGGAGGCAGCTCAGCACAGGGTACCCGAGACGCTCTAATAAGCAGTAGCCATGGATGTCAGTGTTTTCTCGGCTTCACAGACCCCATCTCCAAAAACAAGTTTGTGTCACCATAATGCATCAGCTCTTTCCCAGGATCACATAGGCCCCATCCTCAAAGTGGAGGTGAGGCTGCTGGAACCTGAAGGGAAGGGGAAGGTTAGGGCATTTGGGTTATGAGACTAGCCAAAGTGTCTCTGAGGAAGGGAAGCCACAAATGGGAGGGACAACTTTTGCATGAAACTGACACAAAAATGAGGTCTGAAAATGAGGCCCATGAGACAGATGAGGGGGTGACCCTGTGAACCCAGAACTGTTCCTTCCTTTCTTCCAGCTGAGGTCTTGTTCTCCCTATTTGTCATAAATCAAATTAACTGAGCACCTACTGTGTACCAAGTGGCCTATCTCATTTAACCCTTGCATCAGGCAGGATACGCCAGGATATGATGCAGTAACAACCCCAAATCTTAGAGCTTAAAGGACAAGGTTTACTTCTCATTCTGGTTATGTGTTCAGTGCAGCTTAGCAGAGGAACTCTTCTCATGGAGCTCCCTTAGGACAGACAGACAGAGGCTCTGTTTGACATGGCTCTACCATTACTGTGTTAGGACAGAATGATGTGCTAGGAATTAAATACTTCTACCCAGAAATCACACCTGCCACTTCTCACATTAGATAGATCAAAGATTGTCACATGGCATTACCTGCCTTCAAACGATAATAATCCTGTGCATGTGTCCAGAAGAAGGGGAAGCAGAATGTGTGAGCGATTCCCAAGAGAACCCATTTACACAGGTGCTGTGGATCCCAGTACACAAGCCTGAGGGGTTTTCTAGAAGGCTGCTAATTTCCAACTTGGCTCTATTCTGCTGAGTGGGTGGAAGATTTTACCTCAGTCACTCTTGGAGTTTTCTGCCTGGTCCATGGACTTGGTCAAGGACCCAGAATCTTGCACATCACCATATCAAGGCTTTTAGAACCCCCCACTCTTCTACATGATGTCTGTTGCCACCCAGGCACAGCACACAAGTTGTGGTCCAAGCAGAACAGACGTGAGCAGGGCTCTTCAGTGTCAGGATGTCAGGGGGACCGAGTGCCCTTTGTTATGGGCTGAATTGTGCCCCCCCCCAACCAAATTCACACGTTGAAGCTCTAACCCTTAGTACCTCAGAATGTAACTGTATTTGGAGATAGGTTAAGAAGTTATTAAGTTAAAATGAGGCTGTTAGTGTGGGTCCTAATCCAACCTGACTGGTGCTCCTATAGGAAGAGGAAATTTGGGCATACTGAGCGGTACCAGGCGTGAGCACGCACAAAGGCCATGTGAGGACCCAGTGAGAAGGTGGCCATCTGCAAGCCAAGGAGAGAGGCCTCCGAAGGAACGAACCCTACTGATGCCTTGATCTTGGACTTCCAGCCTCCAGGACTGTGACAATAAATGTTGAAGCCACCCAGTCTGTGGTACTTTGTTATGGCACCCAAGCAGACTAGTACCACATTGGTCATGTGTTCACACCTGTTATCACTGAACCTCCAGTGTTCCTGGCCACAGGTACCTGCAGGTCTCAGAGCTCTGGTTTGCTCATGCCACACACAGGCCGGGAGATTCTTTGAAGCAACTGAGAACCCTGTGCCCAGGGTCTTACTCCCTAATCTCACAAGTGTGCCATCTTATCTAGAACCTGACCTTCACCATGCCTGGGCCCCCGATGCTGAGGGCCTCACAGACCTCACTCCCAAGGGAATTCCCACCTGTTTCTTTCCACAAGCATCCTGCTGCCCTCTATAACCCTAAGCATTTGAAAACAAAGTCAGAAAGTCATCCACCAGCTGCAAGCTTTCTTGGGCAAGGAAGCCCAGGACCAAATTCCTGCTGATGTGGAAAGGAGAAAGGTGAAGTTCAGGAAGAAAAAGGTACAAATCTATTTCTTGAAATGTTATCCTCTCTCCCTCAAACAACCTGTTAGGAGAGCATACCATCATCCTCACATTTCAATTAGGATTGGGCTTGCCATAAACAAAATAGTTTCTTTCTCTTGTATAACAGAAGTCTGTTGGTAACAGCCCAATGCTGGTATGGCAGCACCATCATCACTAGGGACAGGGCTTGTTTGTCTTTCTATTTGAACATTCTTGGTGAATAGCTTCCCCAAGTTGCCTCATTATCCAAGATGGCTACTGGAGAGTCAGTCATCACATTTGCATTCCAGGAAGCAGGAAGGAGGAAGGCAGGAGCACAAGAGTACATCTCCTAGTTGAGTCAAGCACGCTTTAAACAGCCTATGCTAAAAAAAAAAAAAAAAAATCTCTTCTACTTCTGCTAAAATACCATTGGCCAAAACTTGGTCACATGTGAGTGCAGTGAAAGGAGGAAAATGTCACCTTTTACCTGGTGCTTCACTGACCCATAAAACATCAGAGTGTGGTTACTAAGGGAGGAAAAATGGATATCAGATGGCAACCAGTCATCTGTTACCGCATGTTACTAATGAGGAAACTGAGGGCCAGAGAGAAGACATGATTTGCCCAAGGCCCACAGCCAATGAGCATCAGCAGTAAGGAGGTAAGACTGGTACTTGGGCTATGTATGGTGAACTCCATCACTATATGAAGGCTTCCAGAACCCCCCACATCCTGGTCACTCTTCTACATGATGTCTGTTCCCACCCAGGCACAGCATACAAGTTATGGTCCAAGCAGAACAGACGTGAGCAGGGCTCTTCAAGATCAAAAATTTGAATAGCAGAGTGTCAGTGAGGCTTTGCTGGTAGGAGTTAAAACTAGTCCAGTCTCTATGAAGGCTGTGTTGGTTCAGATAAAGTTCAACTATAAGTATGAGAAAAATCCAAAGTGGTTTAAACAAGATAAGTGTTTATTTCTCTCTCAAATTCAAAGTCATCTGAAAGTAGGAAATCCAGGGCTGTTATGGGTGTACCATATGTCAGGGACATGGGCTCCTTTGACCTTGTTGCACTGTTATGAGGGGCTTCCATTCCCAAGATTATCCTGTGATTCAAGATGGCTGCTACAACTCCAGCCACTGCAATCACCACCCAGTTAGCAAGAAAGAACAGAGCTTACCCTCTCTCTCTGAGAGAGTTGCATGCATACTTACATCCCATTGGCCAGAACTTAGTCACATGGCCACATCCATCTGCAAGGAAGGCTGGAAAATGTAGCCTTGATTCCAGGCAGCTGTTTATCCAGTGGAGGAAAAGGAGAACATATACTGGAGGACAGTCTCTGGCAGAAGACTATAAAACTAACTGAAACTAAGCCTGTGTGCTCCAGAAATTCTACTTGTGTGAGTTACCAAAAGCATTACATGGTGTGATCAAAAACTATGGTGACTGTTTAAATTTTAAAAAATTTATTACAGTATAAGACACATTGCCATTAATCCCCCTCAAAACACTCCCTCTCGCTTCAAACACACTTATCCCATCGTTCTTGCCACTTTCTGAAGCAGTTCTGGAAGTCCTTTCATGAATGTCTTTAGTTGCGGTGTCGTGGCTGCTTCGATGTCCTCAATTGATTCAGAACATTTATTTCTCATGATCATTTTGACTTTGAGAAAGAGCCAGAAGTCGCATGGTGCCAGATCCAGTGAATAAGGTGGGTTACAACACACTGCAATGTTTTTATTTGACAGAAATTGCTGTACCAAAAGTGATGTGTGGCACAGAGCCTTTCCATTGTGGTCAAGAAATACAGTGAATGCTGCTGCCGAGTGCCATCCAACGGAAAGGCAGGGATCTTCAATGCAGGAAGCAGCACATGGAACCTGAGTAATAGTGTGTGACAAGTTTCCACTTGTTCAGTGCAGTTAGTTTGGTGTCAGTACAGTTGAGAGAAGGTGTGTTTTAAATCATCCTCCATCATGACAATGCTCCGAGTCACACATCACTTCTGGTATACAGCAATTTCTGTCAAATAAAAACATTACAGTGTGTCCTCATCCATCTTATTCACTGGATCTGGCACCGTGCGACTTCTCGCTCTTTCCCAAAAATCAAAAAGATTCAGGACATCGAGGCAGCCATGAGAGCGCAACTAAAGACACTCACGAAAGAGGACTTCCAGAACTGCTTCAGAAAGTGGCAAGAAGGATGGAATAAGTGTGTTCAATGCAAGGGGGAGTATTTTGAGTATTTTGAGTATTTATTATAGTAAAAGATATTAATGGCAATGTTTCTTTTACTGTAATAAATTTTTTTTACTGTAATAAATTTTCTTTTACTGTAATAAATTTTTTTAATTTAAACATTCACCGTATTGTTTGATCATACCTCATATTTATAAAAATTTTTATTGCTGCATTGTTTGTTGTTGCAAAACATGTTAGAATCAAAAGTCCATCCTGAGGGGACTGGTTAAATAAAGTGCCGTGGATCCACAATGTATGCAACTAACACAGGGAACGATGCCCAGGTCAACTGTCAAGTGGAGAAGACAAGCTGTGGATTATTTACATTCCCAAACGAGGGGTAACACACACACACACACACACACACACACACACACACACACTTCTGGAAGGCCACGGAGACCTGGCCACAAAGTGCTTCTGGAAGGGGGACAGGAAACTGAATGTCAAAGTCCAGGAGATTCACCTCCTGTACACCCCCATGCAGTGCTCAACTTTTTTTTTATTTTGCACATACATATATTACTTATTAGGTTGGTGCAAAAGTAATTGCAGTTTTTGCAATTATTTTTAACCTTTTAAACCCCAATTCTTTTTCCACCAACCTAATATTTAAAGAAACAAACTAAAATCAGAACCAAAAAGCAACAGGCTTCTAATCTTTCTTCTGTTGATGTCTTCCTATGGACGTGGCTGTTTGCTCAGTAATCTCACTGAGCAAACCAGGCTGTCGCTGTGACCTCTCAGGTTGTGTACCCATCAAAGGCTACCAGTATTGAACCCAGCTCGGAATTTGACCATCAAACCCAGTCTCACCCCCAACACTTACAGGCTTACCTTTCGTACCTAACAGGAGTTTCTGGAAACTGTGAAGTCGCAGCAGTGTGGAGAAGCCTGTCAGGATTCCTGAGCAGCCCTGAAGCCCCTGGGCCAGAAGCCCAACTGCCTGGCTGTTCCTCTACATTTGCCATGCCCATGCCACTGACAGCCCTTTGGGCCCTGGATCCTGAGGAGCCTGGCATGCTGGCTCCACTGTCAAAAGTGCTGTTGAAGCTGGTGCCCTCGGTGCCCTCCTAAGAAAGAGGGCAGCAGTGGAGGTGGGTACCAGGCCTGACCCTCAGCATTCCCACAGTCCCAGCCAAGACCTCTTCCCTCTGATTGTGGGAATTACATAACTGGCAACTCCCTTTTTCCTTTGGCTAAGTGACTCAAAATTAGCTACACCAGTGGCAATATGGACATGTGGAACTTCCCTCTTATTTCCATTTTCCCATCCCAGGGCTTTATTCTGACTTACCCCATTTTCAGCTCATCACATCCATTCTTATTATAAATATCGTCCCTTAGCTTCCCATCCTTTGAATGCCTACTGTGTGCCAAGCACTGTTCCAGAGGCTAAAAATAATGTTATCATTATTGTTCCATTCCCAAATGTTAGCCATTCACTTACTATTTTCTAGTCCTTACAAAAATCCTTGCAAGACAGGCCTTCTTATTCCTATTTCACAGATGGTCAAACTGGAGGTGTGGCAGCGGAAGTGGCTGGCTCAAGCTGACAGAGCATGAGCAGAGAAAGGACAGGAACTGCAGGGCTTATTCCAACCTCCATACTCTTCAACAAGGTGGGGAGATAGCCCATACAAACCAGTTTTGTCCACATCAGTCTCCTCCATGATTCCTTTCCACCTCCCAGCAGCCAGGGCCTGCACACTAGCCAGTGTTCCTCGGTTGAGCCTCCCTGGGTTCAGCAGGCAGAGGAACGTGCCAGGACCTCTGAACACCACAGCCCTCAGGCTCCTGAAAGGAACCAGCCCCAGTATTCCTCCAGCAGAACCTCCACAGTGACACCTTCTGCTCCTTTTCCTTTTTATTAAAAAATAGATGAAGAAAATATATACACTTCAGTCCACCTGCCAGAGTGGGCTTTGAGGAAGCCAAAGCGCTGTAGGGAGGTAGTCAGACCAGACCTGGGTACCTCCTCTCTCCTTTGAAGAAAGGAGGTGACCTTGGCCAGCCTAGCCAGGCCTGGCTCTGGGAGATCAAAGTCTGGGCCATGTCACTGAGCAGGGCGAGGGCAGGTGGAAGGGGGAGGTGGCCCTCAGCTAAAGCACAGGTGGTCAAGGGCAACTGGGGGCGCAGAGGGCAGGACAGAGCCTGCATGGCGCTGCTGTCCACACAAGGTCTCGTGACCTCATCCTCCTCCCCTGAGAACTCTGTGCTCTGGCATCCTCTCCAGTCAGCGTTCCATAGGCCCCAGCATGCCCTCCAGCCAGGGCAGCCACATTCAGGCACTGAGAGCCTTCCAGCGCTCGCTGTCCGTGCTATTGATGCTGCCGGTGTGGCAGGGCATGGAAGCAATATCATCCAGGTAGGCCACCCCACCGGCCGAGTCAAACTGTGTACTGGCAGCGCCTACTGTCTCCAGGCCCTCACGCCGGGCCACAGCATAGGGCTGGGGAAGGTGCACATCCGGTTCCTCGGTCTCATCCACTTGGCATTTGTAGGAGAAGAGGATCTTGGGCTCTGAGCTGGTAGGGAGGTTAGAAGGGTGGGGGAGTCCCACTGTCTGAGTCCGGAAAGGCCCTCCCTCTGGGCAATGAGGCTATCAGACTAGGAGGAAACACACTAACAGCTGCTTAACACCCACCCCGAGGTCCCTATCACTTGAACTGTGGAGGACTAAAACCCAGCCTTCTTTATCCTGGCTGTGTGTGTACTTGGCTGTGTAGAGCTTCTGTATCTGCTTTCTCACCCAAAATGGGTAGAACAACGCCAACCTGAGAGGCTCTTTGTGGCAAGTGAACAGCCTGAAACAGTACCTGACTCAACGTGCTCAGCAAGCACTGGCTGTGACCTCTACCCCTGCAGCTCTTACACTACCCTGTGCGTTCCCCCATCCTGCAATCGACAGCATTACTTTCTAAGGAAGAAAGCACTGCACCCAATTTAAAACAGGAGCCTGAGGCCAGATTGATGTTGGGATGGGATCAAGCTACTCCTTGTCACCCCACCTCTAAAGCCCTCACCCAGCGGGAGATCCCTTATCCCACCCTCAGACCTGGTGGGTGGGGAAGGGTGGGCTTAGGGAAAAATGCCCTCACTTTCACCAACCCTCAATCCCATATGTCTTCTCCCTGACACACCTACAAACACTCATGTGCACAAAAGTACACCCCACCCCACACTCAAATACTCACTAGACTCCTCTCAACCCTGCTCCTCTCCCCAGTCACCTTCAGCTAGAATATGAACTCCATGAACGCATGCATTTGCGTTTACTTTGTTCCCGTTTGTGTATGCGGCTACAGCAGTACAAGGCACAGTGAATACATGCTGAAAGTATGAACTAACCTATTCTTAAATGAAAAACAGCAAGTGCAGAAAAATGTGCATAGCCACTGTCTCTCTTGTGGGGAAAGCGTATACACACATCTGTGTTGCATATGTAACATGTATATGTATGTGTATATTGTATATATGTGTATATATATACATATATGTGTACATATGTCTATAGGTGCATGACTGTGTATATGTATGTACATATACGAAAAGGTACAATTAAGTTCGCGAACTTTCCACCATGTAAGCGCCTAGTGGAAAGTTCGCGAACTTACTTGTGCAACCTTTTTGTATACACTCCATCTGCCTCCTCTAGCTCCTGTCCTAGCCTGCACCTGCACCCTGGGCAGGGAGGCTCTGGACTTGTACCATGCCTGTAGGCACGCGCAGGAAGCAGAAGTCGCAGTCCTGCTGGCAGCCACACGAGGCGCCCATAGACCTCCAACTCAGGGTAGTGGGTGGGGAAGCCGGGAGCTCCGCTACTAGCCCCAGCCCACTAGCTCCGCATGCCCCTGCGGGAGGACTCACCCGAAAAAGCCCCGGAGGAAGGCCACGTAGATGAGGGGCGCGAAGAAGCTGAAGTAGAGGAACGTGGTGGCGTCCACACAACTGGGGGAGGGGATCCGGTCAGAGCGGGCCTCGTAGGGCGGGGCTTTCCCCTCCCCTCCCTGAGCCCCAGGCCTACGTACCAGAGGCCCTCAATGATGTCCACGCAAAGCAGCGCGCTCCCCAGCCCCTGCAGCAGGTTAAGTAGCGCCAGGATGCCTGCGTACACATAGAAGCTCCTCCGGGCTAGGGGTTTGGGAGCATGAGGTCCTGCCCTCTCCTCTACCTTTCATCCCCAGTGTGTCACTGGGAACCCTTGGGCCTCCCAGGAGGCCACCCGCCCTCCCACCCAGGGCTCTCCAGCTCCAGGCCACAGTGGCCCAAACAGAACCCCCACCCCCCACCCCCACCCTCACCCCCACCACCCTGCACCCAGCCATGTCCCAGAGCTGCTCACAAGGCAGGGAGATGCGCTCCTTTAGTGGGGTCTTGGGGAGCACTACCACCAGAGAGTACACCTGTAGAGACAGAGTGGGGCTGAGAAGGATGCCCGGGAGCACCAGGCCCAGAGCTAGGCCCAGTACCAAGGAATCCAGGCCCTGGTTCACCTGGCTACCTCTAGGGTACCCAGGCACAGGGGTCGACCCTCCAACTCACCAGGAAAAAGAAGCAGGAGCTGACCAGCCAGAACTGGCGGCCCCCGTGCCCATAGATGTTGAAGTCCTCAGCTGAGAGGTGGGTATCAGGGTACATGATCTCCAGTGTCCCCTGCAGGAGTAGACAGGGGAGGGCTCACAGGCTGCTTCTACCTGGAAAGGCCCCTCCCTGGGGTCTTCCCAGATAGAGCTCCTGAAGCTCTCCACCTCCACCCAGCCCAGGCCTGGCCCTCAGAGGTTCCTGCTCCAGCCTGCTCTGCGGCCACACTCTGCCCATCTAGCTCCAGCACCCATAACAGGCCCATCATGGGGCAGGGGGCAGCGCCTGCCTTGTTAACAAGCACCCCAGGTGATTTCTTAGATACATTTAAAGTTTGAGAACATTGCACCTGATAAACATTCAAACACTGACCCAGGACAAGGAGGTGGTGGAGGCCTCGCCCTCACTGACTGCAGGCCCTCCAGTGAGCCCCTGCGGCCACCCTGCCCCCCCCTTACCTGGGTTACAGAGTAGGCCAGGGACAGCACTGTGGTGATGGCCAGCACTCGCTTGATGCTTGACTTACTCTCCAGGTGACCTGGAAGAAACGTGCTGGTCAGTCAGCAGGGGGGCCACCCCAAGTGACTGTGGTAGGGTTGGCCCCCAGCCAGGGAAGGGCAGGAAGAGTACTGGCCCCAGCAGCAGACGCACCAAAGGCAAGGCCCAGGATAACCACACTCAGCTCGATGGCCAACAGGAAGAAGCGTGTAATCTCCCACAGGATCTGGACACAGAGTTGGCAGAGTGTCAGCCTGGGGGCCCAGTCACCCCTCTTCCCAGTGCTCTGCACCCCCCTATTGGCAGGCCCAACCACACCTTATCAGCAACAGTTGCAGCATCTGAGGTGCTGACCGTCATGGACACCACGGCCCGGGCGATACCCACCAGCGCCACCACGAACACCTAGTGGGTGAGAAGGGAGTGTGGTGGAGTGGGGGAAATCTCTGGGGATTGCAGGGACGGCAAACCCACATCCCACATCTGCAGGCGCTGATTCCTCAAGAATGGAAGGATTCCAAATTAAACAAGTCGGGAGGCGGGGAGACCCTCCACTGACCTGGCCCTCCCCTCCTGGGCCTCAGTATCCCAGCTACACTGACAGCCCCGGAATGGTCAGTAAGGCGACATGGTGGAGCCAGACTGCTGGAGTTCAAATCCCAGCTTTACTGCTTCCTGCTTCTGTGATTTCAGGCAAGTAACCGCACCTCTGTGCCTGTTTCCTCATCTATGACATAGAGGTAACAATAGCACCGATGGCATCTGGGGGATCAAATGGGTAAATAAATGTAGAAGTGTTCCTGGCACCCAGTAAGGGCTGTGTCCATATCTGCTGTTAGTCTTGTCACATTAATGGTTTTAATTCTGAGACATGGGAGCTGGCGGAAAGGAGGCCAGAGGGAAGAGGCATCGCAGACCCTCTGAGAGGTGCTGCACCGGCAGGTTTTACAGAACTTCCTGTGCTTGGCATCTGTGGCTTTTGTTAGCCCACTACCCATCCCCTTCCTCTGGCAATAGCCTCATTCCTCTCCCCACCTCCTCCTTCACATGGTTTTGTGTGTGTGTGTGTGTGTGTGTGTGTGTGTGTGTGTGTGTGTGTGTGTCGTGGGGGAGGAGTGCTGACCCCACCACTCCTGGCTTCAGGAACTGGCCTGTGGCCCAGGGCTGGCCATTCGTGTATGCCATTCCCCTGGTTTAGGGATGGGGGTTGGACCCCAGGAGGACGAGTCACAGCCAGGACATCAGGTGTAGTCACTGAGAAAGTAAGCTGAGGGGATGCGAGCCTGGAGCTGCTAGGGCCACCTGGCTACCATGGGTGTGGAGATTGCTAGAGACAGAGCCATCAGATAGACGTGCAGATGAGAGAGAGAGAGACAGTGCTAGACAGCATCACTGAACCCAAATCCAGCCGTGCCCACAGCCCTGGGGTATGTCAGTTTCTCAGTCAATACATTCCTTCCAGCTTCTGTGGGTTTAAGTTTGGTTTTCTGACACAAACAAAAGAGCCCAGATTCATATACACTCTATCCTTTGTGCCTTGAAATCCATGTCTAAGCCTTCAGGAGGCCAACATCACTCAACAGGGCAGGCTGCAGAAGCAACCAACTGCCATGTGCCTACTGTGTACCAAGCCCCCACAAGGCAGGAGTTAGGCTCGCTGTCATCTTGTGCTCACAGGAGCACCACGTGCTAAAGCAAATCCAACACACATCACGTAGAAGGGCACCAAGGCATAGAGGTGAAGCCACTGGCCCAAGTTCACTCAGCACAGCTAGGGTTTGGAGGTGCTCTACCCAAGTGCACTCTTACCACGACCTCCTCTCCAGGATGAAGTCCCCAGGAGAAAGCGGGTGGGGCCAGTGCTGACTCCCCTAGCCCTGCCTCATGTTCTCGGGCATTAGCCCTGGGTCCCTTTCCCCTGCCCACTCCCCCAGAAAGGGCATCTACCTGACGTACAGTAGGTGCTTAATATCTGTTGAATAAATACACAAACAAGTAAATGGTCAGAGAGGCAGTGGAAAAGGGCAGAGAAGAAAGCAGGCCTTGATCCCCACCCCTGCTCGCCACCACTTCATAGGGGAGGGCTTCAGTCAGCTGGCAGCCCCTGGGGTCTCCACCAATAGCCTCCAACTTTCCCCACAACCTGCCCTGCTTCTCTGCCTGTCCACTGGGAAGTACTGAGCCAGGCCACAAGGGGGAGACCGGGGAGCCACTCAGCTCTCTTTGGCAGTGGTAGGTAAGAGGCACAGAGAGGGGAGGACTCTGGTCAGTTGGTCCTGACCCCTGAAGGAAGGAAGCTGGACAGCCTGCACGTGAGGCCCAAACCTGGGGCTATCTTCTCAACTGCAGCCCTGCTGCCTCTCCCAGGCAACACCCACCAGAACTACGGAGTGAGGAGAATGCAGGCCCCCCCCAATTAGAAGGAAGTCCGCTTCAAAGAGGTCTCAGAATGTGTGAGTGGATGGACAAATGGACAGATGGAAAGATGGAGGCCCAGTGGGTATTTTTCCCCACCCAGCATCCATTCCTCTTCCTTCTAGTAATGGTCCCCCAATTTTCTTCTAGTGACCACCGTCCTCTGGGCTGGCTGAGGTGACCCCATTCCCAGTTCCAAAGTATCCCTTTCCCTGTTAGTCACAGTAATTGGCTCAGGACTGGAACCCAATGTGGGCCAATCAGAGGGAAGCTCAGATCGACACTGGTACCATCAGGAACGAGGTACTGCTCACTGCAGTTGGCATGGAGGCAGTGTGTTAGCTCAGAGCTGCTCCGGGCTATCTCTGACACCATATAAGGAGAACTCATCCGAGGTAGGGCCGGAGGAGAACAGAGATGCAGAAAGAGACAGAGTCCTGATGACATCAGTTAATCCCCTGGATCCAGCCATACCTGAAGAACTGCTTTTTCATTAGAGAGACAATTAATACTTCCTTCCCTTTTTTGCTTAAGTCAATTGAAGCTGGGTTTTCTGTCACCAATTGGAGTAAACTCACCAGGATATAGAAGGTGATAAAAATGGGGCTGGAGGTGATGCAGATCTTGGCCCGAGCAAACGGAAGTTTCCAGAGCAGGAAGATGAAGAAGAGCACATTGGGGATGAGCAGCAAGAGGTCCCAGTACCGGACCCTAGCAGATGGGTACAGAAGCCAGCTCACTGGTGAGGTTGTGTCTTTGTGTCTGCACCCCACCCCCAGCCCCACCCCTTGTGCCTCTCTCCTCTCTCTCTCTCTCTCTCTCTCTCTCTCTCTCTCTCTCTCTCTCTCTCTCTCTCTTTCTCACACACACACACACACACACACACACACACACACACACACACACTCCAGGAGAACCTACTCACACATAGCCAGCCAGCTCTGCAAGGCTGTGACTGCCTCACCTAGAGGTGCCAATGTCCTCGTAGAGCAGTAACAGACAGCGATGTGGCACACTGGCGTTGGGCACCAAGATTGGAGAAAGCGTTGTACTCCCATTAGCCCAGATTACCTCCTGCAGGGTGTCCATTCCACCAGCTGCCAGCCCTAGGGAAATGAGAGCCACCACATTAGCAGCACAGGAACTGTGTGGCCCTGGGCATCTGCGTCTCAGGTTCCCAGTGGAATACAAGAGGAGCTACTCTTCGTGGGCCTGCTGCCCACTGCCCCCCATGCCAGGCAGGAGGTGAACTGTGGTGCTCCTGCACATGTTGCAACCCAACCCCCACACAGGGCCCCATCCCTCGTCCCAGGCTCTGTCTCGTGACCCCCAAACAATCAAGTCCCCCATCCAGTGACTGAGCCTGCCTGTGTGCCAGGCACAGTACCGCAAGCTACTTGGCATCACCCCCAGTTAGTCCCTCTAATCCTGGAGGGCTGGGGGAGATAGGGTTCATGTCTCAGCCTGCCCCTTACTTCCCGGTCCTCTCTGTGCCTCAGTCTCCCCCCACCCCTGGAATGGCGGTAACGATGGTGTGCACCCTGCGAGCTTGTGGTGAGACTAGATACATAACGTGAAGCACCTGCACACATGACGCCCTCAGATGCTGAGCTCCAGCTCCAACCCTCCACACCCACGCACAACCCACTCAGAGGCTGAGTGATGTGTGGGGTCACAGCCACCAAATGCCAGAGCATGGCATCATGCACACCTCAGGTGGCCCTCAAGCCCATCTCCCCCTGCTGCCACCCTAGAAAGGCAGACACAAATGGATGGGACACTGTCCTTTGCCTAGATGCACAGAGGCCTCTAATTGGCAAGGGTGAGGGAAGAGGAGGTGCTGTGGAGGGAGGCAGTGGAAGCCATGTCTACAAATGCAGGGGGCTACTGGGGCAGTGGGAGCCAAGGGCGCTGGCACAGCCAAGTGCCCACGTAATGATCTGATAGGTCAGTGTCCCGCCTAGAAGATAGGAGAGCTGGTGGTTTGGGGTCCTGGAGCCCCCCTGAACAACTGAGACAGGCTCACAGGTCACAGGACTCAGGGAGAGCAGCAGTAGAGCTGGGCCCACATTCCCAGTGGCAGGGACTTCCACAGGGAGCGACGGGGGCCCAGGGCAGGCGAGCCAGGCTCACAGGACATAACAGATGCCAGCTTTTAAAATGGTGACTTGAACCACCTGGCCCTATGACCCATGTCTCCACTTCAGGGTATGTTCATAACAGCCCGCAGCTGGCAGCAGTCCAAATGCCCACCACCAGCAGAACACATACATGAATGGTGATGCCACCACGAGCAGAGGAACGCCGCCAAAACAAACAGAAGAGATGACTGCTACAGGCAGCCCCACAGAAGGGCCTCGCAGACACAAACGCCAGTACAGGCGCAGACATGCGGTCTGACCGCACACAGGCAGACAGGAGAGGGTCATCTCTGTGCAGGACGGAGGGTAGAGGGGTGGGGCGACGTAGGCCAGCTGGAGACTTGATTTGGGTGGTGGGTGGCACAGGTTTGCTCACTGTGTCGCAATTCATTGAGCCACGGACTATGGTCCCTGTACTGGTCTGTGTGGGTCCCACTTCAGTAAATGTTTTAAAATTGACGTGTTCTGGCTCTCTGCTCCTCCCGTTCGACAGACAGCCGCGTCTTCCTGCGCAGTACCAGCACGACCCCGAGACACGATGGTGAAGGTCGGAGTGAACGGATTTGGCCGTATTGGGCGCCTGGTCACCAGGGCTGCTTTTAACTCTGGCAAAGTAGATATTGTTGCCATCAATGACCCCTTCATTGACCTCAACTACATGGTCTACATGTTCCAGTATGATTCCACCCATGGCAAGTTCAAAGGCACAGTCAAGGCTGAGAATGGGAAGCTTGTCATCAATGGAAAGTCCATTACCATCTTCCAGGAGCGAGATCCCGCCAACATCAAATGGGGTGATGCTGGTGCTGAGTATGTTGTGGAGTCCACTGGGGTCTTCACTACCTTGGAGAAGGCAGGGGCCCACTTGAAGGGTGGAGCCAAGAGGGTCATCATCTCTGCCCCATCTGCGGATGCCCCCATGTTTGTGATGGGTGTGAACCATGAGAAGTATGACAAGTCCCTCAAGATTGTCAGCAATGCGTCCTGTACCACCAACTGCTTGGCCCCCCTGGCCAAGGTCATCCATGATAACTTCGGCATCGTGGAGGGACTCATGACCACAGTCCATGCCATCACTGCCACCCAGAAGACCGTGGATGGTCCCTCTGGGAAGCTGTGGCGTGATGGCCGAGGGGCTTCCCAGAACATTATCCCTGCTTCTACTGGCGCTGCTAAGGCTGTGGGCAAGGTCAGCCCTGAGCTGAATGGAAAGCTCACTGGCATGGCCTTCCGCGTCCCCACCCCCAATGTGTCGGTTGTGGATCTGACCTGCCGCCTGGAGAAAGCTGCCAAATACGATGACATCAAGAAAGTGGTGAAGCAGGCATCGGACGGCCCCCTTAAGGGCATCCTGGGCTACACTGAGGACCAGGTTGTTTCCTGCGACTTTAACAGTGATACCCACTCTTCTACCTTTGATGCTGGGGCTGGCATTGCCCTCAACGACCACTTTGTCAAGCTCGTTTCCTGGTATGACAATGAATTTGGCTACAGCAACAGGGTGGTGGACCTCATGGCCTACATGGCCTCCAAGGAGTAAGAGCCCCCTGGACCTCCAGCCCCAGCAAGAGGAAGAGAGGCCCTCGACTACTGTAGAGTCCTTTTCCCAAATTGATCCCCCAACACACTGAGAATCTCCTGACCTCGTCTCCATCCCAGACCCCCCTAAAGGGTAGGGGCTAAGGGAGCCCAGCCTTGTCATGCACCGTCAATAAAGTTCACTGTACCCAGCCAAAAAAAAAAAATAAAATAAAATAAAATAAAATTGACGTGTTCTTTTACGTTCCAAGAGCACAGGTTTCCCACTCAGCAAGTAGCAGCCCAGGGTGCTTAGCACCTGCTGGCAAGAAGGATTTGCAGCAATGCACCAGGCACCCCTCCCTGCATATCTGTCCCTAGTACTGTCCCCAAGCAGCAGCAGGCCCAGGACAGGGCTGGATGAGATGCAAGCACATGCTGTTTCTCACAGCCATGAAACGCAAGTGCCACCTCCGGCTGAAAGGGAAAGACGCCAAAGGAGGGGGGCCAAGGTCTGGGGCTCAGACCCTCTAGCCCTCTCTCCAAAGGGCCACTGACTGGCTCCGGGACTTGCAACTTGAGGACATACCAACAATGAGGAGTATTCAGGAGAACGTAAGCCTGACACATAGTAGGTCCAAAGAAAGAAGTCGGCGCCTTCCTTGTTTTCTACTAATAGGAGAGATGGCCAAAGAAGTCCACCCTTCCTTCATTCATGCATTCTTCTACCCACAGCAAGTAGTGAAGAGCACCTTCTGTGAGCCAGGCAGGAGTCCAGGTGCTGGGATGGGTCCCCCAGCTGGGATGGGTGCCCCCATGGGTCCTTCATTCTAGGAGGGGAGGCTATAGCCAACAGAAAAGCCAGTATTTAAAAAGCAAATGTCTCCTAGAGATTAAGTGCTGAGATGAAAAGAGCACAGAGGGGTGAGACAAAAGGATGGGAAACCCAGTAGAGATTGCTGCAGTCCCCAAAATGCACCCTTTCCTGGAGTACTAGAAATGGTGGCTTCCCAGAACCGTGGCTACTCCCCCAGCCTCCCGTACCCCTGGCTGTGGCAACCTGACCACGTTTTATACAACTGAACATGAGCAGCGTGGTTTGCCAGTTTCAGGTTGTGCCCTTCACCCTTCCTATTGGCTGGAACGTGGATGTGGTGGTGGGAACAAGAGCAGTCATCTCAGACTCTGAGACAGAAGCCATGTTTGAGGATAACAGAGCAGTAAGAAAGGTGTCTGTGTCCCAGACACAGTAGGGCTGCATTCCCATTCCGGACAGCTTACATGCATACGTCATGCAACAGGCAAGAATAATCTTCTATCTTGTTATCTCAGTCTTTGTTTCAACAGCTAAGCCTGAATCCCAGGGAACATAAAGGGGTGCTGCCTCAGATTGGGCTGTCAGACAAGATGACATCTGAGCTGAGATCCAAATAACTGAGAAGGCGCCAACCTTGGAACAAGGTGGACAAAGAGCATACCAGGGAGAGGACAGAGCTGCAAAGGCCCTGAGATAGAAACAGGCTTGGCCTGTTCAAAGGGCAAAAAGGAGGCCAGTATAGCTAGAGGTGAGATCAGAAAGGTTGGCGGGGCCAGGTCAGATGGGGCCGTGTGACCATAGCAATGTGACTTCATTCTAAGTGCATTGAGAAGGGTGTTCCGAAGGCAGATGACAGGGTCCCACTTCCCTGTGGAGAGGATTGCTCAGCTGCCAGAGACAACAACTAAAGTGGGGAAAGAGTAGAGGCAGAGACCCAGGAGCTTCGGTATCAGTCCAGGCACAGGAGAACAGTGGCTTAACTAGTGGAGTAGAGTAGAGGGCTGTGGGATACCTTAAGGAGATCAGGCCACAAGAACTGCTGGCAGCACATGGAGGGAGGGAAGAGGGCAAAGAAGGGCGACGCCGTGACGTGTGGCCTGGGCCCCTGTATGGTTAGTTAGCAGCGGTAAGGTTGGCACTGTCAATGGCGTCCCCAGTAGACGCTGTCCCCTTCTTCCTTGCTAACAAGCTGCTCTTTTGTTCCAGGACCCCACTCCATGATGCTCTGTTCAGATCAGGGCCCTCCCCAGCACCAGAAGCTGTACCTCAATAAAGTACAAGCCAGTGGTTGTGTGAAGCAGTACCAGACGCCTCAGCGGGGCACATGGGTGCTCCAGTTTGATCCAGGGACTGTGGGGGAAGGGCTATGGATTTGTCGTGGGCAGGGTCCAGGACTGCCAAATGTCCAGCAACACATGTGATGCTCCACCGGATGAACGAGCATCCTCCCCTTTGCCGACAGTGACCTACAGAGAAGCTCTGGTCAGTCAGGAAGGGTAGGCCCACTCTCCTCCTCGTCAGCAATTGGTTAGGCAGGGCATGCAACGCCACATGGGGGGGTCTCCTGCGATGAGTGTTCCTCCCTGACCAGTAGATACCGCCAAGGACAGAGCCCTCCTTTTCTGTGCCTGTATGTGGCTGCTGAGGTATGACGCCTGAACTGCGGCCATGCTGCACCCATGTCAGGACCAGGCCACCGCGCTAAGCACAGGGAGCTTACAGCTGGTAGGGGGTATGCCACCTCCCTTGAGATTTCTAAAAACCTGAGTGAACATGGAAGGGACAGTTCAAGGAGAGAGATACCAGTCCCCTCCGCCTCACCCCCTGTGGATCAAACATCTGGACTTAGCAGACCCACACCAGCTCTGGCCTAGGACAGAGTGTCAAGCAGCCCCAGTAGGGACAGGGCAGGGGTGCAGGCCAACCACCCAGAAGCCACAAAGAAGCTGAGAGGCCCCTGTAGCAAAGACAAGCCAGTGGGGATGAACAAGGGCCAGGAGTGGGAGGAGCTGGATAGGGAGTCCAGAGTATGGGGGTCAGGAGGGGCTTCTCTTGGCTTTGCCTGTCCAGCACCCCATTTTCCCTCCACAACCCCAGGGAATGTGCATGTGATCTACCCCTGGCCAATCAGGATGCTCCGTTCTCCTGGCCAATGAGAATCAGCCCAGAGAAGTTTGCCGTAATTATTAAGAGCTACACTTTCTGCTGAGAGCAGTAAGCCAGAGCTATATTACTTTGACCCCACATATGGAGCCACGTGAGAACAAAGCCAGCACAGAAGAATGCAGCGCTGAGAGACAGATGGAAACATATCTGAGAGACAGATCTTTATGTGAGCCCCTGGATCAAGTCACAACTCAAGCTAGTTACCCCCCTGGACTTTTGATTTACAGAATCCAAAAATTCCCTTTTCTGTTTAGGCCAGTTTGAATCTGAGTTCCCTAATTTACCACTGAAAAATGTCCAGCTACACAAGTTATACAGTTGGACAACCCTGGCTTGCACTTTTGGCTCTGCCATGTACTTGCTATATGATTTTGGGTGAGTCATTTCCCCTTTGTGAGTGTCATAGGGACCATAACACTTACTTAAGAAAGTTGCTATAAGGGCCAAATAAGACCAGAGAAGCAAATGTCTACAAAAGGTCTCACACACAAAGCTAACTGCTGCTCCTCTTCCCAGAGGAGAGACTCGGGGCATGGAGAGGGGAAGCATGTGGGTCACAGGTCCAAGGGCCCCTTTCGAAGTCCCACATGCAACAGAGTCTGAGGCGAGGAAGAAAAGTGTCAGCTGCTTCTCTGCACCAATTCCCCTGTTAATTCTTCAATAACAGCAAAGAATCCTCCCTGAAGCCTCCCACCCTCCTAGGAAAGTACTTATGTAATCCTCACTGTACAGAGCTCAGAGGTGGGCAGCCACCTGAGGGGCCTGCAACCCAGGCAGTCTCCAGAGCCCAGGCCCCCAATCAGCAACCTGCCAGGTACACCTCGCCAGACCTTGGTTTCTCCACCTGCTGATAAGAAACTGTGCTTCTCAGACGCAAGTGCTGTTCTGACCCAGCAGGCCTGGGGTGGGGCTGACAGTCCACATTTCTAACATACTCCCATGTGGTGCTGCTGCTCTGAGTTAGGAGGCTGTCAGCTACACCAGAACTGCCACTCTGTGTGAAAGCTTATAAAATAACTGAAGCAATGATAAAAATTAAAATAAAACAACTATGAACTGTGCAGACACAGGGCCCAGTGCTTTACATGTGGTCACACACTTAACCATCACACCAGCCTCTAGGAGAGATGTTCCCATTGTACAGAGGAGGAAAGGATGGGCTGGGAGGGATTAAGTCACCGCCACATCCTCCTTCTCCCACCACCAGGGATCTCCTGGCCTTGGGGGCAAAAGCCCTGGCAGTGACAGAAAAGAGGTTTGCAGGCTCAGGAAACAGAGCTGGTGGGCAGACTGGCTGAGGGCAGGAGAGGAAGGTGTGGAGCCCAGACCAGAGGATGGGGAAGAGGATTCTCAGGTCTCTCAGGACCAGGGAAACTGGGACCGACGGTTCCTTCCACCTAGGAAAGACTCTGCTGACCTCATTCCCATTCCAGAGGCTCTCTTCCCACCCACTGTTTGGGCCTCCCCGTCACTCCCTCTGTCTGTGGCCAGGCTGTGGGGCAAGCTGCCAGCTTGGCTCAGGTCATGCACTGGTGGACCTGCTGTGAGCCCCTGGACAGAGTCTTCTCCTCTCTGAGACTCAGCTTTCCTACTTCTCATCTGTGCAATGGGATTGACCAGCCCTCTCCTAGAACTACTGGGTGGGAAACCTGGGGAAAACAGAAAGCCCTGAGAAGAGAGAAGCTATATATATATATATATATGCTTCATTGTTGCTGTAAGGCCCCTCGATGCTTCTGACCCCTAGCCGGTAACTGAGCTTTTAAACCCCCTTCTCCTTCAGCCTTGGTGGGCACAGTCTTAGAGAGGCCAGTCCTCGGAAACTGCCAGCAGCCCAGGTGGGAACCCAGGAGGAAGAGGAGCACCAGGCCCTTCCCTCACCTTCAAGACCCATCCGATGTGACCCCTGCCTGCTGCTCTGCCTCACTGCCTGCTGCTCTCCAGCGTCTGGCTTTCATCCTGTTCTCCGAGCTGCTGGTAAACTTATGCCTACCTCAGGGACGCTGCGTTTCTGCTGCCAGCATTGTCTCACCACTCTCGCCACCTCCTCAGAGCTGCCATTCTTAACTGTGTCTCACAGCTATCCCACCGTGTGTTGCTTTCTAGAACGCGGCCTCTGTCTAAAGCGGCGCTCGCTGTGGGTTTCGGTGTTTGTTGGCTGCCCACCCCACGCAGGTTCGTGACCCCATCCCCTAGAACAGGGCCGGACACAAGACAAGTCCTCCACAAAACGTTATGACGCGGACAAACGAATCCCCACCGCAAAGCCAGCCAGCCCTTCCGGGGAGCGGGAGGAGGACCCAGGGAGAACCGAGCCACGGGGTGGGCACGCCCTGCTGGCCGGCCGCGGCCCGGACCTGTGCGGCTGCGAGTGGGCACCGCCCCCAGTCACCGCCTCACCCCCGGGTGTCCTCACACGCGGGGGCCCGCTCGGCCCCCGGAACTGCCCCAACGGCGTGCTCTGAGGCTGTGGCCAGAGCAGAACGGGGTCACTCCCTGGGGGAAAGGGCAGGGACAGGTGGGCCCCGCTGTGGCTGGGGATGGTGGCGGTCTCAGTCAGCTCCAAGCTCCGTCGCAGCTGCCGCGGGGAGCCCCTGGCTGCCCCGGGGAGGGGTGCGGAGGGCTGTGGGTGCGGCGGAAGCCGGGGCCTCTCCGCAGCAGAGGCGCCAGCCCCACGGTATGGTTCCACGCCGGGGCAGGACAGGGCAGAGGTTCCCCTCTTACCTGAGGGCCTCGGGCCGCGCTCAGGCCCCGCCGCCCCAGTCGCCCATCTACCGCCAGTGGTGCGCGGACCCGGCACAGGCCACGGGACTCCCGGCTCCCGCGCCCCCATCAGGCGGGGGGAGGGGGGGCCGGGGAGCGTCGCGCAAGAGCCGAGGCCCGCAGGCTCTGCGGAAATGGGGAACAAGTGAAGGAGACGAGGCGCTGTCCGCGCACCCGGCCCCCAGGACCCCAGGCCGCCTTTGCGGCCCTTCCCGTAGTGGCAACCCGGAAAGTAGGCGCGTCCTTTTCGTTTAGCCAAAACTGCAAAAACGAACACGGTCCCTACTTGGAGCATTCGGGCCCGCCCCAGCTCCCAGTAGCCTATAGGAATGGAGCTATAAGGAAAAGTGGGAGGAGGCAGCGAAGGACCCAATCGGATGCCTAGAAGGCGGGGCTCTTACAGCAAGAACACGCAGCCGCTGAAGAGAAGGAAAGCAGCTGCCGGGAGGGGAGAGGCGGTGTTTCCACCCGGAAGGCCGTCCGGACGGTGGACGCGGCCCCCTCTCGGCCCCGGCGCCTGCCCGGCGTCCGCAGCTGTGAACGCACCAGCTCGCTCCAGCCTGCGCTCCTCTTGCCGAGGCAGGCTGGGCCGGACGGTTAGGGGAGGAGCATCCGCGGGCCGCCCCATCCAGTGCTGCCGCTGCCCCGACGCTCAGCAGTGGCCATCCGGCCTGGTGACTCCTGGCCACCTAGGAGAGGAAGGAAGGGTGGGGACAACCCCGCCCCCCGAACGACGCGTTTCCACCAGCTTGCCACGCTGCCGGCACAGCCACATCAAAGCACCCTGGCATTATTGAGCACCGTCCGGGTTCCAGGCACTGATTTCACGACAACCCTGCAAAGCGGTTATTACTAGTAGCATTTCACAGAGGAGGAACTTGACAATTAGAGACGTTAAATAACTTGCCCAAAGCCACACAACTAGGAAGTGACAAAACCTGGACGCTGGACTGAACCCTTATGTATTTCTAACAAGCAGTTCTTCAGGCAACTTCCTCTGGGAAGCCTTCCCTGACTGCCCTCCCGTGCCTTCCTGACTTCTATGCCGTTCTCATGCTGGCGCCTCATGGTTTGCCCCCGACCCCCACCGCCTCCCACTCACCCCCTTCTCATTCAGGGTCCTCAGGTTACCTGGTTTCTGTTTCTCTTCCTAGAATGTACCAAGCCTGTTCCTGCCTGCGGGTCTCTATATCTGTCCCCTACCGAGCTGGCTCTTTGTCACATAACCTCCTCTTTGACATTTTAGCTAAAGTAGCTCTCCAGTTTTTGTCACATAATGCCCTTTTATTTCCTTCTGATCACCATCTCACTAACATGATTATATTCATTTACTTCCTTCCTAGTTAGTCATCAGCCTCCCCCCATTAGAATGTCAGTGTCTTGAGAACAGAACTGTGCTTGTCACATTCCCTGAAGCTGACTGAAGCAATGTCCTGAAGCTGACTCAGTGCTTGCTGCAAATTGTAGACACCCACTTATCACAGTAACCCCCAGATACACACTCGGTGATAACAAAGTTGCTTTACCATTGGACTGAAATGATGTTGGGCCCGTCTTTCCCTAGCTCCTGTTCTAAAAGAGGGGAAGGTTAGGATGTCACCACCTTATGACCATTTGGGACTTGGCTTATCTGGCACTGTTGCAGCCTGCTGGGCCAGCATGCACAGTTTCTTATCAGCTGGCAGAGGCGGTGGTCCTTGCTGATGCCTGCCTTCATAAATGGGCTGTGAGGAGTCAAGGTCAGCAATAATTAGAGTTTCTGCCAGGACATTACACATATCACCCCAACTCATTAATTGGTAAAAGCAAGTCCTAGGCTTCTACTTTTAAACAACAGGGGGCAGGAAACTTCCCTCCTACCATGTGCCAGAGGAGGAGAAATGGAGTATCTGTGATGAGACTGAATGACTACATTCCATCTTTATTTTTATGCTTTTTGAGACAGTACAGACTACCTGGGAGGAAAAAAAGATTGCTATTACAATCGCAGTACACGATTCTGCATTTTATACTCTGAGTTTGGGCCCCACATGTGGGTTTCTGTGGGATTTTATTTGTGGGATAACTGAGGGTTTATATTTCACACCCTCCCTTTAGGGCAGGCAGTGGCTTTTTCACTGCAGTATCCCACACACACAAGACAAAGTGAAGCATCAGCAAATTTCAATAAATAATTGTTTAATAAACAAAGATCTGACTCCCAAGTTCTGTTCCTTGCCCTACACCAGCTTCACGGGTGGTCATCCTCTCCAGGCCATGGCTGACAGAAGGAGATGCTGCTACAGAACTGGCTGACTGATGGCAATGGAGGTCCCAAAATAATAGAGACAAGATGGCAGTGCTCAGCTGTCAAGAGCAAAGTGGGTGCGATAGTCATACAACCATCGAGGACAAAGTAGCAGTCAGAAGGCTGAATAGCTCACTGGGATGGATATATTCAGTAGTTGGTAGAATGACCACATTGGTTCCTTGGTTTGAGTGGTGAGATTTTCCATAGATATGAAGGTCAAGTGAAAGTCCCTGAAACTTCCTTCCCCTCACCCACCCACCACAGCCAAGATAATAAATAAATAAATAATATACCAGGGGAAATGGCAGAGATTAGTGCCACCCTTGAAGACCTAAATAATGTGGAAAGGATTGGGCCCCATCACATCCCTATTTAATTTATCAGTCTGGCCTTGGAAAAATACAGAGACTGGTGGTGGATTGCTGCAAACTCAACCAAGGAGTAGCTACAACACAGCTGCTGTGCTGGTATCACTGCTAGCACAGAACAATATGGCCTCAGGTGGGTGGCCTTTGATATGACCCTCCCTATCAGGAACCATTGACATTCACAGGAAGGGACAACAGTTTATATTATGGTCTTGCCACAAGCCTATGGTCACTGTCCCACGCTTTGTCATAATATAGTCTGAAGGACCATGGCTGTCTGGGCATTTTGCAGAATACTGCATTGGTTTATTATATTGATGATATCCTGCTAATCTCTCTGAATGAACAAAAAATAACAGATAGATGAAGACCTTGATGAGGCATTTTTCTCCCAAGAGTGGAAGATAAACCCTGTGAAGATATGGCGGCTTGCCACATCAGTGAGGTTTGTAGGGGTCTAATTGTCTGGGGCATACCAGGAAATCCCTTCCAAAGTAGACGACAAATGATTGCATCTTGTACACCCCAACGCAGGAAAGGAAGCACAATGTCAGAACCCACTCTTTGGGTTCTGGAGGAGGTATATTCCATGCCTGGGAATGCTACTCTGGCCTATACGTCAGTGAGTGACATCAAAGGCGTCCAGTGTGGAGTGAGGCTCACAGCAGGAAAGGGCTGTCCCTTAGGCCACAGAACCCACAGACCCTATGATAGAGGCATATGTAGTGGGAAAACATGCTGTGAAAAGTTTATTGCAAGTCCTAGTGGGTATCAATCAATTTTGACTGAGAACTATAAGGCAAACAAAAGCTTTACTTGGAGGTCTTTTTAGGAATTGCAAATCCAGGAAACGGAGATTTGGGTAGAAACCCAACTGTTCCTAGGGGAGAAAAAGGCACAGAGGAGGTTTCCAAAGGAGTTTCCACAAGTTGCTTTGAAAGAACTGGGATGGGTGTTATCAATTGGTATACACTATGCTACACACGATCAATTGCTGATGTCTATTGCTAGGTGAAATTTTTATTTTTTAATAGAGAATTCAGTGATGCAGAGCCGATTCCAGGAACTGTATCAGGATTTAGCCATTTGGTTTAGCCCAGTTCAAAAGTTCAGTTTCACATGAAGAGGGTGTGTTAGCTCAGTTTCCTGAAGGCCTCCTGGCTCAATTTTAGATTGCTCTCTTGACAATACCAACTTCATTTTGCTGGTTTTCTTTCACATTTCTCCCTTTTGATCAAGATCTTTCCTTAGAAAGCATGGACGATCAACTATCAGGGAGTATCATTGGTCTAGTCATCAAAAAAGCAACATTGTTTCCTCTTCACAAGGGAGGCTCCTTCCTGGTATATCATGTCCCGCATAGGGGTAAAGCAGTCTCCTGAGAGTACAGTAAGAGGGCTTATGGACACATTTGAACAATAGGACATTTGTCAGAAGCAGAGCTAAGTCCCATATTCCTCAGGTCAAAGGTTCCTTTGAGAGGTGGTCTCAGTCAGATGTATTTGTTGTAACATCCCTAGATGTTGGGCTACCATTATTCTGGCAGTGGCTATTAGTCATTGTTGAATGCTGGTAAAACATCTGGTTAAGGTAGTGAACAGTGTAATTACAAAAGCCAATATGATTAAGACTGGTAATGTAGAACAAAATCAGGTCCCTATTCCTGCAGGCAGCCAAATATGCATAAGTCTGTCCATTGCAACTTATAAGGTAATGTTCTGTCTGTTCAAGGGATTTTAATATTTTGTTTCAGAACCTCAAGCTGTTGCATCACTTTACCTGATTTAACAAAGAAACAACATTCCTTTCCAACTAAGCCTTGTTGGGTGGCTAACACATGTAGAGCCCTATGGTTTTGTAGTGCTACCTCAGCCAGACTGTCAGTCATTCTGTGTTGTACTTCAAGAATAGCTGCAATAACATTGTGCTACAAGAGTAGAAAGATTTCTGATAGATTTTTCTAATTCAGCTACTCCATACCAAAGAAAGAAAACTACAGCAAAGGCATGCGCAAAGCTTCACTGATCTATTATGGGGTTTGGGTTATAGAGAGAGGACGGAAAAGACCATGCCCAAAATCCCAATTCTGTTTGGTCAAAGTATATAGATAAAGGTGCCTAGACTGCGGATAATGGCAGAGGAAGGGAGAGTCTTTCTGGTGACAGCGTCAAGTATGAACATAATGATACCACATCTGCCTTGCCATCGAGTCGACAAGGTGACATATTTGGGTCCCACACAAAAAGAAATACTTGGTGCCCTGAAGTGAGAGTGCATAATTAGGCCCCTAAACCCAGACTCGAAGGGAAGTATTAAGTTTATTTTTGAGACAGGGATTTCATGTCGTCCCACATGTTGGATGATCATAATAGTTGTCAACACAGAAGACATTAAATTCATCATGCGATTCATGAGTGTGATTAAAAGAGCACCTGAGGTTTCTGTATATTTGGGTTAGGATTGAAAGATTAGGATGGGTTTGATTGTTCCAAGTATTTGGGCTGGGATGCCCTAAGAGAGAGATTTTATCTGTTTTCCATCAAATACCAGCTTTTTGATCTAGTCCCCAAGTAGTACTCAGGAGCAGAACGACATGTGCTTCCCAGGATTGAGTGGCATTGTTCCCTCCTTTCCCCACGTCAGGGAGCCCCTGTAACAAGTAACACTGCAGTGGCTGAGGGCTCAGTGACGTGTGAGCGCTTGGTGGTCTGAATCACACAACAGTATAGATACACTTTTTTCATCACATCACTGACCATAGTTACACATTTTTAAATGGACAACACTCAAGATTCTGCTTGAACTATTTATATTTTCAAAACAGACAAGTTATCAGTAAGAGTTCGGGTTGTATTTATGGGTATTCCCTTGTGGATTAGGGAGTACCTTATGGATGGATCTAGCTACAGGAAGGCTATTGGTTCCATCAACATTTTTTGAGGTTTGAGAATAAAGGACTTTAAATCCAGTGTTATATCCAGTTAGATTTTATAAGCTTTCAAGGCTTAAGGACGAAGCCACTAATTCTTGTTCATCATGAGTATAGTTAGCTCAGCTAAATTAGTTTAGCCCAGTTGAAAAGTTCAGCTTCAGTTAGCTAAATTGGCGCTGTTGGATAATCATTGGCTATCAGGAACAGAAGGGTGTTGAAAGGTGTGGGGACAGAGTCCCAGAAAGTAGTTTCCAGACTCTTGGCCTCACCTGGAAAAGTGCTGGCTCGGTTATTAGATGGCCATCAGCTGCTACTGGTTAGCCATTAGCCACTAATATAACTGCTGTGGCTACCCTGGCAAGAGAGGGGGTTGACAGAGCAGTGGACGGCAGATTGCGGCTACCAAGTGCGGTTAGCAAGCAGATTGTGGACCGCAGATAGTGTTGATCCTACTTCCTGTGTCTCGCCTGGCCGCCAGTGAGAGGGGGGTGCAGGAGGACCCCTCATTGGGGTACTGGCAGATGTTTGCTTTTGTTGTCTCGACCAGCCGCCTTCAAGAATATAGTACTATGACTCCCCTATCTATCGCTTCGTTGTTGTTCCTTTTTGGCCTCACCATGTCCTGCGTTTTTGTGCGGGGAGTGGGAGCTGAGACCCTGCATTACACATGGTGCCACGAGCAGGGTTCTGGCCAGGAAGGAATGATGTTTGACTCCGGGCAGGAGGACATGTGGCCCCCACACAGCATGTGGTGCCTGGTGGCCACTGTTCTCAGGAGATGGACCCCTGTGGAGCGGTGGCAGGACATGGATGGTTCTCCAACCGGCATGGAGGAAGCTGTGCAGCTGCCGGAGAGCTGGACCCCCGTGGAGGGGTGGGAAGATGTGGACTGTTCTCCAACCAGCATAGGCCGGAGAAAGCGAAGGTCATTGCGGCCATGAGGGCTGGGGGGTGCTTGCTGGGGCGGCCCAGATGCGGCACTTGTAGACCCAGGAGGAAACGCTTGCTGAGCCCTCAGTGGAGGATGTGGGTGAGGTCACCGTCATTCCTCACCCCCAGGTTGGGGAGGAGTTAAAGCCCTCACCCTGCGAAGACGGCACACATTGTGAGGCTAATGCACAGCCCTGGTGATTGACTATGGACTCTGGGGAATTACCTTCCATCCCTGGTTTGATGGACCACTTGACTGTTTGCTTGGGAACCGTACCACCATGTAGTGGAACTGGCGGATGTTTGCTTCCTGTGTCTCAACCAGCCGCCGTCGAGAATATGTAAGCACCTTGGCTGTGAGCCCCTATTGCTCCAGCACGGTGCCCTGAAAGCCCTGGCTGTGCCCAGGAGGTCTGGCTGTACCCAGAAAGACTGTCTGTTCCCCAAAAGCCTGGCGGTGCCCAGGATATTGCATCCACCTCCAGGTGGCAATGGCTGTACAGGTGGACATCGAGGGACACCCCCTGGGACATTACTTGAACTGGACTAGAACTTTTTCTCGTGCGCTGGGTTCCTGGCACAATGCCCCTTGCAGAAGACACTTGTCGCCCAGATTGTGAGGCAAGACCCTGGAGGGGTGGACTGTGGGGACAGAGTCCCAGAGAGCAGTTTGCAGGCTCTTGGCCTCACGTGGAAAGGTGCTGGCTCGGGTAGTAGTGGCCACCAGCTGTGATCAGATGGCCATCTGCTGTGGCTGGGTGGCCATCAGTTGTTACCAGTTAGCCATTAGCCACTGATATAACTGCCGTGGCTACGCTAGGGGGTGGCTTGGTTGGTTGGTTGGTTGGTTGGTTGGCAGAGAAGCGGACAGCAGATTGCAGCTAGTAAGTGCAGTTAGCAAATGAATTGTGGTCTGTGGATCATGTTGATCCTACTTCCTGTGTCTCACCTGGCTGCCAGTGAGATGGGGGTGTAGGAAGACACCTCGTTGGGGTTCTGGTGGATGTTTGCTTTTGTGTCTTGACCAGCCACCAGCGAGAATATAGTGGTATGAGTCCCCTCTCTATGGCTCCATTGTTCCTTTTGGCCTCACCATGTCCTACGTTCTTCTGAGGGGAGCGGGAGCTGAGACCCTGAGTTACAAAGGGCAAATAGAGTATTCACTGTTGTAAGCAGACATACAAATCTGAGTATGTTCATCTTGAAATTAGACTAAAGAGCTAGGAAAAGGAAGAATGTTTTCTCAAGAGTTGTTCAGACAAAAGTTAGGTTATGATAACAATATAATCAGTAAATGAAACAAAGGTGGTTAAAGGGAAGACCAAGTATAAGGGTCGCTGGGTAGAATCACGTCCTGGTCTGGAATCTTGGGGTCTTGGGTAAGTAGTATACATCGCATGCCATCTGCTTTGATTCTTGAATGAGAATTCTAGTGGTGATCTAGAGTTGTTTGGAGATTTTCAGCTTAAGATCTCCAAACGGCTGAGATGACCACGCAGGTGTGTGTCCCTTTTAAACGAGACACATGACTCCATGAGCCAATACCATTATGTTAAGCAGCACAAGGGTTAGTTAGCAATACCTGATATGGCCCTTTCCACTGGGGCAGAAGGGCATCTTTATGGAGATGGCGTTTATGATAAACAAAATCTCCAGGTAGGAGATCGCAACATTGTAGATCTTTGTCTCCAGGAGAGCACTATGGAAAGATTATTCCACAAACTGTGAATCAGTTTTAAGGGACCTTATAAGTTCTTTACAGTAAATCAGGACGTCTCCTTTCAACAGTGCAGGTTCATACATTCCTTGATCTAATCTCAGGGGTCTGCCTGTAATAATTTCAAAAGGAGACAGTCTGTTTGCCAAAGGGAGTAGATCTTAAGTTGAGCAATACCAAAAGAAGAGCCTTAGGCCAAGGCAGATGAAAAGACTCCATAAGTTTTGCCAATTGAGTTTTGATTACCCCATTAGTCCGTTCTACCAGACTGGAGGACTGGAGGTGATCAGCACAATAGAAATGTCACAAAATGCTCAGATCTTACAAACAGCTTGTATGACTTGTGCTGAAATGAGTTCCCTAGTAGTTTGGTCACTATGGAGCTCTGTGGGATTCCCCAAGTTGGGAACATCTTCTCTAGGAGTATTTAACTTACTGCTGAGCCTGTGGCTCTGCAGCATGGAAATGCTTCCACCCAGTGAGAAAACATACGAATCATCACTAACACATACCTGTATCCTTGACAAAAGGGCAACTGAATAAAGTCCATTTGCCAGACCTCAAAGGGATCAAAGCAAGGGAAAATGCCCTATTGAGGTATGAATGGGTTTTCCATGGTTGTGCTTTGGGCAGATTTGGCATTTTGGGTATACCTGGGAAGCTATCTTTGGAGAGGACTTCCAGTATATTGTTTTCCCCATGAAAACATTTTTTCCAGTGTTCCAGTGAGTTGTCATGTACATATTGTAATATGTAATATTGTATACAATCATGGAGGAGGGGTCGGTCATTTGGACCTACCTATAAGTTTCTTCTAGGGTCAAATTTACAACCTTGTTTTAACCACTACTTTCTATTTTGTCAAACATCTAAATACTGTGCTTCCATGTTATCTTTTAAATCTCCAATTGCTTCAGCCAGTAGCACATGTGCTTCTGTGGGGACAGAGCCCCAGAAAGCAGTTTCCAGGCTCTCGGCCTCACATAGAAAGGTGCTGGCTCAGGTAGTAAATGGCCATCAACTGTGATCAGATGGCCATCAGCTGTGGCTAGTTGGCCGTCAGCTGTAACCAGTGCGCCATTGGCCACTAATATAACTGCTGTGGCTACGCTAGCAGAAAAAGATGGGGGCTAGCAAGAGCAGATGCAGAGAGGCGGATGCCGCCGGTGAGAATACAGTGATATGACTCCCCTACTTATGGCTCCGTGGGTGTTCCTTTTTGGCCTCACTGTGTCCTGCGTTCTTATGTGGGGAGTGGGACCAGAGACCCCGCCGGCCGCCCCACATGACACATGGCGTAGTCGGCAGGATACGGTGCTGGCCAAAGCTTTCCGAAGGGCAATGGAGCAGTTTGTGCGTATGAAAGCTCAGTCTGAGGAAGACCAGGAGGAGCAGCTGCCGGAGAGCTGGACCCCCGTGGAGGGGTGGGAAGACGTGGATGGTTCCCCAACCAGCATAGACTGGAGAAAGTAAAGGTTATTGCGGCCCTGTGGGCTGGGAAGTGCTTGCTGACGCAGCCCAGATGCAGGAGACTTATAGTCCCAGGAGGAAACGCTTGCTGAGTCCTCCGTGAGAGATGAGGGTGAGGTCAAGGTCGTCCCTCACCCCCAGGACAGCCCTGGCGAATGACTATGGACTATGGGGAATTGCCTTCCATCCCTAATTTAATGGACCACTTGACTGTTTGGGAACATATTACCATGTAATGGAACTGGCGGATGTTTGCTTTTGTGTCTTGACTGGCCGCCATCGAGAAGATGTAAGCACCTTGACTGTGAGCCGCTGCTGTTCCAGCACGGTACCCCGAGAGGCCCAGAGAGAGAGTGGCAGTGCCCTGAGAGCCCTGGCTGTGCCCAGGAAGTCTGGCTGAGCCCAGAGAGAGTGGCAGTGCCCTGGGAGCCCTGGCTGTGCCCAGGGAGACTGGTGATACCCTAAGAAGCCCAGGAAGTCTGGCTGTGCCCAGAAGTACTGGTGGTGCCCTGAGAAACCCTGGCTGTGCCCGGAGAGAAGGTGGTACCCTAAGAAGCCCAGGAAGTTTGGCTGTGTCCAGAAGTACTGGTGGTGCCCTGAGAAAACCTGTGTCGTGCAGGGTGTCAGGCGGGGTCTCTGCTCCCGCTCCCCACATAAGAACGCAGGATGTGGTGAGGCCAAAAAGGAACACCCACAGAGCCATAAGTAGGGGAGTCATATCACTATATTCTCACAGGCGGCATCCGCCTCTCTGCAATCCGCTCTTGCTAGCCCCCATCTTCCTGCTAGCGTAGCTACAGCAGTTATATTAGTGGCCAATGGCTTACGGGTTACCGCTGATGGCCAACTAGCCACAGCTGATGGCCATCCAATCACAGTTGATGGCCATTTACTACCTGAGCCAGCATCTTTCTATGTGAGGCCGAGAGCCTGGAAACTGCTTTTTGGGGCTTTGTCCTACAACCTGGCTGTGCCCAGACAGCCTGGCTGTGTCCAGGATATTGCATTCACCTCCAGGCTCCTCACACAGGGCCCCTCGTGGAAGACGCTTGTCACGTAGATTGTGAGGCGAGACCCTGTAGGGGTGGAGTGTGGGGACAGAGCCAGGAGTGCAGTTTCCAGGCTCTTGGCCTCACGTGTGTGTGTGTGGGGGGGGTGCTGGCTCAGGTAGTAAATGGCCATCAACTGTGACTAGATGGCCATCAGCTGTGGCTAGTTAGCCGTCAGCTGTAACCAGTGTGCCACTAATATAACTGCCCTGACTATGCTAGCAGGAAAAGATGGGGGCTAGCAAGAGCAGATTGTAGAGAGGCGGATGCCGCCAGTGAGAATATAGTGATGTGACTCCCCTACTTATGGCTCCGTGGGTGTTTCTTTTTGGCCTCACTGTGTCCTGCGTTCTTATGTGGGGAGTGGGACCAGAGACCCTGCTGCCGCCCCGCACGACAGCTTCCATTAGGGGCTGAAATTGTTTAATGCTGCCTACCTACCCAGCAGCAACGTCAGCCAAATGATTACCTTATTTTCCTCTATGCTTGGCATTGAATGTCCAGGGATTTTTACGATTGCTAAAGATTTAGGTAATTGGATAGCCTCTAAGAGTTCTAAGATGTAAGAACTATTTTTTATATTTTGTCTGGAAGAAGTCAAGAATCCTGTTTCCAGAGCATACCAAAGTTATGGGCAACACCAAAGGTGTACTTGCTGTCAGTATATATGTTAGTTGTTTTACCTTTGGCCAAATTGCAACCTCCAATTAATGCATAGAACTCTGCTTGTTGAGCAGAAGTTGCCTGAGGCATTGGACTGGCCTCAATGGTTTCATTTAGAGACAATGGCATAGCCTGCTTGGTAGTGGCCTTGTCCCACAGGGTGGCATGCGGGGTCTCTAGTCCCACCCTCCACAAAAGAACGCAGGACGTGGTGAGGCCAAAAAGAAACACCCACGGAGCCATAGGTAGGGGAGTCATACCACTATAATCTTCGCTGGCAGCTGGGTTGGAGACACAGGAAGCAGGAGCCACAGGATCCGCAACCCGCCGTCCACTTGTCTCTGCCAACCACCCTCACTTGCTAACTGCAGTCCGCCTCTCTGCAATCCGCCATCCACACTCCACCGCCTGTTAGCTTAGCCACAGCAGTTATATCGTGGCTAATGGCTAACCGGTAACAGCTGACGGCCGACTAGTCACAGCTGATGACCACTTACTACCTGAGCCAGCACCTTTCCATGTGAGGCCGAGAGCCTGGAAACTGCTCCCTGGGGCTCTGTCCCCGCAGGCCTATTTCAGATTTTAGGTAAGAACCATCAGCAAGCCAAACTAATTCAGCATTTTCAAGGGGTGTTTCCTGTAAACCAATTTGAGGAGTTAGTAGGTGGTCTGTTCATGTCAGGCAGTCATGAGGAGTTTTGTCAGAGGGCAGAGGAAGGAGAGTAGCAGGATTCAGAATCACATTGAGCAATAGTAACATTAGCTGAACACAATAAAAGAACTTTGTAGGAGGTTAGTCGGCTAGCAGAGAGGTGCTGAGTACGAGAGTTAAGTAAGGTTTCCAGTGAATGAGGCACATGAAGAGTAGTGGAAAGTCCTTTACTATCTGTTCTGTATGTTGTAGTAAATTAACAGTGGCCACAATGGTTCTCATACAGGGAGGGAGACCTTTGACCACTGGGTCTGATTGCTGACTACAGTATCCAATGGGCCCCATGTCGTTGGCTTCCATGTCAGTAGGTCAAGACACTTAAGGTATTTCCCTCTCTTCATGGACAAAAAGGGAAAAGGGGAACTGATATTAGGATATCCTAAAGCAGGTGGATCATAAAAATTGCCTTTTATTTCACCGAAGGCTTTCTGGGATTCCTCTGTCCATGTGAGAGGCTCTGTCTGGTCAGCTTTGAGAAGAGAGTATAAAGAGTAAACCATGACCGAAAAATTAGGAATCCAATTTCTATACTATCCAGCCAAACCTAGGAATCCCCTGAGGTGCCTTTTAGTCTTGGGCCTAAGAAAAGTTAAAATGCCCTGGATCCTATCAGAATCCAAGAGAAGAACTTTATCAATAACTAAATGTCCAAGATTATTAATTTGAGTTTTACAAAACTCAAGTTTTTCTTTAGATATCTTATGTCCTTTTTTGCTAGTTCGTGAAGGAGGTGGAGGCTATCTTCAAGGGATGCTTTCTTAGAGGGCGAGCAGAGGAGGAGGTCATCCACATATTATAAGGGTGGATTGGTAACGGGATGCTATATGGCAATATCTGCCTTCAAAATTTGGGAAAAGTAAGTCAGACTTTCATTGTAGCTCCGAGACATTATTGTCCCAGTATACTGATGTCCTTCCTATTGAAAGCAATTAAGAACTGGCTTTCAGGATCATCAGGAATATTTAAGAAAACACTATAAAAACCTGTAACCAAACAGAATTTACTTTCTGGTGGTATGGCTCAGAATAAGGTATGAGGGTTAGGCATGACTGGGTGCCAATGCATGACTATTTTTTATAGCTCTTAGATCTTGAACAAACCTCCATCCCTTCCCACAGGGTTGTTTTTAACAGAGAAAACATAAGTATTACAAGGGCCTGTATAAGGGATGATATCTCAAATATCATTACAAGAGAGGCCTTCTTTGAGATATTCCTCAATGATAGGTTTGATTCCTTGAATGGCTTCTGCATTTAAAGGGTATTGATGGATGTTAGGCAAAGGTTTATTTTTGTCAATTTTAATTTTCATTGCTGGTGCAGAATAAATGCAATCTATGTCAGTGGCATTTTTTGACCCAAGTTCATTTGGAATGTAATCTAAAAGAGGGTTTGAGTCAGTTTACGTGACTGAAAAAACAGGAATAGCTATGGTCTAGTTCTCTTGAGGGTCATTAGTTAGAAGCTCAAGATGTAAGAATATTTCCCCCTTTTGAGAGAAGGGAATATGAGTTACAAAGCTTCAAGAAAGTCTTTCCCTAAAGAGGAATATGTACAGAAGGAACCAAAAGAAATCAGTGGGTTCCTTGAATAGATCCAAATTGAAAAGGAATCGAATGGGATTTGGAGACAGTCATGGGTTGATTGGAAACCCTCACCACTTGTATGGTTTCAGTACTCTTTAGTTACCTAATTCTTAATAATTAGCTCAATTTCTCCTAAAGAATTAATTAGGAGCATGAGAATAAAATCCCCTTTTGATCCTCAGAGCAACCCTGTTGCTGAGAAAATTTAGGTTGGAATCCTTACAGAGGATTTGCAAATTTTATGGGCTGTTAGCCTTTTAAGCTTTAAACAATCGTTTTCCCCCAATGTCCAGGCTTTTTGCAATAATTACTAACCCCTCTGAAGGGTGGTTTGCCTTGGGGATCTTGACAAGTGTGTTTAGCTGTCAATTGCTGTAATTGTAGACTCATTACTTGAGTTGCCTGAATTTTGGCGTTTAGGGCTTGTGTAGCTTTTTGGATAGCTTGGTGAGTTGCTCATCAGTGTACTAAATTATGGGTTTGCATGGTGGTCCAATTAAGTTACAATTTTTTTCACCTGTTGTCCAAGTTTGTCTTGTATATCCTCAACAAAAGCTGAATTAAAAAACATTGAGGTACCTGAAATCTATGTAACTTTAGTAACAAGTGTCATACCAATAAACTTCAATTAAAAAAAATTTAATTGATGCTAAAAAAAAAGCATTGAGGTGTCATCTTTGACCTCATCAATGCCAGAATACTGTTTAAATTTTTTTCAAATCTATCATAATTATCAAAAACAGTTTAATCAGGATTTTTAACATATTTTTAAATTTCTTCCAAACAATAACTCAAAGAAAAGCCTCAGTTATCTTTTCATGAAGCCATTTAGCCAGCTTTGAGGCTTTGTTCATGGTTTCTTATCCTCAAAAAAAAATCTCTCATAGGGTTTTGCCATTCCATTTTGTTTGGTCATTCTCTTGCATAACTTTCTCCTATGAGCACATAGATAAGCTGACAGAGGTCAGACAACTTTGGCTCATATGTTTGGATAGTTAGCAGAAATTCCCTAGTAAACCCAATGGACCCTCTTTGGGATTAGATTAGGGAGATCTTTAAGATCTTTAGTAATGGCATGGAGCTCAGGTTTAGTCCATGGGATATAAGAAATAAGGGTTTGTCATCTTGGGCTTGGCCCATCCAATGGTTTAACGTTAAATGGGGTGGTAGGAGGAGTCTAACAGAGCCTCAAGTTCATCATTATAAAAAAGGGAGTTCACTGAATGAAACATAAAGAGAGGGAAAACAGGCATGCAGCAAAGGAGCAGAAGGTGCAGATAATGAGATGTCAGATGAACATTTAGAAGTTTCCTCAAATTTAGTGAGTTTCTGAGACAACTTGAAATTTGCTTTGGTTAATTTAGAATTTGTGTCTTGGAGGGAAGCAATTTTTTAATTACTTATGTTTGGAGGCCTCAAAATGCTAATTAAAATATGCTTTCCATTCAGGTTGCTGAGTTTTGTAGTCATTTTCCAACTGACTACACAGATAGATTAATTTGGGGATTTCAAATAAACCCCAAGTTGGCCAGTTCAATTGTAAATCCTGCTGGGCAATTATGGTCCAGCGAGATAGAAATTTACAGGACAGAGACCTGTAATTTTTGTACATAAATAAAGCAGGAGTTCCAGAAGGTTGCTGTTCAGCAGTCTCTCCCTTTGAAAGCATACTTCCCATTTTTCAAAAGAGTAATTACCAGTCACGCACATTAAATCCCGTAGACAAAAGATCAGGAACAGAGGACATCTAAGTAGAGCCTGGACCTTAACCAAGACAGGAGGTTCAGGTCTAGGAGGACTTATCACAAGGATCCAAGATCACTGGGGAGACAACAGGTGAAATGGACTCTTGTAAGTACCTTACTCAAATCATAGAGATGTTGGAGGAGGCAAGTCACTCTGGATCCCATTTCTGACACCACATATTGTCAATCCATTTCAGCTAAGAACTGTAAGGCAAGCAAATGCTTTATTTGGGGTTTTTTTAGGAATTGCAAATCCTGGAGACACAGATTTTGGTTGAAATCCAACTATTTTCTCAGGGGGAAGAAAGGGACAGAGTTTATAAAGACAGAAAAGGGACAGAGTTTATAAGGACAGAAAAAGGGGGACTTCTAAAAAGATTACACAAGCTGCTCGGAAAAAGCTATAATTGGTACTGGCAAGGAGATTTACACTATGCTACACATGATTAATTGCTTATGTCTATTGCTAGGTGAAAATTTTATTTTTTAATAGGGAATTCAGTGATGCAAAGCCAGTTACAGGAACTGTATCAGGATGTAGCCCAGTTGCACAGTTCAGTTTCATATGGAGGGGATATATTAGCTCAGTTTCCTGGAGGACTCCTGCTTCCATTTTTAGATTGTTCTCTTGACAGTACCAACTCCACTTTGCTGTTTTTCTTTCATATGGGAAAACCACAATGTGGAGCCCTAGGATTCTAGAGCAAGGCCAGGATCTCCACTACAGAAAACTATATAAAAATTCAAAATGCAAACTCCACAAGTCTACTGGATCCTGGTGGAGATGACTAGGGGACATTAAGTGACCATGAGGCCAGAGCTGCCCCTAATGAACTGGGTTCCATCAGGCCCACTAAGTTGTAAACTCCCATGGGCCCTGCAGCCATCTATTGTAAGACTGTAAGTGATCCATTGTAGACCTACATCATCCACCACTGTTGCGCCAGGGTCTCTCCCTCATTCACACCTATGGCAGATTGGGAGGTCATGCGGGAGCATGACCAGCTGACAAATAAAGGAAAAGGCTAAGCTTGATCAGAGATGAGCTGGCTCATTTATCAGCAATGCCTTGGGGTGGGGGTGGCAGCCATTTTGAGACCTTGAGGATGAAAGCCACAGTCTGGATGGTGGAACCAGAAGTTGGGAAGGAGACTTGTCCTTGATCATGTTAGTGCCAGAAGTCCACTGATGTGAGAAAAATAAAACCCCAAGGTGATGTGCATCCAGAGTGAGTCCAAGATGGCTGGTACCTGGATCTAGAGTTGCCTGTATGTCCTCAGGAATGAGTGATCTAACGGAGAGAGGGAAAGGAGAACAAAGCCACAATCTTTTCATAATTTAGTCTCTGAAGCGACATCCAATCACTTCTGTCATATGCTTCTGGTCATACACACAAACTCTGGTACAGTGTGGGAGATTATATAAAAGTGTGAATACCAGAAGCAGGGATAACTGGGGATCATAACAAAGTTATGGCTGCCCCCAACATCTTCTACCTTGCCATTTCTCCTACCCTCCTCCTATTAGCATTTAAACATGCCCAAGTATCTCTCATTTCAGGAAAAGGCCTTTCCTCAGCTCCACATCCCACTCCAGTTAGTGCACTTTGCATACTCGGCCATGTCCCACAGCCCAACTTCTCCAAAGAATTGTCCAAGTTCACCCTTCTCAACTCCCTGCACCCTGGTCCTCAGCACACTGTAATGTGGCATCTGACACTGATCTTGCCAGGGCCACCAGTAGCTCCTGATCCTTACCAAACTTGACCTCTTGGCAGCTTGTCACCTGCAGTTCCCATCAATCATCTTGACCCCTCTGGTTGGCAGCCTCTGAGATGGTCTCCTCTCCTTGATGGTGGATTGAAACTAGCAATTTACTTCTAACTAACAAACAGAATATGGCAAAAGTAATGGAATGTTACTTCTGGGACATGGCTTCTATCTTGCATGGACTCTTTCACCCTCGTTCACTTGCTCTGAATAAAGCCACTTGCCATTTTGTGACATGTCCTATAGAGAGGCCTACATGGAAAGGAACTGAGGAGGCCCCCTCAAAAGAGCCAGTATGAAACTGAGTCCTCAGCCAACAATCTAGGAGGAACTGAGTCTTGCCACATGAAGGCGCTTGGGGCTTCTCTGAGCTGAGCCTTCAGATTAGACTGGCACCATGAGTGCAGCACCAGGAGTGCAGCCTGTGAGAGACCTTGAGGTAGAGGCACCAGCCAAACCAAGCTCATATCCGGACACACAGCTACTGAGATAATATGCAGTAATTGTTTTAACCTGCTAGAATCCTGGATAATTTGTTATGCTGAAATAGATAAATTATACAATCCCACCCACTCCCAATAGCAAAAGGCCTCCTTGGATATCTCTGTTCAGGGCCCACATTCAACACAGCCAGAAACAAACTCATCCTCTTTCCCCCAAAACTTACTTGTCTTCCTCTTAACATTCTGCATCTCAGAGACGGTACCATCATCTGCCTAGTCTCCTAAACCAGAATCCTGGATGCCTCCCTTTTGCTGTCCTCAATCCCCAAGGCCAACAGACCCCATCTCCTAAATATCTCTTGGATAGTTTCAGTCCTCGTCATCCCTCCTGCCCCATAACCTGGGTCCCATCCAGAGAAGTTTGTTCACTGCACTAAAGGGCCAAGAGGGCTTAGATTCAGCCCTGCCCTGCTCACCAAGGAACCGGCGTTAGCTTGAGCTACCTGTAACTGGAGGAAAAACCGCAGCAATCACGTCCAACCTGCTTCAATTCACCTCAACCCAGGGGCAGCCTGAGGGATTGTCCTTGAGCCCACATTGGCTCTTGTCTCACCTGCTCAAAACCCCTTCCATGGCTCTCCATTGGCCCCAGGATAAAGCTCCAACTCCCTAAAAAGACTTGGAGATCCTTCCATGACTTGGGCTCTTCAACCACAAGTCTTGTCCCTACCGGGGCATCATAAACTGTGTAACCCAACTGTGGAATTGCTTGCAGCTCATCATTGTGCTATGCTCACTACCTCTTTACAAATGTTCTATCTGGAACATCTCTGAAATGGCTTCCTACCATCCCGGAGCGTTTCGGTCTGAAAGTTTTTTTAGAAGCTGTAACTGTCCACTCATAAGACAGTAGGAGCTCAGAAAACAAGGCTGTGAACCTCAGTTGCCTCATCTATAAAACGGCCATACCGTGACTAAGTCAGGCAGCCAGCAGGTGAGGATGGTCTTCAGCTCCCAACTTGCCGGTCAAGGCAGCGCAGGGCAAGCTACCCGCACCACCGGCAGGTGGCAGCTTCCAGGGCCCGGGACCAGCGGCCTCCGGGCGTCGGGGCGGGGCCTGCGGGCGTCGGGGCGGGGCCTGCGGGCGTCGTGGGCGGGACCTGCGGGCGTCGGGGCGGGGCCTGCGGGCGTCGGGGCGGGGCCTGCGGGCGTCGTGGGCGCGGCCGTCCCCCCTGGCTCCTCCCGCGTGCCGGCAGGACGGAGGTAGACGCCGACGTTATGACGACGTGCTCCTTCAGACGCTTCCCGGGCTCCAGCGGGTCACGTGAGCCACTTTTCGCGCGAAAACTGGTTGCTGCTGGAGGAGCGAAGAGGATCGCGGCGCTAAGATGGCGGTGAGCGCGCGGGTGCTGGGCGCGCGCTTGGTCCCCGCGGCCCAAACGTCTGCACAGCCTGGGGCGCGGGTGGTGAGGGACTCGTGCCAGGAGCAGGGACAGCGTGCGGGTAGGGGGGTGCTGCGTGCTTCTAGTCCTTGCCCCGCTCTTGCCCTGCTCCCGCCCGCCCGGGATCGGTCCTCCGGACGAGGTAAGGCCCTGGGCTCTGGTTTGGAGCTGATTCCTCTCGGGGTCTGCAAAGCCAGCTGTCCCGGCAGCGCTCAGTCTTCCTGGTGATGCCGCCTCCCCCACTCCAGCCTGGGAGCGCCGGACTCCTGCAGTGGAGGCAGCCGGCCACTGTCATTTATTCATTATGCACATGCTTGTTGGGCGCCCTCTCTGCTTGGCGCAGAGTGTACACAAGATAGACGAGGTCCCGCATCTTCGTGCTTTTTGTCTCTTTGTCTTGTTTTCTGTCTGACCCCCTCCACCAGTCTGTAAGCATCAGACCTCTTACGTTTGCTCTCATATGACAGTGCTTAGCACAGTGGGTGCTCAAATGGGTGGGAATGCATCCTCGGTGATTTGTCGTGGAGAGAACACAGGGTATTTATTGTGTGTGACCAGATGTTTGAAGAAGTGATATTTGAGGTGGTTCCCGTGCGTTGAGAAGCCATTGTCTCAGAGAACTCAGAGGACAGCGTTCTATATAGAGGAAAACAGCATGTGCAAAATCTTGAGTCTGGAAGGGGTTTGGTGTGGTGGACCACACGGTAACTGGTGGGGAGGGCCACCTTATAGAAAGCTAAGTTAGCCTTCACCTTCTGGGTCTTCCCTTGCAGGAATCATCTGAATCCTTTACCATGGCCTCCAGTCCAGCTCAGCGTAGGCGAAGCAATGATGCTCTCACCTCCAGCCCTGGACGAAGCTCCCGACGCACAGATGCTCTGACCTCCAGCCCTGGCCGTGACTTGCCTCCCTTTGAAGATGAGTCTGAGGGGCTGCTAGGTACAGAGGGCCCCATGGAGGAAGAGGAAGAGGATGGAGAGGAACTTATTGGAGATGGCATGGAGAGGTACTTTCATTCAGTGCCTGCATCAACAGATAGTTTTGGAGGGAGTTTGTTGTGTGTCTGCGATCATGCTTTGGGTGCTAGGGAAGTAGACGAATCTGAGCACCTTGCCTTTGAGAGCATCTTGCTTCAGTCTGGGAGGAGACAGGTTCATAGGACCACAATGTAGGTCCATTTAACTTTTTGTATCTAAGACTGCAACCTAAGGCCTGGGTAAGCCCAAACTCCATAAGATGTGCACCTCAAGGGCTGTAAGGGTCCTCTAATCTGGTGGACAACATCAGGAATGCCCCCTGGGAAGCACAGGAAACAGGCAGCTGAGTATTTTTCTGCAATTTCAAAAAAACAGCAAATTTAGGGGGTAGCTAATTAACCATCATTTAGATTCAATTCAGGTATTTATTGTACCTAATCCGTACCAGGCCCTGTATTAGTTACTTTCACGCTTAATTAGTAAACAATAAACATACATTAAAGGTTAAACAATAAACGTATTAAAGGTTACGTGTATTAAAGGCTTAATGCTAAGACAGTAGAGTAAGCTCTGCAAGAGATCAAGGTTAGATTTCTACTGCTGCTTTGCCCCGTATTAACAACCAGGATTTGGTGGGTGCATCAGTGGTAGAATTGTGTGAATGCCCAGGAGCCTCATGAAGAGGCTTTTCTTTCCTTGGACTCGGGGTTTCAGACTTGGCGTGTGTGAGAGGACTATACAGGCCATCCCACACTCCACAGGGAGTGCTCTTGTGAGCCATCCCACGGACTGTGAAGGGTCCCTCTCTGGACCATTCAGATCTTTGCTTTAAGCACTGTGACCCCAGATGATCAGACTGGGTGTGCAGAACATGTCAGACTATGGAAGGAATGAGGCGTTTGGGACAAATCAGCCTGGGACAGGTCCTCATGCACTGTGGAGTTGTTCAGGCAGAGCACCCCTCCCTCATCCTCTACCATCTATTTCTACTTTCTCCTTCCCTTTAGAGAACGAGAGGAGAGGCCCTTTGCAGGGGCTTCTGGATAGAGCTATCTGAGGGCTAGCTGGGCCAAATTAGACTTTGTTTTGTGACTTTTTAAGAAACAAGTTTACTGAGCTATAATTTATATATTGTAAAATTTACCCCTTGGAAGAATATAATTCTAGTGAATTTTAGTCAATTTCCTGAGTTTGGCAGTCATCACCACACTCTCGTTTTAGAATGTTATTGGGCATGTTCATCCCATTTAAGACCCCTTGTGCCTGTTTATAGTTAATCCTGGTTCCCATTATCACTCCTAGGTTGCCAATAACCTATTTTCTGTCTCTTTAGATTTTACCAGTTATGACCATTTCACACAAATGGAATCATAATACCTGACCCTTTGCGACAGGCATCTGGTTTTCAAGGTCCATCCATGTTGTAGCGTGTGTCAGTACTTCATTACTTTTTGTGGCTGAATAATGTTCCTTTTGATGGTGTCATGCAAGGACTCAGCTCCTGCTTCCCACACAAGAACGCAGGATATGGTGAGGCCAGAAAGGAACAACAGAGCCATAGATAGGGGAGTTCACACCACTATATTCTCGCTGGCGGTTGGGTTGGAGACACAGGAAGCAGGAGCCACATGATCCTGCAATCCACCGTCCACTTCTCTGCCGACCAACCAACCAACCCCCTAGCATAGCCACGGCAGGTATATTAGTGGCTAATGGCTAACCGGTAACAGCTGATGGCCACTCAGCCACAGCGGATGGCCATCCAATAACTGAGCCAGCACCTTTCCATGTGAAGCCGAGAGCCTGGAAAGTGCTCTCTGGGACTGTCCCCACATTTGGATAGCCCACATTTTATTTATCCATTATCAGTTGATGGACATTTGGGTCCTTTGCACTTTTTGTCACTTATGAATAATGCTGCTATGAAGCTTTTGTGTAAACATGTGTTTGTAATTCTCTTTGGCAAATACCAAGGGATGGAATTACTGGGTCATATGATAACTGTATGCTTAATCTTCTGAGGAACTGCCAGAATGTTTTCCCAAAGCAGCTTCCCCATTTACATTCATGCCCACGAGCGGTGTCTGAGGGTTATCATTTTTCTACATTCTTGCCAACACCTGTTGTTTTCTGGTTTTTTATAATAGCCATCATAATGGGTATAAGGTGGTGTCTCACTGGGGCTTTGATTTACATTTCTCTGATGCTTAATGTGGAGCATCTTTTCACGTGCTTATTGGACATTTGTATATCTTTGGGGAAATGTCTATTTAGATCATTTCACTTTGTTATTGAATAAGAGTTTTTAAACTTATTCTTGATATAAGTCCTTTATCAGATACGTGACCTGTAAATATTTCCTCTTCAATCTGTGGCTTGTCTTTTTCATTTCTTTAATGACACATTTTGAGGCACAAAAGATTTTAATTTTGATGAAGTCAATTTTCTCAAATCTTTATGGACCAATTAGAATTTCTGTGAGGATATTTCCTGTGACTTGAAGAGTCAGGTACCTTTTTCCTGGGAATTTAAGAATTCAGAAACGGATCAGCCTAGAAGTATATCTGGCTCTGGATTTTGTTTCTGACATGAACAGTGTGGGATTACTGGTCTTGAGAGTGTAGTCTGACAGAGTTTACAGAAAAACAAAAAACACCCAAATAGTAGCAGTTCCTCTGATTACCACTTACCTGAAAAAAAAGGAGACTTCAAGAAGATTGTCTTGGGGAGGCAGTGTGGTATCAGGGAATGAGTTTGCGATTTGTGGTTGTACTGTATTTCGACACCCAGCTCTGCTGAGTGACCAATGGCAAAAGTCATATCATCTCCTAGTGCTCAGTTTCCTCATCGTTTCGATGGAGCAATGATGCCTATCTCCCAGAATTGTAGGGAGGAGAGCAGGGCTTTGCTCTCAGGGGTTCCTTGATAAGGTAATCATTCTTCACATAGCTGATAAATGACATTATGGAAAATGAGTCCTTGGCAGTCTTAGAGGAGCTGAGAGGCTTGAGTGAGTTGGCGAGTGTTGGTTTGGCTGATGTGAATAGAAGACCTTCCCAGCTCTTGAAGGGGTTTTGAGGCGGTATTGTCAGAGAGGGAGAGTTCTTGCACTGTGGGGGAGCTGGGCATGTCTCTGAAAAGCTTTTATGTATGAAGGTTTTGTGGTTCTCCAATTTCTCTTATTGGGTGCTTACAGCTGTGTGGTGAGCTCCCCTTTTTTTATTGTTGAAAAATAAGTAAATAACGTAAAATTTCCTCTCTTAAATACCTTTAAGTGTCCAGTTCATTGGCTTTAAGTACACTCACGTTGTGCGATCATCACCACTGTTTCCAGAATTTTTTCATCTTAACCACACTGAATCATGCATTATTTGTCTTTTTGTGACTGGGGTATTTCACTGAGTACAATGTCCTCAATTCATCCATGTTGTAGCATGTGTCAGACTTTCCTTTCTTTTGGAAACTGGATAGTATTCCATTACGTGGACAGGCCACGCTTGGTTTATCCATGGGAGATCCTTTTCAGCCTTTTGTCTTTCTGGCCTGGAGATTCTTCAGCCAAGGGCTCCCGAGCCTTCTGAAACAGGCCCAGTTCCTGGGTGGCGTTTGGGGTTTTTTGATACTAACATTTGGGGCTCTCTCAGGGACTACCGTCCCATCCCGGGGCTGGACACCTACGAGGCTGATGGACTGGCCCTGGACGATGAGGACGTAGAGGAGCTGACAGCAAGTCAGAGGGAGGCGGCAGAGCGAGCCATGCAGCAGCGTGACCGTGAGGCCGGCCGGGGCCTGGGCCGCATGCGCCGCGGGCTCCTATACGGTAGGTTGAGATGTCTGCACCCCCAAGGGGGCTGTCCTTCTTCCAGAGTCTTGGGGGGCTGGGAAGGCGTGCTGGGGAAAACTTCACTCAAGGATGTCCCTTTTGCTCCAGACAGCGATGAGGACGAGGAGCGTCCTGCCCGAAAGCGCCGCCAAGTGGAGCGGGCCACAGAGGACAGCGAGGAGGACGAGGACATGATTGAGAGCATTGAGAACCTGGAGGACCTCAAGGGCCACTCGGTGCGCGAGTGGGTGAGCATGGCAGGCCCCCGGCTGGAGATACACCACCGCTTCAAGGACTTCCTGCGCACTCATGTGGATGGCCACGGCCACAATGTCTTCAAGGAACGCATCAGCGACATGTGCAAAGGTATGGCTTCTGTACCCCCATTTCTGTTCACCATAGCTCACCTTCCAGAACTCTCCTGTAGAGAGTTACACTTTGGCCCATTAGTGGCACATTTAATGAAGACATGAAATGCAGAAAACATTAAATAACTTACGGTCATGTAGGGACTCAGATCCCGCTCCTCGCACAAGAACGCAGGACATGGTGAGGTCAAAAAAGAACACCCATGGAGCCAAGGATAGGGAGTCATACCACTATATTCTCAATGGCAGCTGGTCAAGACACAAAAGCAAACATCCGCCAGTACCCCAGTGAGGGGTCTTCCTGTACTCCAGTCTCGCTGGAGGCCGGGCGAGACACAGGAAGCAGGATCAACACTATCCGCAGTCTACTTCTCTGCCAACCAACCAACTCCCTAGCGTAGCCACGGCAGTTATATATGGCTAATGGCTAACCGGTAACAGCTGATGGCCAACTAGTCGCAGCTGATGGCCATCTACTACCTGAGCCAGCACCTTTCCACGTGAGGCCAAGAGCCTGGAAACTGCTCTCTGGGACCCTATGCCCACACTTGCCTATTGCTGGATGGAAGTTAGAACCTGGCACCCACAATGTCCATCTTTCAGACAAACACAAGGTGTGATCAAACAATATGGTGAATGTGTAAACTAAAAGAATTATTGCAGTAAAAGACACATTGCCATTAATCCCCCTCAATATATTCCCCCTCGCTTCGAACACACTTAACCCATCCTTCTTGCCATTTTCTGAAGCTGTGCTGGAAGTCCCCTTTCGTGAGTGTCTTTAGTTGCACTATCGTGGCTGCCTCTGTGTCTTGAATCATTTTGACTTTTGGGAAGAACCAGAGGTTGCATGGTGCCAGATCCAATGAATAAGGTGGATGCTGACCATAATGTTTTTATTTGACAGAAATTGCCATATAACAGAAGTAATATGTGATGTGGAACGTTGTCATGATGGAGGATGATTTATGGCACACTTGAAAACACCTCTCAACTGTAACTCACACATGACTAACTATACCAAACAAGTTGAAACTTGTCACACTGTTACTAAGGTTCGATGCACTGCTTCCCGTATTGAAGATCCCTGCCTTTCCGTTGGATGGCACTGCTGTGGCATTCACTGTATTTTGTGGTCACAGTGGAAAGGCTCCGTGTCACACATCGTTTCTGGTATGGCAATTCCTGTGTGTCCTCAGACACATGGTGTGTCCTGATCCACCTTAGTCACCAAATCTGACACCGTTTGATTTCTGGCTCTTTCCCAAAGTCAAAATGACCATGAATGGTGAATGTTTTGAATCGATTCAGGACATCGAAGCAGCCACGACAGTGCAACTAAAGACTTAGGAAAGAGAACTTTCAGAGCTACTTCAGAAAGTGGAAAGAATGATGGAATAAGTGTGTTTGAAGCGAGGTGGCAGTATTTTGGGGGGATTCATGGCAATGTGTCTTTTATAGTAATAATTTTTTTTTAATTAAAACATGTTGCGTCCAGTCAACAAGGGCAGTAAGGAGGCGAGAAGGGGTGGTTTGGTTAAGTTTTTAAGAAAGAAACAAACAGAGACTTAATGCAGTCAAATCTCTCCGAAGGCCAGGGGTCTCTCAGCCTCAGAGGACTGGAGCCCAGAATAAAGCCAACTGGAGGCTTTTATTGACTAGTATAGAAGGGAGCAACAGTGATTTATGGCACGGTCTGTGAGACTCAAACATCCCAAGCCAATTTATCTTAGTCTCTAAACAGCCGAGGTACAAGGTCCCATTATATCTTCCTTAAGGTAAATATCTTAGAGTCAAGCCTCTCAGATATTAGAGATAACTGGTCTTCGTTCTCCTCATTATATTTCTAACTGACAGCTGTGAGGGAAAAGTCAGAGCCAGCAACAGACTTTCCCAAGCAGGGGGAAGGGGAGGCAAGGCCCTTTACCATATTTGTTTAAGGCAACTTATTGGGGGTCCCCACTCGGTTCCGCCTGGCTTAGGTTGTATCTCCCGTGAGATATCTTACCCGTCTTTGGCTGCAAACCATCTTTTGGGGATCAGACAGAGAGACATAAGGTGTAAACACAAGGATGGAACAGAGTCCCAGAAAGGCACAATCTCACAGACTCTTCTTTCCTTAAGGAAAGACATGGAGGGACAGTTGGCTAGGCTGTTGTGCGACTACAAAAACATTCACTGTATTTTTTGATAATAACTTGTACAAAAAGAATTGCAAGTCTGTACTAGGACTCTCTAGCCAACAATACAGGGTGCACATCTGTACCACAGAAGTGGTTTTTGACATGCTTAAAATTTGGCAGGTTTTACGGAAAAATTTGTATTACTACTTTGAACAGAAAGTAGTGGCATATTTTTGTGTGACCGGAATTAATTTTAAAGCGAGGCGTCCAAATCTTGGTTTTCTGCTGTCCCCTCCACTCCCTTTGTCTTCCATTTGTCACAGTTTATTCATGGGTTTCCTTCCTGGACATGGTAGATACTTCAAGTTGCGGCCCTGCTGTACTAGGCACTCTACGATGTCTGACAATTAAGTTCGCGAACTCATCCAAGGTCTTCCAAGTAAAATTTGCCCCACGGGCACTTCCGCATACCCGGTCCTCCTAACTCCTTAAAAACCCTTAACCTAGCCCACCGAGCCAGGTGGATTAGAGGCCTCTCCCAGCTTCGCGATTGGCGGCTTCTCGCTCAACAAACCTCTCCTTACTCCAGACTCGGACATTCTGAGTTTTGGCCTTTTGAAGCACTGGGTACCCAGACTTTGGTTTGGTAACATCACTGTTCTTCTGTCAATAAACAGCTGAGGTATCAGTTCCAGAGTATTTTCCCTTAAACCCCCCTCATGTATGGTTTTGTTAAAAAACAAATTCAACCAAGTAAATGTGAAGCTCTAACTGGCTTTATTAAGCACTTTGTGAATGGGGCAGTCTCCTACGAGGTCTGACAATTAAGTCGCACGCTCATCCTAGAAAAAGTGCTACATACCTCATTGTTGAATATCACTACGGTCACCTTCAAAGCACTCCCCTTGGGAAACAATGTACCGATGCCAGCGCTTAGTCCACCCTTCAAAGCAATTTTGGAACTCTTTCTGGAATAGCCATCAGAGCTGTCGTTGTATTACCCTTGATGTCCTGGATGTCATCAAAATGTTTTCCTTTCAATATTTCCTTTACCTTCGGGTAAAGAAAGAAGTCATTAGGGGCCAGATCAGGTGAGTAGGGAGGGTGTTCCAATACAGTTATTTGTTTACTGGCTAAAACTCCCTCACAGACAGTGCCGTGTGAGCTGGTGCATTGTCGTGATGCAAGAACCATGGATTGTTGGTGAAAAGTTCAGGTCTTTTTCGTCTAACTTTTTCACGTAGCCTTTTCAGCAATTCCAAATAGTAAACTTGGTTAACTACTAGTCCAGTCGGTACAAATTCATAATGAATAATCCCTCTGTATCAAAAAAAGAAAGGTTATCAACAGCATTTTGACTCTTGATTTGGATTGACAGAACTTTTTTGGTTGTGGAGAATTGGCTGACTTCCATTGTGCACTTTGACGCTTTGTTTCAGGGTCGTATTGGTACACCCATGTTTCATCACCAGTGATAGCACAGCCCAAAACATCATCTTGCCTCCAAAAGGTCTTGGCAAACTTCGACTCTCCTTTGCTTTTGTTCATGATGAGCTCTTTCGGGACCATTTTTGCAGTTTTCTCATGCCAAAATATTCAGTTAAGATTTTGCTGTTTCTCTATTGATGTTTCCGTGGTCTGCTATGCTTCTCACGGTCAGCTTACAATTTTGACACACAATTCAATGAATTTTTGCCATGTTTTCATCAGTTCTGCTCGTTACTGGCCACCCTGACACCTCTTCGTCAGTGATGTGTTCTCTCCCCTCAGGAAAACGTTTAGGTCGTTTGTACACTGCTGTTTTCCTTTTGGCGTTATCCCCATAAACTTGGACTAATATGTCCCTGATTTCACTTCCACTCTTGCCAAATTTAACAAGAAATTTAATGTTTGTTCCTTGCTTATTCTTGCGATGGCACACAAAAACCTGCAACAACCATAATGAACGCCACTCATCAAGACATCACCACACATCTACACAAACACAGCTGTGAGGCACTGATATATCAAGGTCATGAAACCTTACTGAGCTGTTTGTACCGTGTCACCAATGTAAACGCACAGTGGCAAGTTTGCAAACTTAATTTGCAGACCTCATACATGTATTATTTTTCTTAATCCCTCCTGCAACTTGTACTCTGTGTGTCATCCCTATTTCACCGATTGGGAAATTGAGGTTCAGAACATGTTACCTAATCTTATAGCTAAAGCAAGGTGGACTTAGAAGTGAGAGGTGAGCTTTGCGGCTTCAAGTCAAGGATTTGGGCGAGCAGGCAGGCTCCCTCCTCACACAGTGAGGCAGAAATTGCCTCCTCTGGCTTGATGCTCGGTCTGCTCCCGCCTGCAGAGAACCGGGAGAGCCTGGTGGTGAACTACGAGGATCTGGCGGCCAGAGAGCATGTCCTGGCATACTTCCTGCCGGAGGCGCCGGCAGAGCTGCTGCAGATCTTTGACGAGGCTGCGCTGGAGGTCGTACTGGCCATGTACCCCAAGTATGACCGCATCGCCAGCCGCATCCACGTGCGCATCTCCCATTTGCCTCTGGTGGAAGAGCTGCGCTCGCTGAGGTGAGGTGGGGGCAAGAGTTGAGTCCTGTGTACACCATGGCTCAGGCGTCATTCCAGAGAGCTTTGATGGGGGGGGAGAGGGTCATGTGACAGACGGCTGCAGCCAAGGAGAGCCCTCAATCATGAGTTTTGGCTTGCACACTGGTGGGGTTTGATGGATCTGGTGGCACTGGGCCCCAGGTTTTTGGGATCTCGTGTAGTACTTAGCTCTCTGGAGGGCGTGGGTGGAGCATCCGAGTTCCCGGCCGCTGATGTGCCCTCGCCTCTCCATAGGCAGCTGCACCTGAACCAGCTGATCCGCACCAGTGGGGTGGTGACCAGCTGCACAGGCGTCTTGCCCCAGCTCAGCATGGTCAAGTACAACTGCAACAAGTGTAGCTTTGTGCTGGGACCCTTCTGTCAGTCCCAGAACCAGGAGGTGAAGCCTGGTTCCTGCCCTGAGTGTCAGTCAGCTGGCCCCTTTGAAGTCAACATGGAAGAGGTGAGTGAGAGCACACAGCACTGACTGCTGGCTGTCCTTCCTGGCTCGGGGATCTCCTGTACACTGGGGCTACCTGAGCTCATAGGAAGTTTGGAAAACCAGCATGGGTAGCTGAGAGAAGCGAGAGGGCATTGTGTATTGGCCATACCCTCGGGCAAACCACATCTGCCTGGCCAGCTTGTTTAGTTTGGCCCACATGGTGTTTTCAAAAATTCAAGCCAGAGGGTGGTAGAAACAAACAACAAAACTGCATTTTTTTTTTAAATTTATTGGGGTGACAATTGTTAGTGAAATTACATAGATTTCAGGTGTACAATTCTGTATTACATCATCTATAAATCCCAGTGCATTAAAAAAAAAAAAAGTTTGTTGGGAACAAAATATTGTCTTATTCTACAAAACATTTCAAACCTAAAAAAAAAAAGTTCAAGCCAGTATTTAAAGTCAGATGATTTTGTTTAATACATTAAAGTTTATGACTTCTCTTAAAACATGGGAAGATCTGGCTAAACAGGACACACTTCTTGCTCAGCTGCACCCTGAGCAAGGCACTTGCTTTCCAGTCCATCACTCGTGGGGTGCCTGAGGTCCCATCGAGACTTGTTCTTGACATATCTAATACCTGCCTCTCTGGCCCTTTGGTTGGGGGCCCCTCTACTATTCTATGCTTCTGAGAAGGACCCTATCCTGAGCCACATTGCCAGAAAATGCCTGGGAGGTTGCTCTTGTGGCATCCCACAGCTAAAAACAGACCTGTTTAAAAGTTCAGGTGTGCCTTGCCTGGTGAGAGACATCTGTGAGACTGGACTTCAGCTGAGCCCATGCCTCTGCCCAGGCTTCCTTGCCCTGTCTAGTTTCCCTCCTTTGCAGATTCCACCTTCACCAAGCAGAGTTTAAGGCTCTGCTTCTAGGGAACTTGAGATAGTAACTAGTAGAGGATTAATAATTTTAACTGACATTTCTGGAGTACTTGCCAGGTGCTAGGTGAAGCACGTAGTCTTCATACGCTACAAAGGCAGGTACCATTACCCTGTTTTGCCAATGAAGAAACTGGCTGGGGTCACTCAGCCGAGAAGTGACTCAAATGATTGAAGTGTACACTTTTTGACCCAGAGTGTACACTTTTAACTGCTATATTTTAACTGCTACTTTTAACTGTATGTGGTATCTTTTCTAGACGGTAAGTGAAATAATGAACATTCAATTGCATGGCACAATGTTGGCATGTGGTAGTTGGCAATCAGCCCATGCTAATGTAATTTGTCACTTCTTGGACATCAATTTCAGTGCTCTATATATATGACTTAATCCTCACTGTGAGGCAGCAGTTGGCAGCATGAGTATGCCTATTCTGCAGAGAAGGCACAGAGCCAGTCACTTGGCCCAAGATCACACAGTGTAAGCCACAAAGCCAGGATCTGAACCGAGGCAGCCTGACCCCAGCAGGCTCAGCCATGTAGCTGGTGACAGGTGCTTGACTGTCCAACAGTAAGGAGGCATCCAGAGGGGTGGTGACAGGAGCAGGGACCATCCACTGATATGTCGGTCATAGTGGGTTTACTTCTTGCCGTCTTTGGCTCTCTGTTTCCTAGTCAGTAGATAACAACACTGCTTGCTCTCCTTCGCGGGGCCATGGTCAAGGTCAGGTGACATAATTCCATGCTTGGAGGAGTGTGAAGTCTGCCACACAGGGACAGGCCCCATGACCATTTCTTTGTCCCTCGCAGACCATCTATCAGAACTACCAGCGTATCCGCATTCAAGAGAGTCCTGGCAAAGTGGCGGCTGGCCGGCTGCCCCGCTCCAAGGATGCTATTCTCCTCGCTGATCTGGTGGACAGCTGCAAGCCAGGAGATGAGATTGTACGTGGCCAGGAGTGGGCTGGGAGGGAGCTGAGTTGCTAAGGAAATTTGTGTGAGCATTTGTGGCAGGGCGGTGGGGAGAGGGGGATCCATGGCACCCAGGGCATTGGCTGAGGTGAGTTCTTGAGTCGCTCTTTGGACTGAACTAGACAACTAGAACACTGGATTGAGGCCTGATTTACTTTGGTTTTGCTGAGTTTCTCGTTTTGTTGTATGTGGCATGGAGGACTTGGAGGAGAAGCAACTGGGTAAAGCCAGGTGTGGGGGCGGGCCCGGCTCCCACTTTGACCCCAGGGCTGGCCCACCTGACCACATGGTCTCCCCTCTCCCCAGGAGCTGACTGGCATCTACCACAACAACTACGACGGCTCCCTTAACACTGCTAATGGCTTCCCTGTCTTTGCCACGGTCATTTTGGCCAACCATGTGGCCAAGAAGGACAACAAGGTTGCTGTGGGGGAACTGACTGACGAAGATGTGAAGATGATCACCAGCCTCTCCAAGGACCAGCAGATTGGGGAGAAGGCAGGTGGAAGCCCTGTGGGGCTGCTGCTACACTCTGCGAGGAGTCCGGGGGCTCACTGGGGGAGTTGTGGGCACCCGGGGCTCGCTGCCAAAGCCTTAGCTACTTCTCCAGGCTGCCCTGGAATCTCAGTCTTGATTCCCAGATGTTGGAGACTGAGGTTCCCTTATTATACTTCCCAGCGCAGCTCAGTAAACTTGCCTTGATGGGGGGCCCCATGCTACAAAGGAAGAGCATAAACTTTGGCACTGGGAATGGGCCTCTGAGCCTGTGTCCCCACCTGGTTAGGACAGGGTTGTGAGGATTCATCAGATCATGTGGAGTCTAAGCTTGAAGTTGAAACGGAGGCAGAGCAGCAAGCATAACTCATCTCGTGTGGGTGTCCCCTGGTATTAGACTCCTACCCACACACAGTGTTCTCCAGGAGTGCTATCCCAATATGGTTTCGGTTTTTTTATGTAGACATTTTTACTGAAGGTTGGGGAGAAGGGGATTGACATTGCAGATACACAAATAACAAATAGTATTTTAAATTTCTGTTCATACAAGTCCTCTGCTATTTCACCTACTTAGGCGCCACCCGGCTGCCAGGTCGTAAGTGTTCTCTAGCTCACAGTTCTCTTCATTTTCTTCCCTTTCTTCCTTGCTCTGCCTCAGCTGTCTACTTCCTGTTCAGTTTTTAATGTAGAACAGTTTGGCTCTCTCTTTGACCTCTGCTCTTCTGCTCCTAAAGAGCCAGGCTCTCAGTTTAGGTGAACCAGTTCAGGTTCCAGTGGCTTGTTTACTAAATGGGATCCTTCCGTTTGTGGTCTGTAAACCCCTGCGGGCAGGGCAAGTCTGATGCACTCACATCTGCCTGGGCCGCCTTCGTCTGTCAAGATTTGGGGTACCCACAGGAATCGCAGGTGTTTCGCCAGCCTTGGAAGGACAAGAACTTCAGTTCTGCGAACATACTTAGTCCTTGAATACCTTTTAGGGCCACTTTCTGGGATCCTGGTGGGAAGCCAGAAACGGTCCTTGCCCTCATGGGTCTCATTTTATCAGGGATTGAATTTTTGCCTAACCCTTAGTATGATCAGATGAACTGTCCCCATGTAAGAATGAGATGATGATAGTATCTACTTGCAGAGTTGTTATAAAGATTAAACAGATAAGTATTAGGTTGGTGCAAAAGTAATTGCAGTTTAAAATGTTAAAAATTGCAAAAACCGCAATTATTTTTGCACCAACCTCATGTGAAGTGCTAGCTGTGGAGTGCTCAGCAGCTATATGTTACTATTACAGGCAGAAAAGTTACACTATACAGAAACGAACACTATACAGAAACGAGTGGAGGTGCAAGGATTGCATGTTTGAAAAGCATAATGGACCAGTGGGATGATAAACATAGCTTTGGGCCAAGCACCTTAGAAATTCCCGTGCTTTCCTGCTCACAATAACCACACAGGTGTGTGGGCGTGCATTCTGAGGGGTGACAGGGCAGTGCATGCAGAGCATTAAGAGCATGAGTTTCGGATGAGGAGGGTTCAGTGAAATAATTTATGGGAAGTGCTGTGATATTCCCTGGCAGGCCTGGGTTTGATATTATCCTTGTTACCAGCTGTTAAATTGGCCTATTTCCAGGAATAACTGGGTCAGAAACAGCACAGTGGGCAGCATAGGCATTACCACAGTTGCCCCTTACCCTTGAGCCCCACAGGGAGGCCCACCTGCATGCACGGGTGCTTTGCAGGAGGGAAACTAAGCCTGGGAACCTGCCGCTCACAGCAAGGAGGATGCAGGCCACTGCTTGTGGTCCTGGAGGGAGATGTGACTTCACCCTACAGGGGTGCCTGCTGCAAAAACAGTTCTGAGAAGTGGTCTGGTTAAAGAGGTCAGGGACAGGCAGCCTTGGCGCACCCGCATAATATGTGGGAGGATGGGAGATCTGGGGCCGTGTCTCCCAACATTAACATTCCTAGTGCAGATGAGGGTTTAATAAAAGACTTACGCGTACCGAGCAGTGAGCATGCACGTGGCACTGCCTAGGTAATTTCCAGATAATAAGAATGACCCTATAATCTGCGTGTCATCTTTGTCCATTTGATTGAATAAACTGAGACACAAGGGTTAAGTAAGTCTCCTGGATTTCTACCCACATAGTCTGGCTTCAGTCTTCATGATTGCATTTTACTCCCTCCATACGGTTACCAGAGTTTGGGAGGGTGCATATGTGGGTATTTGGTTATTGTGCATTCCACGGCTACCCTAGCACAAATACCCACATTTTAAAACTTTATTACAGACATTTTCAGACATACATGTGGAATGGTATAGCGAACCCCTGTACATCCCTCCCTCAGCTTCACCAGGTGTCAGTCTGGCCAGGCTTGTTAACTATTTGCACCCACTCCCCCTCAAGTATTTCCAAGCAAATGCCAGATGTAGCATTTCATCTCTAATTATTAGTATGTGTCTCTGAAAAACTCTTTATTAAAACCTAACCACAATACCACTGTCACACTTTAAATAATTAGCAGTTCCTGTATATCAGCTATTTTCACTGATTATCTGTTTTCTTTTTTAAAAAACAGTTTCTTGGAATCAGTATCCCAGTAAGGTCCACACATTGGAATTGGTTGATCTGTTCCTTAAGTCTTATCATCTTTGAGTCTCCTCTTCATCTCTTTTTTTCTTGCAGTTTTTAAAGAACAGAAGAAACTGGGTTGATTGTCTTGTTGTGTTTTCCATGGTCTAGATGATGCAGATTATGTCTTTGTTGAACATAACACCCGTTGCCTGCTTTCTGTAAATTGGCAGTCAGAGGCTTACTCAGACTTGCTTTGAATATTTTTTTCTTTTTTGGGTGGGGACCATAGCAAGATTCCTACAGAGGCAGACTTCCATTCTGAGGCACAGCACGTCAGTGATGTTAGCAGCCACTGATAGTTCTTGACTAAATCTATCCATTCATTAGTTAATTCAAAATTCTTCGTTTATTTGCTGTAATACTTCTACATAGTGAAACTGCTGTTTGTCATTAACTATATTGAGTACACCTAGGTGGAACTCCTGTATGAAAAGCAGGATAATGTTTGATTATTTCCCTTTATTTACTAGTTTTCAAAATAATGAATTGGTTCAAAATGATGAATGGTTTACTTTGTGAGGTGACCACTGAGTGTCATTACAAGGTAGTAGGTTTTAATGTCATTGAGGTTTTGGCATTGAAGCTCTTGTATATTTTCTGCTTCAGGCCTGGAATCAGCTATTTCTCCAAACAGCCCTCTGGGGAGTATTGTTTCTTTTCAGTGAGAAATAGGATTTGGAGACATCAGCCTCTAGGCCAAGCACTAGACCTGGACCACTGTGAGCCACTTATACTAACAGTGCTAACAGCGCCTGCTTGGGCTGAATTTTGCAGTAAATTTTAGGGCCCACAAAAGAACCAGCAAAGGTAATGTTGTGGAAACAGACCTCCACTCCTAACTCACTGCGTAAAATAGTGTCAAGAGGCATTTCTGCCACAGCACCAGTGGTACAAGCAGATCCAGAAGGACCAGAAAGACCTACCGGCCACATTGCCCTGGCTGTGATGCAGTGGCATTACATAGAATAGACTGCTGACTCCCATCCCCATCTCCAGTTCCCAGAATTAGGTTTCACCCATCTTCACACTTCCAGGAAAGCCAGAGGGAACATCTTTTCTGCCTGGCTGATGGCAGAGGCAGGACAGCTGGATCCAACCCTATGAAGGTGGGTCTCCCTCAGCACTTCAGTGCTGATATCCCTTTTTCAGAGACCCTCCCCCTGGGCCTGGTGCTTCCTGAGCCGCTAGGTCTGACTTATGAGGATGCAGTGCTTGTGCAGAGGGTGGAAAGGTTGAGAATAGGGAAGGCACAACCATGCCACGGGTGGGGGTGGAAGCTGACTTCACCAGCAAGACATGTCTCTGATGTCTCTAGTTTCATCTTTAAAATTTCAGCAGATTTTGTATTCTCTTTCTCTTCCCACTCCCTCCCTGTCTCTCTCTCCCCTTCCTTCTCCCTCCCCCCAGCTCCACAGAAATGGAGAATGTTTCAGTGAATCTCCAGTTAAAATGACCTGACTTCCTGGTGACCATGTCTCCCAGATAGTCTGTATTTTTTTATTTATTGGGGTGACATGGGTTAAGATTGTTAAAGCTTCAAATGTACAATTCTGTAATACGTCATCTGTATATTCATCGTGTGCTCATCACCCAAAGTTTAGTCTTTCATCACCATATATTTGACCCTTCTTACCCTCTTCAACTTCTCCCTGTTCCCCTTCCCCTCTGCTAACCACCATGCTGTTGTCTGTCAGTGAGTCTTTGTTCATTTGTTGCTTTCTGTTTTATATCCTATATATATGAGGGATATCTTTATTGTCCTTTTCCGCTTTTCTCTCCAACTTGTTTTGTTTAGCATGATACTCAAGATCGATTTTCATCACAAATGGTGATAGTTCATCTTTTCTTACGGATGAGTAGTACTCCATTGTGTATATGTACCACCTCTTCATCCATTCATTTGTTGAAGAACACTTGGGTTGCCAGACGCTCTGTGTTTATCATATTTCTCCATCGTAGTCCAGCCAGGAGCCAGACACTAGTATAAACGCCTCACTTAGAGCACACATACTCCTGTAAATTGGGTAATGTCGCCTCTTTTCCATTTAAGGAAACTGAGGTTCAGGCGCGCCACAGCTTATGTGAGGGGTCTTCAGACCCCTGTCAGAACAGGGTCTTTGCTCTTGGTATGAAACCTTAGGGTAGTCCTTTCTGAACTAGGACAACAAAGGTGTCGAACTAAAGTTTTTTAAGGTCTAAAGTTCTGTGATTCTCAGAAAGAGCCAACTAATGACAAGGCCCAGAGTCAGGGCAGGGCTTAGTGCCAGGGCCTGGTGGAATTGCAGGGCTCTGGGATGGGTGTTTGAGGGCTGGAGCCATCACTATCCTCTGAGACTGGAATATGTGGGTGATACGCTATGGGTATCAGGCTGACCTAGACTTTGGAGAGCAGAAGTCCCATTCCCCTGGCTCTCTCCCTCCCTTCCTCAGATCTTTGCCAGTATTGCTCCCTCCATCTACGGGCACGAAGACATCAAGAGAGGCCTGGCACTGGCTCTGTTTGGAGGCGAGCCCAAAAACCCAGGTAAGCATCCTCTGTAGGGAATTCAGTAGAAGACAGGTTCTAGGTGTCAGACAAGGCAGGACCCTGAAGCATGGGTGTCTGGGGAGAGAGCATGTTAATAGGTGGCTAGGCCATGTGCGACTTGGTCCGTAGGGAGAGCACATGGGAGTGGTGTCCTGGGTGTCCAGTTGTCCGTAGCTCCACCACTGCCTTCCTGTGATTTGAGCTAATTTGTCTTTGCTTCTCTTTAAAAATTTTCATCTTTTAAAAAGTTAAGTTTATCTCTGAAAGGAACATACAAATGTTTTTATATTATATCCTCTTAAATTGTTAGAAGTCACAGGAAGGCCAAAGTCACTATTGCCCACCCTTTCTAATCCTAGTTCCCCCCTTGTCGGTCACCCCTCTGATCAGTATGGTATGTGCACTCCCAGACCTTTGTGTGGCCATTCATAGACTTACACACAGACTTAGAAAACACGGGATTTCACAACACATGCATGTTTCTGTTTAGTTTCCTATAATGTGTGTATAAGTGACTGCATAAAATATGCAGCCTGCTTTTCCTCACTCAGTAACATCTCTTTGGTATCTTGGCATTAGTGCATAATAGAGCAAGTTCATTCTTTTAAGTTACTGTATTATGGTCCATATAGCATAGTGTAATTCATAGTGTAATTCAGGTTGGAGAATATTTCAGTTGCTTCCAATTTTTTACATTTACAGACAACATTGTTATACACTTTCTTATACACGCATTTCTCTGGGTTCAGTGCTCAGAAGTGGGATTGCTGGTCCTAGGGTATTGCAGTCCTTTCTGGAGATAATATTCCTTTGCCGTTCATAATAGGCTGAGGAGTTGGAGGTGAGCCCTGTACCCCTCATGTGCCTCTCATCGCCACTCCCGCTGTTCCTACCCTTCCCTCCTCCAGGGGGCAAACATAAGGTACGAGGTGACATCAACGTGCTCTTGTGTGGAGATCCTGGCACAGCCAAGTCTCAGTTCCTCAAATACATTGAGAAAGTGTCTAGCCGTGCCATTTTCACCACCGGCCAGGGGGCTTCAGCTGTGGGCCTTACGGCATATGTCCAGCGGCACCCTGTCAGCCGAGAGTGGACCTTGGAAGCTGGAGCCCTGGTTCTGGCTGACCGAGGAGTGTGTCTCATCGATGAATTTGACAAGGTGGGTCCTGGATCATGTAGGTGATGGGATTCAGGGTGTGTTGGCTTAACCCTCAGTGGGGGACAAGTGTTATTGGGGCATGTTGGTGAGAATAAAGCATTTGACTCTTGCAGATGAATGACCAGGACAGAACCAGCATCCATGAGGCTATGGAGCAGCAGAGTATCTCCATCTCGAAGGCTGGCATTGTCACCTCCCTGCAGGCTCGCTGCACTGTCATTGCTGCTGCCAACCCCATAGGTACACCAGGCATGATAGCCAGTGGGGCTCAGCACCTGCCAAAGGGGACAAGACCCAAAGAGACCCTGCCTTCAGGAATCCGGAATCCATAGCACCCTCATCCAGTCACAGATCTGAGTTAGGAATTAAGCAACAGAAAAGGGATTCTTTCCTGCATGTCCTGCCAGAGCAGGAAGTGGGGACCCTGGGTTTTTGTTGAGCCATGTTCTCAGAACCACCCATGTCCATTCTTCTCAGAAGACCTGGGAGAAGAATCTAGTGTGTTGTGTAAGTGGGAGTGGAGTTTCTTGTTGGTCCCAGCCTGCAAGTGCTTAGAGCCCAGGCACCCGCACCTGTCTGGCTCTTCCTGTTGGGACACAGGTGTGTTTTGTGTCTCAAGGCTGTTTCGGGCCATTGATTGGGGAAAGCCGTTTTCTGTGTCTTGTTTGGAATGTCTGACAGCAGGTGCTGAGCCTCCGTCCTCTTCTGGTTCCTCTACCAAAGACCTCTTCCCCTTCTGTCACTGAAGTAACTTGGGGTTGGAGAGAACTTTGTGTTTAGGAAGAAGAGAGGATATGGGGAGCATGAGCGCTGATGGAGAAGTGCCTTTGTGTTACAGGGGGCCGCTATGACCCCTCACTGACCTTCTCAGAAAATGTGGATCTCACGGAGCCCATCATTTCCCGCTTCGACATCCTGTGTGTGGTGAGGGACACAGTGGACCCAGTCCAGGTACATATCCACACATCTCGGGTTCCATGCAGTTCCATCCCCTTCACTGGGGATCTCAAGTGAAGCTTGGGTTCGGTGGTGTGCCAGGCACAGGGAAAGGGGGTACCACGTAAACCATGGTGTGTTTTCCATTGTTCTCGTGTCCAGAAGTCATCCTTGATATTTCTTTCCTTCACTGCCCATCCCCTTCCCAGCCGCCCACCCAACACAGTTAACACAGTCCGCAATCTGCTACCAAGTTTTGTTGGTCCTACTGCCTCAGTCTATCCCCTTCTCGCTGTTCCTCTGCTAAAACTCGAGTCTCTGTTTCTCTTGCTCTGACTGAAGTACTGCAGTGTCTGGTGGTTGTTCCCTGGCTTCCACTCGTGCCCATTTAGACTGCAGTTAGATGCCAGCCTATCTTTTGAAAGCATAAGTTGGATCATGCTTTTCCTTCTTAAGAACCTGCTAGCAGTTTTCCCTGTAACTATGAGAGCATCCACCATTCTTGCTCTGGCTGCCAGCCCTGTGAGATCTCTGTGCCTGAGTTTCCTGCTGCCCTCACTTCACACCTTAAAGATGCCAGGGCTTTGAACTTGCTCTCCCCTTCCTGCAATGCTGCTCTCCTGGATAGTCAGATAACAGAGCTGCTCTGGAAGCCTTAGCTGGAGGAGTCTCCTCAGGCACTCACCCATTACCCTATTTCTCTTAGCACCTGTTACTTTCTATAGTTAATTTAAAAAACTGTGTCTCCTCTCCCCTCACTAGGAGATGAGCTCCGTGAGGGCTCAGTCAGGTTTACCAGTGGACCCTGGCACCTGTAGCTGCCTGGCACATAGTAGGCATACAATATGAGTGTTGAGAAAACATCCGTTTCAAGCATATCAACTTGTACTTCTTCCAGCTAGCTGACTTCCTCCCAGCCAGGCCATGAGACTCCCCCTGCTACCTGTCCTCTTCCATCTTGTCTTAGGATGAGATGCTGGCCCGTTTTGTGGTCGGCAGCCACGTAAGACACCACCCCAGCAACAAGGAGGAGGGAGGGCTGGGCGGCACCCCAGAGCCCGCCATGCCCAACACATATGGCGTGGAGCCCCTGCCGCAGGAAGTCTTGAAGAAGTACGTCATCTATGCCAAGGAGAAGGTCCACCCAAAGCTCAACCAGATGGACCAGGACAAGGTGGCCAAGATGTACAGCGACCTGAGGAAAGAATCCATGGTGCGGGCCCGGGGAGCCAGAGGGTGGGGTGGAAAGTAGGCAACAGCTTTCTCATTTATGCAGTGTGTTAATCCAAAGAGTGATAAAGCAGGAAGGCCTTAAAAAAAAAAAAATTAACATCCCTTACATCTTAAAGTATTTTTAGACAACACTTGAATACGCACGCATTTGTCTAGATAGAGGGCCAAGGTGTTTTGATGGCCACTGATTAAGGTCCATGTTGACTTTGCATAAATCTCACCCAAATGAACATGTGCTCTGAACTAGTTTCAGTTCTTTCACGGTGGAATGAAGGCAGCTTACAAGCAATTGGAATGTAGAATTCTTTTAGATTATCTGTCTCACGCACCTAAGCAAGACAGCGACTTTTTCCTTTTTTTTTTTAAACCTTTTCATCAAGTCTTTTCAGAACATTTCAGTTTACATAGAAACAGCAGCTTTATTTTCTCATTTATTTTGCACTGGATTATGCAGTACTTAGTACATGACAGTAACTAGGACATCTGGCCACAAGTATAATGGACTCTGGGATGTATGTAAGTGAATTGGTGGGATCAGCATGTGCCCGCGTAATAGTGGTATGCCATAGCATAGCACTCACCGGGCACTGCTGCACTTCAAAAACAAGTGGGAAGTGTGAGCTCACTCGCTTGCTGTTTTGAGCACTAATGCCATAGTGGTTAGAGGGGCCTGGTGGGTTGGGGCTGCTACCACTACCACTGTCGATTTTCCTTGCCTCTCTCCTGCCTGAGAAGAATGATGCTGTCCTCTCCAGGCAACAGGCAGCATACCCATCACGGTGCGGCACATCGAGTCCATGATCCGCATGGCAGAGGCCCACGCGCGCATCCACCTGCGGGACTACGTGATAGAGGACGATGTCAACATGGCCATCCGTGTGATGCTGGAGAGCTTCATTGACACACAGAAGTTCAGCGTCATGCGCAGCATGCGGAAGGTGGGTATAAGCTGAGGCGGGCGCACAGGAGGCCACGTGTGTATCTCGCGCTGGCCGAGGTGCTGGGCTGTGCCCTGCTCTCTGGCTGCAGAAGCTCCCGGATTTGGCTGCTCTCGCCAGTGGTGAAGATTGCATGGCAGGATTGGGACTGGTCATCCTATAGTGTCTTTGAGGGTCCTGGTAGAGAGGAATGGTGACTTTTGTTCTTTTCTCATGCAGACCTTTGCCCGCTACCTTTCATTCCGGCGTGATAACAATGAGCTGTTACTCTTCATACTGAAGCAGTTAGTGGCAGAGCAAGTGACATATCAACGTAACCGCTTTGGGGCCCAGCAGGATACTATTGAAGTGCCTGAGAAGGACTTGGTGGACAAGGTATGGGCATGGGTGGGAGGGCAGGCTTGGCTGCCTGGGGAGCTGTCAGTCATCTTTGGGGCAAACAGTCCTTGCTCTGTCAGTGAGGGTGTCAGCCTTGGGTAAGAGCCATTTGTTGAGTGTTTTTAATGTCCTGAGCACTGTTCCGTGCACTTATAATCTTGACAGCGGCCAAAAAGGGTGAGTCCTGTAAGTCCTGTAAGTTAAGTACTGTCATCCCATCCTACAGAGGAGACGGCACAGAGCCACCGAATAGCTCGCATGAGCTCACAAGCAGTTAGCAGAGCTCAGATGGCAAGCTCCTGACCCTGATACACCCAGCCTCTGTCCTGGTTGACTTAAGGAGATGGCAGCCCTGCCTGGCGTGTGGGGAATAGGCCTTGGAAAGATCACTGCACCGAAGACGTGGTGGACTTGGGCGTTCCAGAGCCCATTCTCTCTCACGTGATGGTTTCTCCTTCTAGGCCCGTCAGATCAACATCCACAACCTCTCCGCCTTTTACGACAGTGAGCTCTTTCGGATGAACAAGTTCAGCCATGACCTGAAGCGAAAGATGATCCTTCAGCAGTTCTGAGCCTCCACAGCAGCTGCCTGATTGTGGCTGGGAAGTCGGTTCTTAGGCTCGCTTCACCCACTTCTCTTCAGAGACACGAAACCAAACCATCATGGGACACAGAGTGTGGTCCAGGTTCAGGACTGGCAGCTGAACCATCTGGCTTCCCCCAGTCTGCTGGGCTCAGGCTATGGCTGGGAATGGTGGTAATTATTTCTTAGGCTCCCTTTCTGCTGCTTTCACTATCTTGGGTGGGCGTGTTTTGCCACTGTTTATTTTTCAACCGCTTGGTAACCCACCTTTTCCATGAGGTCTGCCTCCACTTTGTCCTGGATCAAGTCCTATGTGCAAGATACTCAGTCACTCTAGGTGACTGAACATAGAAGGGTATTACAAGAACTGTTGCTTGGCGTGAGTTCTATGTCCTAGCTGCTTCGGCCACTTTGTCTGAAGAGCAAGATCAAGTTATTGGTAGTTTTCTCTAAACTCTGTCCTGCAGGTTTCTCTGGGCTTCTGAGTGGAGAAACCTTGTGGGCAGAAGAACGCACAATCCCTCTACCCTCTGTAATGACACAAGTTGGTTTCCTGCAGGAGGAAAGGTCTGAGGGGTTGATATGGTAATGAGGACTACCTGTCACCATTGCTGTGTTAATCTGTTTTCTCCTACCTACCCATTTTCCCATTGTTTGTACATTCCACTTCTGTTTGTGTAGTTTAAATTTTAATAAAATTAAATAAAATCTAAATACTGGTACTTTTGGTCTCCGTTCTGTCTTAATATCATGACGTACGCAGGCTTTCCTGGACTTCCTTGAAGGCTCTTTACAGCTTCGGCCTTTAGTGTTCTGAAAGAGGTAAATGAGGCTAGAAGAGCTGTTTTGTTTGTGGATGTGAAGGAAGACAAAACGGTGTGTCTCTCCCTGGGGAACTCACTTGGCAGTTGTTGCCTATATGATCCCTGTGGAATCCATGGGAACCATAGAACAGGCTTGTACACCATCTTGGTAACCTGGCCTTGTCTCTCATTGGAGCAACATTGTTCATCTCTCTAGCGTGGCCATCCAGTCTCTACCTGAAATGACAAGCTCTGATCAGCTGCCCTATGGATAGGTGGACACCTACAATTTTTAGTAAGTGTTTTTCATGTGAGATTTCCTTACAAATTAGAGGTTCCCACGACCCCTCCTCAAGTTTGATAATTTGCTATAAAGGTTCACAGAATTCAGGAAACAGTTTACTTATTTATTTACTTCAAAGTATACAAGTGAAGACAGAAAAGAGGCCACAGGTTAAACCTGACAAGGTCAGGAGATTGAACATTCCCACCTAAGATGGCGTGAATGTAAAAAAGTTTCATAACTAAGGTGGGCCTTGGCAGGAAGTTACATCTTTAGCCTGAACCTTCCTTCACAAAGTCAATCTTCACTTGAAGTGAGCCTATCCATTGTCTTTGCACCTATGATGACATCCTTGGAATGTCAGTAATCCCTTTTTCTCAACCAGAGCAGGAAAGTACAGAATCCCTCATTATTGTTTTTGTCCCTTGACTAACATCTCTATGAACTATTAACTATCTTGCACCCACCTATGTGAAAGAAGTACCTGAATCTCCGATTTACTTTTATCCAATTCCACAGATTTCCCCGCTTTGCTTTCTCCCACCCCCTTAATTTACCACTATGGATTTCTTTTTCTTTTTGGCTATTTATCTTATAATTTTAATTATTTTTTTTTCTTTTTTTTTAAATTTACTTATTAGGGTGACAATTGTTAATGAAATTACATAATTTCAATTCAATTCTGCATACATCATCAATAAATCCCATTGTGTTCACCACCCAGAGTCAGTTCTCCTTCCATCACCATATATTTGATCCCCCTATCCTCATCTCCCACTCCAAATCCTCTTTCCTTCTGGTAACCACTAAACTATGTATGTGTCTATGAGTTTTTGTTTCTCATTTGTTTGTCTTGTTCTTTTGTTGCTTTTGGTTTATATACCACATATCAGTGAAATCATAGGGTTCTCTGCTTTTTCTGTCTGACTTATTTCTCTTAACATTATACTCTCAAGATCCATCCATGTTGTCACAAATGTTCCTATATCATCTTTCCTTAATGCCGAATAGTATTCCATTGTGTATATATACCACAACTTCTTTATCCAATCATCTATCAAAGGACATTTTGGTTGTTTCCATGTCTTGGCCACCATAAACAAAGCTGCAATGAACACTGGAACACACAGGTCTTGATGTATAAATAATTTCAGATTTTTTGGGTAGATACCCAGGAGAAGGATTGCTGGGTCATATGGTAATTCTATTCGTAATTTTTTGAGCAACCTCCACACTGCCTTTCATAGCAGCTGCACCAGTCTGCATTCCCACCAACAGTGTATGAGGGTTCCCTTTGCTCCACAGCCTCTCCAACACTTTTTACTATTAGTCTTGTTGTTGATAGCCATTCTGACAGGTGAGGTGATATCTCATTGTGGTTTTTATTTGCATTTCTCCAATGATTACTGATGTTGAGCATTTTTTCATATGTGTATTTGCCATTTGTATGTCCTCTTTGGAGAACTGTCTCTTCAGGTCCTCTGCCCATTTTTCAATTTGTTTGTTTTTTTGTTGTTGAGTTTCATGAGTTCCTTGTATATTTTGGATATTAGACCCTTATCGGAGGAACTCTTTGCAAAAATCTCCCATTCAGTCGGTTGCCTCTTTATTTGGTCGATGGTTTCTTTTGCTGTGCAGAAACTTTTAAGTTTCATATAGTCCCGTTTGTTTATTTTAGCTTTTACTTCCATTGCCTTTGGAGTCAATTTCATAAAATGCTCTTTGAACCCCAGGTCCATAAATTTAGTACCTATGTTTTCTTCTATGCAGTTTATTGTGTCAGGTCTTATGCTTAAGTCTTTGATCTATTTTGAATTAATTTTGGTACATGGTGACAGATAACAGTCCAGTTTCATTCTTTTGCATGTGGCTATCCAATTCTCCCAGCACCATTTATTGAAGAGGCTGCCTTTCCTCCGTTGAATGTTTTTAGCTTCTTTGTCAAAACTTACCTGTCCATATTTATGTGGTTTTATTTCTGGGTTCTCAATTCTATTCCATTGGTCTATGTGTCTGTTTTTCTGCCAATACCATGCTGTTTTTATTATTGTAGCACTATAGTACAAGCTAAACTCAGGCAGTGTCATACCTCCAGCATTGTTTTTTTTTTCTTAAGATTGCTTTGGCTATTTGGGGTCTTTTGTGCTTCCAAACAAATCTGATGATGTTTTGTTCTATTTCTTTAAAAAATGCCATTGGGATTTTGATGGGGATTGCATTAAATCTGTATATTGCTTTGGAGAATATGGCCATTTTAACTATGTTGATTCTTCCAATCCATGAGCATGGAATGTCCATTTCTTTGTGTCTTCTTCAATTTCTTTCAAAAATGTCTTATAGTTTTCAGCATATAAATCCTTCACATCCTTGGTTAAGTTTATTCCTAGGTATTTTATTCTTTTTGCTGCAATTGGAAAAGGAATTGCTTTTACTATTTCTTTTCTGAGATTTCATTGTTACTATATAGGAATGCAATGGACTTTTGTACGTTGATTTTGCAGGCAGCAACTTTACTGTATTCGTTGATTGTTTCTAATAGCTTTTTGGTGGAGTCTTTAGGGTTTTCTATATATAGCATCATGTCATCTGCAAAGAGTGATATTTTAACTTCTTCATTTCCAATTTGGATGCCTTTCATTTCTTTCTCTTGCCTGATGGCTCTGGCAAGCAGAGGTGATAGGGGACAGCCCTGTCATGTTCCTGTATGTAGAGCAAAGGGCTTCAGTTTTTCACCATTAATTATGAGATTAGCTGAGGGCTTGTCATAGATGGCCTTTATTATGTTAAGGTATTTTCCTTCTATACCTATTTTATTAAGTGTTTTAGTCATAAATGGATGTTGTATCTTGTCAAATACTTTTTCTGCATCCATTGATATAATCATATAATTTTTGTCCTTTACTTTGTTTATGTGATGTATCACATTGATGGATTTGCGGATGTTGAACCATCCTTGTGCCCCAGGGATGAACCCCACTTGGTTATGATGAATAATCTTTTTAATGCATTGTTGTATTCGATTTGCTAGAATTTTGTTTAGGATTTTAGCATCAGTATTCATCAGAGATATTGGTCTGTAGTTTTCTTTTTTTGTGTTGTCCTTACCAGGATTTGGTATCAGTGTAATGTTGGCCTCATAAAATGAGTTAGGGAGTACTGACGCTTCTTCAATTTTTTGGAAGAGTTTCAGCAGGATTAGTATTAGATCCTGTTTGAAGGTTTGGTAGAATTCACTAGTGAAGGCATCTGGTCCCGGACTTTTGCTTTTGGGAAGGTTTTGGATGACTGATTCAATTTCGTTGTTGGTGATCGGTCTGTTTAGATTTTCCAGGTCTTCATGGTTCAGCCTTGGAAGGCTATATATTTCCAAGAACTTGTCCATTTCTTCTAAGTTATTGAATTTGGTGGCATATAGTCCTTCATAGTATTCTTGCATGATCATTTGTATTTCTGTGGTGTCCGTGATAACTTCCCCTCTGTCATTTCTGATTTTGTTAATTAGTGTCTTCTCTCTTTTTATCTTAGTGTGTCTAGCATAGGGTTTGTCGATTTTATTTATTTTTTCAAAGAACTAGCTCTTTGTCACATTAATTTTTTCTATTGTCTTTTTGTTCTCTATTTCATTGAGCTCTGCTCTGATTTTTGATATTTCCTTTCTTCTGCTGAACTTGGGTATCACTTGTTCTTCTTTTTCTAGTTCTTTAAGGTGTAACATGAGGTTATTTATTTGGGATTTTTCTTGTTTCTTGAAATAGGCCTGTAATGATATAAATTTCCCTCTTAAAACTGCTTTTGCTGCATCCCGAAAATTTTGGTAGGATGTATTTTCATTGTCATTTGTTTCTATGTATCTTTTGAGCTCTCCTCTAATTTCTTCTTTGACCCAGTTGTTCTTTAAAAGTATGTTGTTTAATCTCCATGTATTTGTGTTTTTACCTGCTTTCTTTTCGCAATTGATATCCAATTTCAAAGCCTTGTGATCAGAGAATATGCTTGGTATGATTTCAATCTTCTTAAATTTGCTAAGTCTGCTTTTATGTCCCAATATATGGTCTATACTTGAGAATGTTCCGTGTACACTAGAAAAGAATGTATAGTCTGATGTTTTAGGATAAAGTGCTCTATATATGTCAATTGTGTACATTTCATCTAATGTGTCATTTAGGGCTGCTATTTCGCTATTTATTTTCTGTTTGGATGATCTATCCATAGCTGTCAATGATGTACTTAAGTCCCCTGAGTATAATTGTGTTTTGGTCAATTTCTCCCTTTAGTTCTGTTAGTAGTTGCTTGGTATATTTCGGTGCTCCCTGATTGGGGGCATAAATATTGATGACTATTATATCGTCTTGTTGTATAGTCCCCTTTACCATTATGAAATGTCCATCTTTGTCTCTTGTTATCTTTTTCACCCAGAAGTCTGTTTCATCTGATATCATTATGACTACACCTGATTTTCTCTGGGTACCATTTGTTTGGAGTGTCAATTTCCACCCTTTCACTTTGAGTCTATGGTTGTCCTTGTAGCTGAGATGTGTCTCTTGGAGACATCATAAGGTTGGGTTTAGTTTTTTGATCCAATCTGCTACTCTGTGCCTTTTTATTGGTGAGTTCAGTCCATTTACATTTAGGGTGATTATTGATACGTGAGGATTTCCTGTCATTCCATCTTTAGTTTTCTGGTAAGGCTGTGTCTCCATTGTTTCTTTGCCTTTTTGTTGTTGTCTATTATCTCTGTGTGGTGGTATTCTATGATGTTTCCCTCTGTTTCTTCTTTTATTATAGTATGTATTTCAGTTCTGGATTTTTTTTTGAGTGGTTGCCCTTAAGTTTATGTAAAAGAAAGTTTGATATTTAGAGTATTCCATTGTCTTCAGTACGCTTACTTTCTCCAATCCCATATTCCGGTTCAGGCCTTTACTCTCCCCCTTTTTATGTTTCGGTTGCCACAAATTGTCCCTGTTGATGGTGGTCGAATAGCCTCCTTTAATATTTCTTGTAGTGCAGGTCGTGTATTAGAAAATTCCCTTTGCTTCTGTATGTCTGGAAAGGTCTTTATTACTCCTTCATATCTAAAGGAGATCTTTGCTGGATATATTATTCTTGGCTCATGATTTCTCTCTTTCAATAGTTTGAATATTTGGTTCCACTCCCTCCTGGCTTGTAGAGTTTCTGCTGAAAAATCTGATGATAATATAATGGGCTTTCCTTTGTCAGTTACCGTTCTTTTCCCTGGCTGCCTTGAGGATTCTTTCTTTGCTGTTAATTTTAGACAGCTTGAATACAATGTGCCTTGGAGGAGGCCTGTTGGGATTGAGGTAATTAGGTGTTCTATTTGCCTCTTGGATTCGAGGATCCAGTTCTGTCCACAAATTTGAGAAGTTCTCATCGACAATTTGTTTGAATATATTCTCAGTTCCCTTCTCTCTTTCTTCTTGTGGTATGCCCATCATTCTTATATTGCTCTTTCTGATGGAGTCAGAAAGTTCTTGTAGAGTTCTTTCATTTCTTTTAAATCTCAAGTCTGTTTCTTTTTCCATCTGTGTAATTTCCAGGTTTCTATCTTCGATGTCACTGATTCTTTCCTCCATCTGGTCAACTCTACTACCTAAGCTGGTTATTTCATTCTTTATTTCTTCTATTGAGTTCTTAATCTCCAGAAATTCCATTTGGTTCTTTTTTAAAATTTCAATCTCTTTCGTAAAATGCTCATGTTGTTCTTTGATTGCGTTTCTGAGTTCATTAAATTGCCTTTCTGTGTTTTCTTGCATCTCGTTGTGTTTTTTCAGAACTGCAATCTTGAATTCTCTATCATTTAAGTCACATATTTCCATATCTTTAAGTACCTTTTGTGGAGACTTTTCACTTTCTTTCTGAGCTGTCTTGTTGCCTTGGTTATTCATGGCAATTACTGATTTATTATTTCTCTTCCTAGACAGCTACAGGAGTGGCTTCTGCAACAGGCTGATAGGAAGAGGTCTTTCTTTTGTTTTCCAATACTTGTTGGTAGAATGTTTTATTTTCTCTCTGACTGCAGCCTTTTTTTTTTCTTTCTCACACAGTAGTGCTACGTTTTCTCTGCACTATTCCAACTTCGCACTCAATGGGGGGATTCCCTGGGAGACGGGCCTCTCCTCTGTTAACAGTTCTCCTGGTTTATAGGGTGCCACGTCCCTGTGGAGGTGCAGAGAGCTTTTGAAGTTCCAAAGCTCTTTCTGCACCAAATTCAGAGCCCGTATGTTTCAGCAGTTCTGTTTACTCGTGCAGGGATCCGCCCAGATAGGTGGGGCCAGAGGCAGGGTGAGTTGTGAGAGGTGGCCCAGAGCGATGGCGGCGACCACTACCACAGCTGGTCCCGCTTCCACAGCTCCCTCCCCTTTGCCGGAACTAGTTGGGCTGCGAATCTGTGTCTGAGGTCCACAGTTCTCAGAACAGCAAATATCCTGTCCTTTTGATCTGACACTGCTACTTTATCGCTTCTAGCACCGGGCAGTTGGGGGTGGGGCGAGCTCTGGGAGGGTAGGGAGGGGGCAGCTAGTCTCAGTGCCTAAGGCTTCTGTTCTCTGCTCGGCAATGAGGGCTTAAACCACTCTTTTCAGCCTTCTTACCTCAGTCTTTTCTCCGAGGTCTCTGCCGTGAGCATTGGGTTCAGCCGTGTTATATGCTGCCCCCTCAGCCGTGGGCCGTAAGCAGAGCCCTAGCAGTCCGAGTTCTTCCCTCTCCCGCAGTTGTTGTAGTTCCGGGATGCAGCGAGCTCGGAGCACTGAGCTAGGTCTGTGTCCTGCGCCTGCGCGGCTCCGTCCCCGTACTTCTCCCTTCCCTCCTCCCCCGCTCGCCCGATTCACCCACCTGGAGGTGAATTCATTAGTGGATCTCTTCGTCTGGCCTGTCTGCTGTGCAGGGAGTCCTTTGTGGAGTTATTGTTGTCCAATTAGTTGTAAATTCCAGGTGAGGTTTACAGAGGCTCACCTCATGCCGCCATTTTGATCGAAAATCCACCACTATGGATTTCATGTAACCCTCCTCCTTTGATTCTATGTATAATATAGGCTGCAAACTGCCATTTTGCAGAACACTTTCTCAATCCATTGAGATTTTGCTTCTCGGCAATTGTCAGTTTGGGTCAAATAAACTCTTAACCAGCTTTCTCTTAGACTGGATATTTTTCGTTGACAGAAGTAAACATCCAGATGAAGAGTCATAGGGTGAGGTCCAGAAGGACTCCGAGCATAGGAGCTTCTGTCCTTACGGAGTTTGGGATACACCACCCTTCCTGCACGTGAATGTGTTCTTGTTCACAACCCAGAAGCTCTCAGAAGCACTTCAGTCAGGGCTTTTTTATGGAGGCTTCATTAGGTAGACATGATGATTAAATTATTGTCCATTAGTGGCTCAACCTCCAACCCCTCTCCCCTAGAGGTTAGGTGCTGGAGCTTAAAGTTCCAACCCTCTAATCAATTACAGGTTTGGTTCCCCTGGCACCCAGTCCCCATCCTTAGGGGCTTTCCGAAAGTCACCTTCTTAACATAAACTCAGGTGTGTTGGAAAGGAGCTTGTTATGAATAACAAAAAACATCACCTTTACTACTCTAGAGCTGTTTCCAGAGCCAGTTCAAGAACCATGATAAAGCTCTAATATTACAACAAAAGATACTTCTATGGCTCTTATCACTTAGGAAATTAAAAGGGTGTTAGGAGATCAGGCCAGGAGCTGGGGAGAAAGACTAAAATACACAATTCTTATTCTGTCACAATATCACAATGCCTAATAAGGCCTTGAGTCTGATAGCCTTTGAGTAGACAGCCCTTGAAAGTTGCAAGCAAGAAAGTAACATGGTCCAACATATTTTACAGGGCTATCCCAACTGTCCACTGTAAATTGTACTGAAGGGAGCAAAGAGGAAGAGTTGAGTGGAAGAGTTGAGTGGCTGTGCTGTGCGAGGTGCGATCAAACAATACGGTGAATGTTTAAATAGAAAAAACTATTATAGTAAAGGACACATTGCCATTAATTCCCCTCAAGATACTCCTCCTCAGTTCGAACACACTTATCCCAACGTTCTTGCCTCTTTCTGAAGCAGTTCCAGAAGTCCTTTTTCATGAGTGTCTTCAGTTGCGCTGTTATGGCTGCTTCAATGTCCTGAATCATTTTGTCTTTGAGGAAGAGCCATGAGTCTCACGGTGCCAGATCCAGTGAATAAGGTGGATGAGGACACACCGTAATGTTTTTATTTGACAGAAATTGTCATATAAAAGAAGTAATAATATGTGATGAGGAACGTTGTCATGAAGGATGATGATTTAGGGCACACTTTAAAAAATACCTTCTTTCAAGCATAGTTCACACCTGACTGACTTCACCAAACAAGTTGAAACTTGTCACACACTGTTACTAAAATTAGATGCACCACTTCCCATATTGAAGATCCCTGCCTTTCTGTTGGATGGCACTCGGCAGCAGCATTCACCATATATATATTTTTTTATCACAATAGAAAGGATCCTCTAGTGATTTCCTCATGAACTTTTCTCATTATACCCTCATTATAATACTAAAATCTCTCCCCAGGGGCAGAAATTTTCTGCAATTTTTGAACATGTAACGTATGGTTTCTAATTGCACATAAATAGGAATGTCCCTACCTATACATTTGATGATGAAGTTCACCTTTATGTTTATGCATGATTTCCCTGAATAAAGAAAAATCCCATCCTTTGTTCAGGGATACGCCACTTTGGGAAGTGACCTCCGATGTGTCCTTGCTTGTTGGCTGGTGATAAAGTTCATTTTTTTACAATAAATTTTATTGGAGAATATTGGGGAAAAGAGTGTTTCTCCAGGGCCCATCAGCTCCAAGTCGTTGTCCTTCAATCTAGTTGTGGAGAGTGTAGCTCAGCTCCAAGTCCAGTCGCCATTTTCAATCTTTAGTTGAATTGAACCAGCAATGTTGTTATTAAGAGCTCGCACTCTAACCGAGCCATCAGCCACCCCTCCAGAAGCTCAGCTGCAGCTCGTTGTCTTCAATCTAGTTGTGGAGGGTACAGCTCACTGGCCCATGTGGGAATCGAACCGCCTGTTGTTCAGAGCTCGCGATCTAACCCACTGAGCCATCCGGCTGCCCCCTAAAGTTCATTTTTTATAAAATCATCTTGGTATTTTCTTTTGGCTGGCAACTACTGAGTACTGGGTTGGTCTGGTAATACTTTGAAGTACCAAAGTTTTTTTGTGTTTTTTTTTTTACTTGATCTCCAATTTGTATATGTTTTCGTTGCTTATGCTTTTTGTATTGTCTCAGAAACCACTGCCTATTCCAAGGTCATGAAGTGATACCCCTATGTTTTCTTCTAATTATTTTATAGTTTTAGCTCTTAATTTAAGCCTTTGATCCACTTGGAGTTACTTTTTTCATATGTAGTGTGAAATAGGCGTTCAACTTCATTCTTTTGCTATGGGCTTCCAGTTGTTCCAGCACCATTTGTTGAAGGCACTATTCTTTCTCCATTGAATTGCCTTGACACTTTTGTTGAAAATCAGTTGACCATAAATGTGAGGATTCATTTCTAAACTTTCAATTTTATTGTAAGCATATGTCTATCCTTGTGCCAGTGCCAAATTCGTTTTTCTTTCTCAAGATTGTTCCAGCTATTCTGGATCCCTTGAATTTACATATGAATTTTAGAATCACCTTGTCAGTTTCTGCAAAGAAGCCAGAGGAATTTTGATGAGGATTGCATTGAATCTGTAGATCAATTTGAGCATTGCTATTTTAACAATTTTAATTCTTTTCATCCATGAAAATGGAATATCTTTCCACTTATATGTCTTCCTTAATGTCTTTTAACAACATTTGTAGTTTTTAGAGTAAGCTTTATACTTATTTTATTAGATTTGTTCCTAAGTATTTTATATTTTTTTATGTTGTTGTAAATGTAATTATTTTCCTAATTTCACTGTAATTTGTGTCAGTTTTGTATTGCTGCTATAACAAATTACTATAAATTCAGTGGCTTAAATTAACACAAATTTATTATCTTACAGTTTTGAAGGTCAGAGTATGAAATGGGTTTCACTTAGCTAAAATCAAGGTGTTAGCAGAGCTGCATCCCTTCTGGAGGCCCTAGAGGAAAATTCATTTCCTTGCCTTTTCTAGCTTCTAGAGGCTGCCTCATTCCTTGGCTCATGACCCCTCCCTCCATCTTCAAAGCCAGCAATTCCATCACTCTGAGCTTTACTTCTATTGTTACATTTTCTTTGACACTGACCCTCCTTCCTCCCTCTTTCAGTTGTAAGGACACTTGTGATTATATTGGGCCCACCTGGATGATCCAGGATTATCTCTCATTTCATATCCTTAAATTAATCATATCTGCAAAGTCCCTTTTGCCATGTGAGGTGATATATTCACAGGTTCCGGAGATTAGGACAGGGACATCTTTGAGAGGTCATAATTCTATCTATCACACAAGTGTATAGAAATACATTTGATTTTTGTATATTGATCTTATACCCTGCAACCTTGCTTAACACATTTAGTAGTTCTAATAGTTTTTTAGTGGATAAATTCTTAGGATTTTCTATATATAAGATCATGTCATCTGCAAATAAAGTTTTACTTCTTCCTTTTTCAATCTGGATGCTTTTTATTTCATTTTCTTGCCTAATTGTCTGGCTAGAACCTCTAGCACAATTTTGAATAGAAGTGGCAAGAGTGGACATCCTTGTCTTGTTCCTCATCTTGAGGAAAAGTTTCAATCTTTCATCATTGAGCACGATATTAGGTGTAGCGTTTTTGTATATGTCTTTATCAGATTGAGGAAGGTAACATCTAATTTTCAGATGTTAAATTAGCCTTGCATTCCTGGGATAAATTTCACTTGGTCATGGTATAAAATTATTTTTATACAAGTATGTTGCTAGATTTGGTTTGCTAGTCTTTGTTGAGCACTTTGCATCTATATCCATAAGAGACATTGGTCTGTAGTGCTTTTCTTTTTTCTTTTTTTCCAACATCTATGTCTAGTTTTGGTATCAGGGTAATACTAGCCTCATCAGTTAGCCTCTTCTATTTTTGGGGAGAATTTGTGAAGAATTTGGTATTGATTCTTCTGTAAATGTTTGGTGTTCATTTTTACACAGTTGTATATATTAATTTCCTTTATGCCTTTTGTGTTTGGTTAATATATTTCCTATATTACTTCTGATTATTTAAAGTAGCTTTTTAAATGATTACATTTAGTTCTTCAATCTAGTTGGTATAATGATTGGAAATATGGATCTAAATTTATATTTTCAAATATAATTGACACACTGTCATTTATTGAGTATGCATTCCCAACTCCTTTGAAAAGCTTCGTCATAAATTTTCATATGTACAGGGGTCAGTTTCTGACCTCTCTTTTATTTCATTTATTTATGCATTTATTCTAGATTTGATACCATACTATTTAAATTTCTGTATTTGTTTTTACTGTGTTTTGATCAAAATTTTCTTGGCTCTTTTTGAACATTTTCTCTGCTAGATGAATTTTTAAATCATCTTGTCAAATTCCATAAAACATTCTATTAGGAGTTTCTGTTGGCATTGCACTGCATTTGTTGATTAATCTGGGAAGAATTGGCATCTTTACAATATTGAATGTTCCTATCCAGAGACAAGATACATTTTCCTCTTTTTCTTGTATTATATGAAGCTGTAGAGTTTTCTTCATTTAGATCTTATACATCTAGTTTGGTTTATTCATAGCTTTAATAGCTGTTGTGAATGGGATCTTTTCTCCTACTATATTTTCTAATTAATTATCAATGATACATAGAAAAGTTATTGATTTCTGTATGTTATCTTGTATCCAGCAATCTTGCTGAACTCATTAGTTTTCAATTAGTCTGCCAGTTGATTGTCTTGAATTTTCTAGGTACACTTGCAAATAGTTTTACCAAATTCCCCGATATTTTAAATCCATTTCCTTATCATGCCTTATTGCATTGTCATTTACAGAATATTCAATACTTGTGGTGGTAAATGATTACCTTTTTCTTGTCCTTCGTAGGTTTCTGGGAGACATCCTTTATTGAATTAAGTAAGTTTCCTTCCTATTTCTTGTTTGCTTCTGAAGTTTTTATTTGTTCCTTTTAACAGGAGTAAGATGCTAAGTTTCATTACATACCTTTGGTGGGGGTGGGCATTTCCTAAGAAAGGTTTTTTTGTTTTGTTTTTAACTTTCTTAATGGAGAGAACTAAATCACTGGCTTTTTCTAATACTCAACCAATATTGAATTCTTAGGATGTCCTACTTAATCAAGATATATCAATATTTTCAACATATTGCTGCAATCAACTTACTCATATTTTCTTTATAAAAGTTGTATCTGTATTCAGTAAGATTGACTTGGGGTTTTTCTATTTGTATTATTCTTAGAGTTTTTTTGTTTTGTTTTGTTTTTGGTATCAGGGATATACTAGCTTCATAAAGTAAATTGGGAAGCTTTCTCACTTTGCCCTGAAAGAGTTTTTATGTTCAAGGTTTGACAGAACACATTCATTCCAAATGGGCTTTATGTTATCTTAAAGGGTAGATTTTTTACTGTTTTTTCTCCATTGTTATTGGTTTGTTTAGCTTTTCTACTACTTCAATCAATTTCAGTATTTTGTATTTTCTTTAAAACTATTCATTTCAATTAGATTTTAAATTTTATAAATAATGTCAAGTTTTGCTTATAACTTTAAAAGCTTATTTTGCAATTTTGTTCCCTTTTTCCTAATGGTATTTATTGTCTTCTCTTTTATTTTGATAGTAAAGGTTCGACTGTTTTATTTATCTTTTCAAATAACAGGCTTTTAGCAATTAGTTCTACTAGGCTTTGTTATTATTTTAATAGCAATAGAAATGTATTGATTTGTGGGTATTTTAAAGCTTCTTAAATTGAATGCTTGGTTCATTTACTTTTAATCTTTTTTGTTTCCTAATAAATATATTTGTGGCTATAAAGTATACTCTGTGAATTGTTGGCTGCATCCCATGGATTTTGATATGCAATGTTCTCACATTATCATTAATTTCTAAATAGACTAAAATTTATATTGTGATTTATTCTTTAACCTGAGTTACTTAGAAGGGCATGTAGTTTGCATTGTGGTTTTCTCCATAAAGTAAACTCATTTGCTTTTTATTTTTCAAGTGATTCCTCATCATTTTAGACCCACCATTTGATCCCATCTTGTTTTCCAGTGCTATTTTGGCCTGAGGGGTATATATGTATCTTTCCTATATATGTATGACTTCTAGGGTCCAGAGCAGGAGGGAAAAGTAGGCACATCTATTCAGTGTACCAGTAGCTTGATCTTATCTCCCTCAGTTTTTTGGTGTGTGTGTGTGTGTGTGTTTTTTTAAGGTGAGACATTCTGGATCATGTTTATTATAACTAATGAGAATGATCCAGAAGAGACTGACACTGTCAGAAAAGGGCTACTCTAAAATGGAAGTACTTAAAAAGGAGACAAATAATGCGATATGATAACTCCAAGTGGAGGAAAGTGGCCTGTGATTTAAAAAAAAGGGATGCTTTCTTCATTGTAACAGAGGAAAGAAGAATATAGATGATGGGTCTAGATGCACCCTGGTTTTCTCTTTTTCACTTCCAATACTCCCAGCTTGAACAGTTGTTTTTTATGACATCTTTCTGGATTTCTCATTTGTTACTTAGTCCTTCATTTAAAAAAAGGTTACTATAAAAATGTGTACAAAGTGCAAACAGTTCTGAATAGCATGACCATTAACCTCCTTGTTCTGGACACTGAACTCATTTTAAGTCCAAAAGTATTTTACACTTTGTATTCATTACCTATTTGTGGGCTTTTCATGTGAACTGTTTTAAACTAGATCTTGTCTAATTTGTACTTGGATAGAGAATAGCACCAAAAACCAGAGTCAACAGGATTAAATTCAGTCATTCTCTGAGTCATCCTAGTGTTATCTCTGGGGTGTCTTCTCAAATCTGCTGTGCCAGTCCTAGGTCACACTTCCACCATCTGCCACTGGGACTCCTGCAGCAGTCTCTCCACTAGCCATTTTGTTCTTTGTTCCATCTCTACTCCTTCCTCCCTGCTGCCTTCAGACTTGTCTGTCTGAAATACAGACCTAACCAGGCTACGATTCCTACATAAGAAATGAATTTCTTGAGGATAAGTCCAAACTTCTCATCATGACCTTCAAGATTCTTAATTACCAGGTCCACACCTACCTTTATAGAACACACAATGTCTAAAATGGGCTGTGGAGTTTAAACTGACCACAGGTTAATTGAAATGATGTAGCTCTATGAATTATGAGGTGTGATCAAACAATACAGTGAATGTTTAAATTAAAAAAAATTTAAAAACATTAAAACATGCATTGCCATTAGTCCCCCTCAAAATACTCCCCCTTGCTTCAAACACACTTATCCCATTGTTCTTGCCACTTTCGGAAGCAGTTCTGGAAGTCCTCTTTCATGAGTTTCTTTAGTTGCAATGTTATGGCTGCCTTGATGACCGGAATCATTGTGACTTTGAGGAAGAGCCAGAAGTCACATGGTACCAGATCCAGTGAATAAGGTGAATAAGGATACACCATGTTTTTATTTGACAGAAATTGCCATACCAGAAGCGATGTGTGACACGGAGCATTGTCATGATGGAGGATGAAACCATTTGGCCATTTCATGTTAATGCATTGTTTGTGATCCATGATTTACAGACACTTTAACACACCTTTATTCAACCATAGCTCACACCTGAATGACTGCACCGAACAAGTAGAAACTTGTCACAAACTGATACTAAGGTTGGATGTGCCACTTCCTTTATTGAAGATCCCTGCCTTTCCATTGGAAGGCACTCGACAGCAGCATTCACTGTATTTTTTTATCACACCTCATAAATAAGAATATTTTGGATTACATCATAAAAAAGGCGGCATGAGGTGAGCCTCTTTTTTTTTCTTTTTAAATATTTTAGTGGGGAAGGGGTACAAGACTTTATTGGGGAACAGTGTGTATTTCCATGACTTTTTCCAAGTCAAGTTGTCCTTTCGATCTTAGTTGTGGTGGGCGCAATGCAGCTCAAGGTCCATTGCCTTTGTTAGTTGCAGGAGATGCAGCCCACCATCCTTTACGGAGTCGAACTGGCAACCTTGCAGTTGAGAGCCCACTGGGAATCCATGTGGGAATCCAACTGGCAGCCTTCGGGCATTAGAAACACAGAGCTCCAACGGCCTGAGCCATCGGGCCGGCCCCTGAGGTGAGCCTCTTGAAATCTTCCCTGGAATTTGCAACAAATTGAACAACTATAATTCCACAAAGGCACAGGGGAGGGAGACTTGGGTGCAGGACTGGCTGTGGTGGTTGTCACCGCCATTGCTCTGGGCCACCTCTCACAACCCACCACCCCTGTCCCCACCTATCTGGGTGGATCCCTGCAGGAGTGAACAGAGCTGCTGAAACACCCAGGCTCTGATCTGCTGCAGGAAGAGCTTTGGAATTTCCACGGAAATGGTAAACCTGTGAACCAGGCGACCTATTCACAGAGGAGAAGCCCGCCTTCCAGGGAGTCCCACCATTGTGTGAGAAGCCGGAACAGTGCAGAGAAAATATAACACTACAGTGGGAGAGAGAATAAAAGGCTGCAGCTGGAGAGAAAATAAAGCAGTCTATCAACACCTACAGAAAAACAAAAAAAAGAGTTCTTTCTATGATCCTGTTGCAGAACCCACTCTTGTAGATGTCTAGGAAGATATAATAATTCATTAATTGCCATAGATAACCAAGGTAACAAGACAGCTCAGAGAGAAAATGAAGTCTCCAGAACATGAACTTAAAGACATGGAAATAAGTGACTTAAATGACAGAGAATTCAAGATTGCAGTTCTGAAAAAACTCAACGAGATGCAAGAAAATACAGAAAGGCAGTTTAATGAACTCAGAAACAGAATCAAAGAACAAAATGAACGTTTTATCACAGAGATTGAAATTTTAAAAAAGAACCAAACCAAAAAGAATCTCTGGAGACTAAGAGCTCAATAAAAGAAATGAAGAATGAAATAGCCAGCTTAGGTAGTAGAGTTGACCAGATGGAGGAAAAAATCAGTATCACTGAAGATAGAAATCTGGAAATGACACAGATGAAAGAAGGGAAAGACTTGAGACTTAAAAGAAATGAAAGAACTCTACAAGAACTTTCTGACTCCATCAGAAAGAGCAATATAAGAATAATGGGCATACCAGAAGGAGAAGAAAGAGAGAAGGGAACAGAGAATATAGTCAAACAAATTGTTGACGAGAACTTCCCAAACTTGTGGACAGGACTGGATCCTCGAATCCAAGAAGCAAATAGAACACCTAATTACCTCAATCCCAACAGGCCTTCTACAAGACACATTGTACTGTACCTGTCAAAAATTAATGACAAAGAAAGAATCCTCAAGGCAGCCAGGGAAAAGAAGAAAGTAACCTACAAAGGAAAGTCCATTAGATTATCATCAGATTTTCAGCAGAAACTTTACAAACCGGGAGAGAGTGGAATCAAATATTCAAACTATTGAAAGAGACAAATTATGAGCCAAGAATAATATATCCAGCAAAGATATCCTTTGGATATAAAGGATGAATAGAGACCTTTCCAAACATACAGAACCTGAGGGAATTTTCTAACACACACCCTGCCCTACAAGAAATACTGAAGGAGGCTATTCGACCACCATCAACAGGGACAACAAAAACATAAAAGGGGGAAAGTAAAGGCCTGAACCAGAATATGGGAATGGAGAAAGTAAGCATGCTGAAGAAAATGGAATACTCTAAATATGAAACTTTCTTTTACTTGAACTTAATGGTAATCACTCAAAAAATATCCAGAACTGAAATACATAGCATAACAAAAGAAAAAACAGAGGGAAAAATCATAGAACACCAACACACTGAAATAATAGTGGCAAACAAACAATGGAGACAAAAAGGCAAAGAAACAATGAAGACATAGTTTTACCAGAAAACCAAGCGTAGAATGATAGGAAATCCTCATATACTAATAATCACCTAAATGTAAATGGACTGAACTCACCAATAAAAAGGCACAGAGAAGCAGATTGGGTCAAAAAACTAAACCCAACCATATGCTGCCTCCAAGAGACACATCTCAGCTACAAGGACAAATATAGACTCAAAGTGAAAGGGTGGAAATTGACACTCCAAGCAAATAGTATCCAGAGAAAAGCACGTGTCACTATACTGATATCAGATGAAACAGATTTCAGGACAAAAAAGGTAACAAGAGACAAAGATGGACATTTCATAATGATAAAGGGGACTATACAACAAGAAGACATAACAGTCATCAATATTTATGCCCCCAATCAGGGAGCACCGAAATATACCAAGCAACTACTAACAGATCTAAAGAGAGAAATTGACCCAAACGCAATTATTGTAGCGGATCTAAATACATCATTGACAGCTATGGATAGATCATCCAAACAGAAAATAAATAACGAAATATCAGCCCTAAATGACACATTAGATGAAATGGACATAATTAATTAATATTTATAGAGCACTTCATCCTAGAACATCAGACTATACATTCTTTTCAGTGTACATGGAACGTTCTCAAGGATAGACCATATATTGGGACATAAAATCAGCCTCAGCAAATTTAAGATGATTGAAATCATACCGAGTATATTCTCTGATCACAAGGCTTTGAAACTGGATATCAACTGCAAAAAGAAAGCAGGAAGAACCACAAATATATGGAGATTAAAGAATATACTTTTAAAGGGCAACTGGGTCAAAGAAGAAATAAGAGGAGAGATTAAAACATACATAGAAATAAATGAGAATTAAAATGCATCCTACCAAATTTTGGGGATGCAGCAAAAGCAGTTTTAAGAGAAAAATTCATACCATTACAGGCCTATCTCAAGAAACAAGAAAAATCCCAGATAAATAACCTCACATTACACCTTAAAGAACTAGAAAAAGAAGAACAAATGAATCCCAAGGTCAGTAGAAGAAAGGAAATAATAAAAATCAGAGTAGAACTAAATGAAATCGAGAACAAAAAGACAACAGAAAAAATTAATGTGACAAAAGAGCTGGTTCTTTGAAAAGTTTAATAAAATTGACAAACCCTTGGCACCTCACTAAGATAAAAAGAGAAAAGACACAAATAAGCAAAATCAGAAATGAAAGAAGGGAAGTTATCACAGATGCCACAGAAATATAAAGGATCATCTAAAAATAATGTGAAGGACTATATGCCACCAAATTCAACAACCTAGAAGAAGTGGACAAGTTCTTAGAAACATATGGCGTTCCTAGGCTAAATCATGAAGAATTGGAAAATCTAAATAGACCAGTCACCAATAAGAAAATTGAATCAGTCATTCAAAACCTTCCCAAAAGCAAAAGTCTGGGAGCAGATGACTTCACTAGTGAATTCTACCAAACATTCAAAGAGGATCTAATACCTGTTCTACTCACACTCTTTTTTTTTTTTTTTATCGGGGGAAGGGGAACAGGACTTCATTGAGGAACAGTGTGTACTTCCAAGCCTTTTTTCCAAGTCAAGTTGTTGTCCTTTCAATCTTAGTTGTGGAGGGTGTCGTTCAGCTTCAAGGTGTTGTCCTTTCAGTCTTAGTTGTGGAGGTCGCAGCTCAGCTCCAGGTCCAGTTGCAGTTTCTAGTTGCAGGGGGCACAGCCCACCAGCCTTTGCGGGAGTTGAGGAATCAAACTGGCAACCTTGTGGTTGAAAGCCCGCGCTCCAACCAACTGAGCCATCTGGGAGGCAGCTCAGCTCAAGGTGCCGTGTTCAATCTTAGTTGCAGGGGGCAGAGCCCACCATCCCTTGCGGGACTTGAGCAGTTGAACCGGCAACCTTGTGGTTGAGAGTCCACTGGCCCATGTGGGAATCGAACCGGCAGCCTTTGGAGCTAGGAGCATGGAGCTCTAACCACCTGAGCCACCGGGCCGGCCCTCTACTCACACTCTTTTAAAAATTGAAGAAGAGACAATACTCCCTAACTCATTTTATGAAGCCAACATTACACTGATACCAAAACCTGGTAAGAATAACACAAAAAAAGAAAATTACAGACCAATGTCCCTGATGAATACAGATGCAAAATCCTAGACAAAATTCTAGGAAATCGATGCAACAATGCATTAAAAAGATTACACAGCACGACCAAGTGGGGTTCATCCTAGGCGCACAAGGATGGTTCAACATATGCAAATTCATCAATGTGATACACCACATAAACAAAATAAAGGGCAAAAATCATATGATTATATCAATTGATGCAGAAAAAGCATTTGACAAGATACAACATCCATTTATGATCAAAACACTTAATAAAACAGGTATAGAAGAAAAATACTTTAACATAATAAAGTCCATATATGACAAACCCTCAGCCAATCTCATAATTAACGGTGAACAACTGAAGTCCTTTGCTCTACATTCAGGACTATGCCAAGGCTGTCCCCCATCACCTCTGCTTTTCAACGTAGTATTGGAAATCCTAGCCAGAGCAATCAGGCAAGAGAAAGAAATAAAAGGCATACAAATTGGGAATGAAGAAATTACAAGAACTTACAAGTGACAAGAAATTGTCACTCTTTGCAGATGGAATGATGCTATGTATAGAAAACCCTAAAGACTCCCCCCAAAAGCTATTAGAAACAATATACGAATACAGTGAAGTTGCCAGCTACAAAATCAACATACAAAAGTACACTGCATTCCTGTATACTATGAAATCTCAGAATAACAAATAAAAACACAGTTCTTTTTGCAATTGCAACAAAAAGGATAAAATTCCTAGGAATAAACTTAACCAAGGATGTGAAAGACCTATATAGTGAAAACTATAAGAGATTTTTAAAAGAAATTGAAGAAGACACAAAGAAATGGAAAGACATTTTCTATTCATGGATTGGAAGACTCAACATAGTTAAAATCACCCAAAGCAATATACAGATTTAATGTAATCCCCATCAAAATCCCAATGGCATTTTTTAAAAAAGTAGAACAAAAAATCATCAGATTTGTATGGAACCACAAACCCGAATAACCAAAGCAATTCTAAGAAAAAAAGAACAATGCTGGAGGTATCACACACCATGACTTCAGCTTGTACTACAGGGCAACAATAATCAGTACAGCATGATATTGGCAGTAAAACAGACACACAGACCAATGCAATAGAATTGAGAACCCAGAAATAAATCCACATAAATATGGACAATTTTTGACAAAGAAGCCAAAAACAAAGAATGGAGAAAAGACAGCCTCTTCAATAAATGGTGCTGGCAGAACGGGAAAACTATATGCAGAAGAATGAAACTAGACTGCTATCTGTCACCATGTACTAAAATTAATTCAAAATTGATCAAAGACCTAAACATAAGACCTGAAATAATAAACTGCTAGAAGAAAACATAGGTACTAAACTTATGGACCTTGGCTTCAAAGAGAATTTTATGAATTTGACTCCAAAGGCAAGGGAAGTAAAAGCTAAAATAAATGAATGGGGCTATATCAAACTAAAAAGCTTTTGCACAGCAAAAGAAACCATTGACAAAATAAAGAGGCAACCAACCGAATGGGAGAAGAGTTTTGCAAACAAAGCCTCCGATAAGGGCGTTATATCCAAAATATATAAGGAACTCATACAACTCAACAACAAAAAAACAAACAATCCATTTTAAAAATGGGCAGAGGACCTGAAGAGACATTTCAGGTCAAAGAGGACATACAAATGGCCAATAGATACATGAAAAAATGCTCAACATCACTAATCATGAGAGAAATGTAAACAAAAACTACAATGAGATATCACCTCATCCCAGTTAGAATGGCTGTCATCAACAAGACAAACAGTAGGTTACCAGGGGTTAAGGGGGGAGGGGCGTGGTAGAAGAGGGTAAAGGGGATCAAATATATGGTGATGGAAGGAGAACTGATCTGGGTGGTGAACACACAATGGGATTTATAGATGATGTAATACAGAATGGTACACCTGATATCTATGTAACTTTACTAACAATTGTCACCCCAATAAACTTTAATTAAAAAAAAAAAAGAGAAATAGTAACAAGTGTTGAAGAGGCTGTGGAGAAAAAGGAACCCTCACACACTGTTGGTGGGAATGCAGGTTGGTGCAGCCACTATGGAAGGTTCCTCCAAAAATTTAGAATAGAATTACCATATGACCCAGAAATCCCACTCCTGGGTATCTATTCAAAAAATCTGTAAACATTTATCCATAAAGACAAGCGTGCTCCAATGTTCACTGCAGTTTTATTCACAGTGGCCAAGACATGGAAACAACCAATGTGTCCTTCCAGAGATGAATCGATAAAGAAGTTGTAGTATATATACACAATGGAATACTATTCAGCCATAAGAAAAGATGATATAGGAACATTTGCGACAACATGGATGGATCTTGAGATTATAATGCTAAGCGCAATAAGTCAGACAGAAAAAGTAGAGAACCATATGATTTCACTGATATGTGGTATATAAAACTGAAAACAGCAAAAGAACAAGACAAACAAATGAAGAAACAAAAACTCATAGACATAGACAATAGTTTAGGGGTTACCAGATGGTAAGGGGGGTTCTTGAAGAGGGTAAATGGGGTCAAATATATGGTGACTGAAAGAGAACTGACTCTGGGCGGTGAACACACAACATGACATGTTGATGATATATTATAGAATTGCATACGTGAAATCTATGTAACCTTACTAACAATTGTCACCGCAATACACTTAGTCAAAAAAAAAAAAAGGAGTATCTTTACCTAAAAATTCTAATTTTTCTGTACTGCTTTTCATTATGTTGTTGGACTTGTCACTTTTCCCTTGTGTAAGGGCCCACTACTTTGTATGAATTAACCAAAAATTCAGTAAGGTCGTTAGTTTGTTAAGTCATCTGTCTTTTCAAGCTTGTCTTCTGCCGTATCCTAATCATGAAACTCATCATTCCCTAAATTTGATATAGCATATACTACATTTTGCTCATGTTCTTTCCTTTACCTGGCACCCATTTGTGCACTATCACCCTCCACCCCAATTCCTATTTCTCCTAAGTATTTAGCCCTGGAAAAGTCTTTTGAGATCCTCTACAATGTCTAGTAATATTCCTTTGGATAGAAGGGTGAGGATATCATTTGAAAAAGCTGATTCAATATAATAATTTATTTTGAAGAAGTGTTTTCTGCATATACTATATGTAAAGTAAAATTCCACAAAATTGTGACTGCTGGAGATACTCAAATTGTGGTAATTCCTAAAGGGTTTGAACTTTTCTCTGTTCTTTAAAGAGGTTGAGGTCCTTTCTAATTCTGGAATTACACATGCATTTTTCTCTTTGCCTGTAAAGTTCTCTCCCCAACCCAACCTCCTATCCATTTATCTTTCCAGGTGCCAGCTTAAATGTTTCTTCAGGAGGCAAGTGTAAAACTTCCTTTCTATAGTGTGTAGTTACCCCTTCTACTTCTTGACAGACCTCACTGCAGTTGTAATTATGGGATGAGACGTATGGTGTTGATTTTTGTCATCTCCACTAGACTAAACTATGAGAATGGGGGTGTGACTGTTTTGTTAACTACCGTGGTACTTGTCACATGAATGACCTTTAGTTGCCCAAAGGGACAAAACACTTAAAAGACGTTAAGAAACACTGCCCTAATAATTCAAAGCCCACATTTAACAAATGAAGCAACAGAGATCCAAAGGTGCGAAGAGGTTTACTCGTCTCAGTGCCAATTTGAAGTAAGGATGTGCACTGCACTGGCTCCAATAATGGTTCTTTGCTCCCTTCTGGCCCAGGGCATTTGCCTCGCTCTTTTCTTACCTTGGTCTTCACCCGTCACCCGCTCAAGTGGCCCTGAAAATCCTTTCCCGGCCCCACTCCTGGAGCTGCTGTTCAACCTCGCGGTGTACGATTAGCCATACTCCATCTCTTCATTGTCAGTGGTCACTCCACTGTCCTCTGATGAATCTCATTTGATGCAGGTGACCACGCTCTGCCTCCTGTGCGCGCAGGAAATGTTTCCAGGGGATGGGTGACTGGGTGGCTCTGGGCAATCACTTCCGCCGCTGGGAACAGGCAGGCGACCGCGAATCCTCTGAGGCGCGAGATGCGAGGCCCCAGCGTCCACTCGTGTTCGCAGCCCCACCCCCTCCAGCCGCGTGCAGGGGACAAGGCGAAAGGGCGGCCAACCGCGCAGCCGCCTAGTGCCCGCGGGGGCGCGCCCGCGGCACGGGGCCGGGCGGGGCCGGGGTGAGTGACGGCCTCGTGGGCCAATGGGGCGGGCGCGCGCCGCCGCCGCCGCCTGCGCGGCCCCTGACGCACTCCGAGGCCCCGCGCCGCTGCGGCTGCGGGCGGCGACGGCTGCACCATGGGCTGGCTGCTGCGGGACGTCAGGCTACTGCCGCTGCTGCCTCCACTTCTGCTGCTGCTGGCCGGGAGTGAGTGCGCGCCGACAGAAGGGCGGGCGGCCGCGTGGACGGGCGGCCCGGAGGCAGTCCGAGGTGCTGGACAGCTCCCCGCCGCCAACAAAGGGCTGGCGCGGGGCGGGAGCGCGGTCTGGCGGGGTTGCGGCGCCGTTCGTCCGCCACACGCGCGCTCTTGAATGGGGGGCGTGGGGCGACCGCGTGTGCCTGCAGTGTGAGCGGTTCCACGCATGAGCGATACACACGCGCGCACACACACACGAGTGAGCCGGGAGTGTGGTCAGGCACCTGAACACGCTCTTTGCGCCTCTGCACGAAGGGAGCTCGGAGCACGGTCGAGGGAAGGACGTACCGGCCCGCCAGCCTCCTAGACAGCCACGTCGCGATGGGAGACAGCATTTAAAGGCCGCACGGGGCCGCGACAGTGAGCGTGGGGCGGAGGTGTCTGCAGCAGCGAGGGGAGACTGCCGAAGAGCTGCGACAGCGGAGAGTGTGTTTACGTGTGTGTTGTCGCTGGACAGGGCGAGGGGCGTGTCATTGTGAGTGCATGCCCTAGGCTGTGCTGGGCAACTTTATTAGGAGCTGTCAAAGGGTATGGCAGCCCCGAGGAGGTCTCTGTGACAGTGACACTGCGGGATGGTTTCTGCGCAGCTGACAGCAGGGATGTGTGAGAGACCCTCTGAGACACGGGTTTCAGCAGCTTCTCAAGGGCACTGGGGACGTATATGGTTGATGATAGGTTTGTGTGTGAGGGGGAGGTGTGAAATGGATGTGCCTGTGAGAAAGAGACAGAGCCCGCAAACAACTGAGTGGCACTCGGGATTTATATATGTGCAGGAGGTTGGCACAGGGTATGTGACAGCCTATGAGACAGGCCACCACCCCAGAATGGGGTACGGAGAAGGGCTGTCTGCAAGGGAGGGTCAAGTCAAGACATGGCTAAGCAGTTCTCCATGTGGCTGACAGAGTGGTGGGGAGAGTAGGACCTGAATACATCTTAGGGCATGATTGTAATGGTGTTGGTGGAGAGGAACACTTGAATGAGTGCGTGTGCGCACTCCCGTATCAGATAGCCTGGAGTGATTCCACTTCCAATGGACACATGGGGATAACTTGTGTGTGAGTGTATGTAGCAGTGTGATGCAGTTAACCCACAAAGAAACAGGCACATTATTTTGTATGTGTGAGTGAAGGAGAGACTTGTGAAGGGGCTTTTCCTGAGGGGAGGAGCAGTCTTTGCTTGATGGTGGCAATGAGATGGGCCATTGCCATGGCCCATAGTGACAGAGCCCCAAGCTGGGAGGGGAAAGGGGCCACTACTGAACTTGTCCCACAAAGACTCAGTTCGGTGGGATTACTTTTTCTCCACTGTCAGTCAGGGATAGGTAAGGACCTAAGTGGTGTGCACAGAAAAAAATATCCACAAGTATTTGTCTCAGACACACACACACACCTACCTCTATTCCTTGCATACCTTAAATCCTCTGTAAAGAAGGTGAGATTCAACAAATAAATTAACTATTGATCAGTTTGCTTTTTTTGTATGTGATAGCCACGCCAGAACTGGCCAGCAAAGTGTGTCAGGACCCATGCTCAGCTGTAACGGTCTATACCCTTACATGGCTAGCCATGGATACTGTCGGCAGCTTCTCTCCCTTTTATTCTTTCTCCCTCCTCTTCCCTCCCATACTCTTCATGACACACATTATTACCCCCATGCATGGGCAACATGTGTGTGTCTAACAGTATGTCTCGTCTTACATACCTTTGTGTGGAAACCTACAAACACCCTTCATCCTTGTTTGTCTGAGATGTGCAGATACACACATGAGTATAAGTGTGTGTGTGTGTGTGTTGTAGGGTGACAGTGCTCGACAATTCCTGTTGTAGCTGACACTCAGGGGTGTTGGGAATATGTGACAGATGCTACTGGGTAGCTTCCAAATTGGTGTCTTAGATGTGGATTTCAGAGCTGCCGATTACGGGGAGACTGGAGGTGGAGCTGATAGTGGAAATCAGAAGATGACGGTTAGATCAGGAGCAGATTGCAGAGAAGATGAAACATGGAATTACTCAGGCCTTGTTTTTTTACCCCCTAAGATATAAGCCTGCTTCATTTGCCTTTTTCTCTGAGTGTGTTTGGGTCAGATTTTCAATTCTTTAAGGATGATCCCACATCCTTTTCATGTCCCTTCTTTTTCTCTCTCTCCCTCTGTTGGGTGTGATGAAATAACAAAAGATTATAGGTGTCAGAGGAAAAAAATCAATTACAAAGTGTGTAATTCTGAAATTTAAATCAGGTGGAGTCTCAATTAAGGCAGATCAGTTAAGTGCAAAAATAATTATATACAGAATGGTTAGGTCTCAGCTACTATTTTGGTGGGCAAGTTTGAAAATAAGTAACTTATTGTAATTACCTAAATAATTACCCATTGCCAAGGCTTCTGAAGATATTAAAGTCTATATAAAGAATAAAGAATCATCATGGGGAAAAATAACTTCAAAAATATGGAACTGTTTACTGGAAAAAGAACGGAAAACCAGATTCCTTTTTTCACACACAGCTTCTCAGTAAAGTTGTCAAAATCTCTGTTAATTTCTATCAGACTGTTGGGAAAGGAAGACAAGGAGAGAGAAGAAGAAGAGAGATATTATGGCTTCTCTGCTTAACAGGTGAAAGAGAGAGGTTCAGAGAATGGAGGAATCGCCTAAGTCATGGAAATGGTAGAGAATAGACCTGGTGGATTCATCAGACCACAGTCCTCTGCACAAAGAGCTTCACTAACTATTAATAAAAAGTATTTTATTCCCATAGGTAGGAAATCAACAGGACTGCTGGCCAGACTTTCCTCAAGAGGGCAGATACAGTTCTGTCAAGATCCAAGCTGTTCTGGAGAGCATGCCCAAGTCCTAGGTGGCAGTGACTTCTCTGCTGCCATGACAGTTCAGATCTGAGAGAGACAGTTCTTGTGTTTTTGATCCTCCAGTGGTTTTGTAGAGAGTAAAATTCCAAGAATTCTTAAAATCAGTTTGCACTTTGCACTTTTCTAAAAAGGCTGAAGTAATATCTTTCCCAACAGATACCTGCTAGAGACTAAGGTATGTATATAAAGAGCTTTATCTTATGGTCTTAAAGATTGGCTGCTCAGGTGCCCGTGGAACCTGTCAAATTTTTGTTATTATCACAAATATTTCTCATCAGTTGACTTTTTTTCTTCCTGGACTGCACAAGTTTTTCCAGATTAGTTTCTGTTGTTTGATTTCCCCATGTTAGGGACATCACCTCTGCAGAGTAGACTGTTATGTCAGCTAGTATCTTATATAAAACTTAGATTACATTTTTCAAACATTCTTTCCCTCAGGGAAGAGGCTATCTTGTGTTCATCTTTGTATCCCAAGAGAGGGCCTGGTGCAATATATGACACAGAATAGAAACTCAGGGGTAAACCATATTCTGTGTAACTGAAAGTCTAATGCAAATTTTACCTCCAATAAGAAACTGCAGCCCACCTAAAACCAAAGTTCAATTCTAATTGGTATTGTATCTGATTGACATATGATTCTGATTCACTTTCTAAGAATGAGAAAATAACTATTAAGTGAGTATAATTTGTAGGTGACATATTTCCAAACATAGGGTCCACACAGAAATATAAATAAAGGGGATTTTGGTGAAAGTATAGGGAACCACTTTATTTACTTGAGGTCTTTTGCAAGAGGAGAGATTCCTGCACTTTGAGCCACCCTATGGTTTGGATTTGCCATGGGCACCTGAGCAGAGTGCTGGAAGGAAAAGGATGTCTTTCAGTCTTTAGCTCAGGCCTCTTTCCTTGCTCCTTAAATGCTATGAAGTATTTATGCTCTCTTGGGTATTCTCTTCCTTTATATATACTTTAGAAGAAGGGTACTCAGCCTAACAAGTAGCTTTGCAGTCTTTATTCGTGGAACATCTGCAAGACCTAATTACAGCTCTTCTATTAACTAGCTATTTGACCTTAATCTCATGAGGCCTCAGTTATTTCATCTGTAAAACAAGAGGGTTATTTATTTATTCTTTCATTTATTCAAACGTCTATTGAGCCCCTATTATATTTCAGAGACTGTCAAAGCATTGGAATGACAAAGTTGAATCTGACACAGGACCCACTGTCTGTGGGCTCACTATTCAGTGAGAGAGTCTGTAAGGTTTGTTACAATTCATTGAGAAAAGGAATTTGTTCAGAAGGCTGTGGTAACAGGAGTGGTACCTAGCCTAGACTAGGAGTGGCTAGAGAACACTTCTCAGAAGCTGAGCTGGAAGCTGGAGGAAGAGTTAGGCGGTGGGTGGAGGTAACCAGAGGCATTGCCAGCTTCTGGTTAAAGGTTCTGGGGCCTCTGATGCTATCCCATATTTTCATCCATTAGTCCTACCTTTTTCTCTGAAGACATAGAATAACCGATCTTTATTATTTATATCAACTTTTATTTTAATATATTTGAAGATACTGACCATTGTCTCTTAAATATTTTCTTTTCCTGGCCAAGAATATCCCAGTTCTCTGTTCTTTATAGAGGATAATAATACTTACATTTGTAGAGTACAATCTGCTCTTTGTAGTACAGTTTACACACAATGCATGGCGCTTACCTGATTTGATGCCCCTGGAGGGCTGGAGGAGTTATTGTCCTTGCTTTACTGACAAGGAAACTCAGGCTGCTAGTGGTGAAGCAGCTACACAGTCACTCAGCTAGGGAAGCCAGAATGGAAATCCTCTTTCCTGGCATCAATTTCCCTCTACTAGAGCATCCTTCTGTCTCATTTCAAGAGCTGTATATCCTGGTCAGCACACTTTTTACTTTGTTAATCCCCTTTCACTCTACCCTGGAATGTTGTCCTTATGACTACCGTGTTTCCTGGAAAATAAGACCTAACCAGAAAATAAGCCCTAGCATGATTTTTCAGGAGGACATCCCCTGAACAGAAGCCCTAATGTGTCTTTTGGAGCAAAAATTAATACAAGACTCGTTCTTACTTTTGGGGAAACACGGTCGGTGTTATTCTTGGTCCTGTGTTGTCCCACTGTGCATAGCATACACAGACTCACGATGCTCATTCTGGTTCTGAGAGAACTCATTTTTGAGTCTGGAATGCCCTTGTTTTCTTTAATGGGCTGTCACTGTGCCGGCACATGCCAACCTTACAGCTTACTATTTCATAAAGTAGTTGTAAAGATTAAAATCCGGATAATGCTTGCAAAGCATTTAGCATACAGTACCAATAATGTTCGCTCTTATTTTTATTATAAACATCACTGAAACTTCCATGAATTACTGTCAATTCAAGTCACAGTGTACAACGGGCAGAGCAGGAAATGACTCCTGAAATTTCCTCTTTCCTGCATCACTAAATGTTAGTCTTGGAAAAGAAAATTCAGAGGTCATTTCATCCACCGTCCTCATTTTTCCGATGAGGAGACTGAGAGACCCAGAGGTTTTAAGCAAATTTCTGGAAGACATATAGCAAGTTAGTAGTATTTGTGTAATTAAGTTAGTAATTAAGTTGTGAAACTGTCAAATATGGCTTTATTCCTATTCTTAGTGAATGGGAGTAAGAGAGGAAAAAGAAGATGCCCTTTAATTCTTTTTTTGTCCATTTGTTTATTTTGTAACAAACAAAGATGCCCTTTAATTTATTGGGTTTTTGTTTGTTTGTTTTGTAAATTAAGAGAGAGAGATTCAAGATTCTAAACAAACATGTCATTACCAACACTGGATGAATTTGACCTGTGACCTCACATGGTTTTTTTAAAGACTGTAGTAAGGATCCTATATTGCTGAAATAAAAATCCGCTCTTATTGCCGTTTTGGAAAATTTGCAGTCCAGGACAGCAGCCTGGGGAACAATATTCACACAAGGTTCTTAAAAGCAGGGACCTCTTCTTGGCTGCATTTGTGCCTCTAGCACCTAGCACAGCTATGGCAAAGAATGGGTATTCGATCTACATTTCTGAGTGAATAGATGCCCAGCAGATGCTGAGTCAGTTGATTTCTTACTCTCTCCTGCTCATCTCCCTCTGTCTCCCCTTTGGGAGACCTTTGTCTCTTTAGGGCTGCCTCTTTAGGGCTGTCCACAGGGAGGGCTAAACATTTTGGCTCTTTTGAAATAAGAATGGCATCTCAGAATCTCCTTGCAGCCCTTAGGTGTCAGGAGTGTCCCCCAAAGCCCCGCTTCCACCCCATGTTCTTTGTTGTGGAGATATGTCTTAACCCCATGCCAGCCTGTCCTCTATGACCTCTCATAATCATCTGGCTTTCGTGTTTGTGCAGGAGTGTCCCTGGGCACGTTTGCAGCTGGGTCTGATGAGCCTGGCCCAGAGGGCCTCACCTCCACCTCCTTACTGGACCTCCTGCTGCCCACTAGCCTGGATCCACTGGGCTCAGAGGAGCCCAGTGAGCCCATGGGACTGGGAGCTGGCCTAGAAGTCCCTGGTTCGGGGTTCCCCAGTGAAGAGAGTGAAGAGTCCCGCATTCTGCAGCCGCCACAGTACTTCTGGGAAGAAGAAGAGGAGCTGAATGATTCTAGTCTGGACCTGGGACCCACTGCAGGTAGCTCTTCTTACCTAAGAGTATGTTGCTTGCGGCTGGGTGTGAGGCAGTCTTGACAAAATGCCAAAGGACCATTTTCTTGCTTGAATCACATCTTTTCTCTCCTCCCACCAGTTTTTCCTACGTATTAAAGCCAAGTCTCTGGGACTCCAAGTGTCTATTGGCCCACGAGGCTCTTTTCTCTTTAATATTCACTGCTGTTTAGTGAGCTTGTATTCTGTGCTCACAATATTATCCCCATTTTACACATGAGAAGACTGAGGCTTAGAAAGGTTAAAAGCATGCTTAACAGTGATACAACTGTTCAGATGGTCAGTCATGATTCAAGCTGAGGTATTTCCAAGGTCTGGGGTTTTGTTTGTTTGTTTTCCCCTACCTGCTGTATTGTCTCTGTTGAAGGTTCCTGGAGATCACCACATCCCATGTCCCGCCTTAGGTCTCTCTATCCTCATCAAGGCATTCTAACTACCCTGCCATCAGTCATGTACCAGATTGGTTTCTGGGTTTACAGAGCATGGCTGATGGACATGTGGGGCCTGGGCTCAACAGGAATGCATGTATCATGGCTGATTACAAATACAGCAGAGCTCACATGCTTCCAGCTACAGCAGCAGGGCACATGTCTTTAGCCAGCAGGAGACCATTCTTAAATGTCAGACTGTCAAATTGTGTGTGTGCGTGAGCACACACATATTGGGGCGGGGTGTTAACAGAATTTGGCCCCAATTTTTCTTTTTAAAATATATAGTATTTTGGATTGATGTTCTCTAATTACAAAAATAATACGTGAAAATTGTAGAAAATATGAAAAATACAAAAACAATACAAATAGGAAAATAAAATCCTCCCAGGATCTCATAACTAAAAGATAATTACTACCAATAGTTTGGGATATACAGTGGGACCTCGGTTTTCGAACGTCTCCATTGACGAACATTTTGGTTTATGAACGCTGTAAACCCAGAAGTAAATGCCTTGGTTTTCGAACACGACTCAGAAGTCGAACATGTCACATGGCTTCCGCTGAGTGCAAGATCCTGAGGCCTAGCTGTCGGCCGTTTTTGAACATTTCAGAACTCGTGGATTATGTTCGAAAACCAAGGTACCACTGTATTCTTCTAGTCACTTTTGTATGCAAAATTAGAATCATAGGGGACATAATATCTTCAGTTAAAATATTTCATAACTATATATCCACATCATTAAATATTTTTTATAACCTGATTTTTAATGACTAGATAGTATTTCATCATGTAGATAATCAAATGTTTGAAACCTGTTCACTATTGTTGAATATTTAGGTTGTCTTCATTTTAATGCTACTACAAATATCTTCATATGTTTTTGTACTTTTCTGATTGTTTCCTTAGATAAATTTCTAAAAATGAAATTGCAGGATTTAAAGATGTGTCAGTTAGCATCCCACCCAGAAGCAGATGACACAAATAAACTAAGATAATCCAAAGAGGGTTTATTTATAGATCAGTAAATTTACAAAGGAATCCAGAGCCAGTGGCAGCAGAGTAATCAGTGCCCTATACCCAAAGAGAGAAAGGGAGGGAAGGATGAAAGGACAGAGAGTGGTGGGGAGCAGGTGGCCCGACAGGGAAGGAACCAGGAGAATAAATACCCAACCTCTCTCTCCTCCCAGCTCCTGCCAGGGTCCCTGTCCTTCTCCCGTACCTACCTCTGTCTGGGAGTCAGGTCAGGAAGCAAGGCATGGCCTGTTGATGTAATCTGCTGGGCCAGTCTTCCTGGGCCAGGCTAAGGTAGAGAAGGGTGGAGAGTGGATTTGCAGGGGGTGAAGCATGTCTGACACAAAGGGTGTGCATCTTTCCACAGGCTTTTCTTAAATATTTCCAAATCACCCCCCAGAACGGTGGTTCCAGTTTGCATACCCACCAGAAATGGAATGAATACCAGTTTTTTGAACCCTTCCCACGCCCAAATTTTGTCATTTATTAATAGAAATCTTTGTCAGTTTGAGAGGCAAAATTATAATGGCCTCTGATTACTAGTAAATTTTAATTTATGTATGTGTATATAGTCACATGTATATGTATACATATTCTATATCTTCTCCATTTACAAATATACATATTCCTTCATTTATAGTTCTCCTGTTTGATTTCAAGCATAGTGTAATTGAGAGAACAGGCTTGAAGTCAGGCAGACTCCAGTTTAAGCACTGCCGTTGAATAGCTATGTGATTTTTGGCAAGTAACAAGCTAGGCCTCAGTTTTCTCATCTAGGAAATGAGGATAATAGTAGTAACATAGGGTTGTGAGATTTAAATGCAATAATACATTTAAAGCACTTAGCATAGTGCTTGGCACATTGTAAGTCCTCTGTGAATATTAACTATTATTATTATTTTTTTATTTTTTTCTAGTGAGGCTTTAATTTTTTATCATTGTACACATTTTCATGTAAAAAGGATACTAACCTCTTTTCTGACATATATAGAAAACATTTTTCTGGCTTGTCAGTTACCTTTATTTTTATTATATTAATTTTTGATATACATAAATTTAATTTTTATAAGCTTAAAATAGTGCTTCTTTTGAAATGTTTTTATGTGTTTTCCTTTGCTTTGTTTCAAAAAGGCTTTTCCTCCCTGAGATATATACAACTTTATTTCTTCTATTCTTTTTGAGCTTAATTTTTTTATATTTTACTCTATTCTAGCTGTGATTTATTGTGGTATGTGGTGTAAGATATTCGTTTCCCCCACATATATAAGCTATTGCTGCAGTAGCATTCATTGACAAGTCTCCTCTCATCATTGAAAAGAAATGCCACTTTTACCTTATACTGGACAATTATATGTACTAGGTCTTTCTTTGGGCTTTGCCTTTTGTTCAGACTATTGAGATTCTAGTCTAAGACAAGCAGTCACTCAGAGAGCCTAGTCAAGAAATCACCAGTTGTGTGCCTAGACCTTCCTCAGGATCACAGTGGGAAAGCCCTAGCTTTGATTAACTCAGATTTGCTCTGCACCCCTCCCCCATTTGTTTCCCCTCCTTTTTCTCTCACTTCATCTCTCTTATCCCATTGGCTTCTCTAGGTCTCATTATAATAAAAATACCTGTCATTCAGTGAACACAAGCCATGTAACGGACACTTTGCATATATTCTTTCTCCTGCTCATACCAGTTCCACAATGCAAGTCTGTTTCCTTATTTCTACCGTACATACCTGAAGAACTGTAAGATGGGGACACAAGTGTCCTCCAAGGGGAATGGGCAAGAGGTGCAGAGCGGGTGGAGGAAAGAGAGCTGCTTTTGTCCAGAATCCCTCATTGCTCATCTTCTGATTGGTATGCCTGCCTATAACAAGAGCTTTGCCCAAGATCACACAGCTTGTGTGTGGCAGAGCTGAGTCTAGAATCAGTTTCTCCTGAGCAGTGATGCCTATGGACCTGTGTTCTTGCCATGAGAGCACATTGATGGTATGTGTTAGAGAGGAAACCAGTACATTTTGTTGTCAGTCGTATTGTTACACATCTCATTTCTAGTCTGTTGGGCCTAGAAGAACTAGAGCTGGTGCCTTCCTTTTCCTTCTGTAGCAGTGATTCTCAGAGTCCAATGGCAAAAACAGCTGAAGTTTCTGTTTGATGATAAGTGGTGTGACCGTGTGTGGGTTCCTTTTCTAATCTTGGCTTCAGTTTCTTCATCTGTAAGTAAAACCATGGGAATAATAGATTGAAGTCTTTTTCCAGCTTTAAAATATCATGATTCTCTGACATTTCAAGTGAAAAGGGTATTCTTACAAAGTAGGGAAAAAGAAATGGAATGTAAATTTACCACTTCATCAGCTAGCAGCAAGCCAGTTTAAAACCAGATCAATTAATTCATGCAGAATTGTTAATGATTAAGAATATTTTTCCATGTTACCGTGTTTCCCATCTCAAGATTGTCCCTATTGTCTCCCTCCACTGCTTTCACTTTCCAAGCTCCTTCATACAGTTTTAATTTCCTAGTAAACAAGCTAATTGGTGTTTTACAAGAAAAGAGATAACTCTTTGGGGTTGGCAAGTTCTAGAAACCCAATTTAAACAGGCTCATAGATGTTTCCTAGCTCAGTAACTGCAGAGCTCTAGGCAGGTGGGGTCCAGGGATTGAACCGGCATCAGAACTTGACTTGCTCCAGCGTGCTTTACTTTCCCTTATTGGCTTCATTCTTAGGCAGGTTGTTCCTGTGTGATGGCGTCAACAGCCCCTTAGTACCTGCAGTTTCATCCTCCTTTCACGTAGCAACCCATGCAGGAGAGATCTCTGCCTCCCATCACTTCTGGAAAAGTCTCAGAGGGGAGTCTCATTCGTCTGGTCTGGGTCATGAGCCCATCTCCAAACCAATCCTAAGGCCTTGGGGACGGAGTGTTCTCACTGGCCCAGAGTGGGTCTTGAGCCCCGCTGGAGCCATGGGGTAGGGTCCCTGGAACAAGAAGAAGGGAGGAGTGCCTCCAAAGGAGAATTGAGGTGCCATTAACAGAAAGAGGGGAATGAAATGTTTGGGCATAAAAACATTGCACTTGAGTAAGGAGCTTTCATAAAGTGTTTTTATTTTATAAATCACTTTCATATATATATATATGAAAATATATATTTTACCTCACAGCAACATGATGAATTTTGTAAAAACATGCATGATCAATATCCCCGTTTCATAGCTAAGGAAACTGGCTTGGAGAGATTTAAAAGTGGCACTAAATTACACAGGTAATAAGAGGGAGAGCTAAATCTCAAATCTGAGGTTTCTACTCTAAGATTTTGCTCCTTCTCTATATGAAGTCATTCATGAAACTACTTTATAGCCTTTCTAGACTACTTTCTACTTTGTAGAAATAAGATCAGAGCAGCTGTCTGCTGGGACTTGGCGGTGGTTTCTCTACAGTGAATCCTTGCTGAGATTGTATCTGCTATAGAATCATTTGACCTTCTAGGTCGCTGCCCACACATCAGGTTTGTTTACTAAGAGAAGGAACAGCTAACAGAAGCACTTTCACCTCGACACCAAAAAACAAACAAACAAAAACACCTGTTTTTGTTTTATGCTAGTGTCAACAAAAAACATCCACCCTAATAGAAAACCTTATAAGAGTTTATTTGAGCCAAAGAGAGTACAATTGCTGGGAAGCAAAATCTCAACGGATTGAGAAAATGTTCCGCGAAATGGCAGTTTGTAGCTCATTTTATACATAAAATCAAAGGAGGAGGGTTACATGAAATCCACTGGTGATAGATTAAGGGAGTGGGAGAAAGCAAAGCGGGGAAATCTCTGGGGTTGGATAAAAGAAAATTGGAGAGACAGGTATTTCTTTTACATAGATGGGTGCAGGATAGTTAACAGTTCGCTTTTTACAGGACATAGAGATGGTAATCAGGAGACAAGCATAATAATGAGGGATTTTGCAGTGTCCAGCTCTGGTCCGGAAAAAGGATTACTGACATTCCAAAGATGTTATCTTAGGTGCAAAAAGACAGTAGACAGCCCCACTTAAACACACAAATTAACTTTATGAAGGAAGCTAAAGATGTGACTTCCACCATGGCCCACTTAGTTATGAAACTTTTTATGCTCACACCGTCTTATGTGGTTATTTTCAGTCTCTTGAGCTTGTCAGGTTTAATATGTGGCCTCTTTTCCTTCCACTAGTAATAAATACCATTATATGAAAATTAGAAAAGGCAAACAAGTTAAAGGAAGAAAATAAAAACCACTTATAATTCCATCACTCAGAGTTAACAAATGTAAACATGTTGGCGTATATCTTTCTGGACTTTTTTTCCATATGGGAAATATATAAAATATGCTTTTACAAAAAAAAAATGGATTTATAGCATACAGATTTTTCTGTTTCACTTACCAACATCTTTCCAAGCCAGCAAACACAGCTCTCCAACCTCAGCGTTAAGGCTGAAATAGTATCTCAAGTGACAGGCTCCCATTTCTTTAGTCCACCCTGCTGTGTGAGAGCTGGAAGATTTCCAGTCTTTGTTTGTTATGTGAACTGTGCCATGATGGGAATCCTTAAAACTAAATTGTGAGCATCCTTAATTGTTTCCTTAGGGTGTACTTCTAGAAGTGAAATTGGGTGTTCAGAATGTTTGTTTTTAAAGCTTTTCATTTGCATTGTCCCCCCCTCCCCCCCCAAAAAAATGTGGCCTGATTTCTGTTCCTATCAGCAGTGGATTAAGTTCCTGTTTTCTGCACTGATCCAATACTGGGTATTGTCAAGTTGGTAGGCCAAAAAAATTATCATCTTGTTTAATTTACGTTTCTTTGATGACTGCTGAGGTTGACCATTAAAAATTAGTTTTCAATTATACTGAAAGTTGTTTCCCTTGCACCTCTGTTTTATACAAATCTATTATGAATTTTGTGAGTGTTTTTATATTAGTACTCGGTTGAATAACTGATAACTGGCTTGAGAGTTGCACTCCGGACAATTTTCAGTAATTTGACATTAAAGGGATATTTAAAGTGATCTTTCAAGGCCACTGGCCCTGATGCCTGTTTTAATTACATGTCTTAAACAGAGGAATCAGTTCATTAATATTTTAGCTGATGCTGAAGGTCATCCATGAGATATGGCTACCATAATCATTACTATGGATTAATAAGGAAGAAATTAAGTCCAGTGTGACCTTGATAAATTGGGAATGAGACCTACAAAACCAGGATGAAATTGGAGGATGGAAATGCAACATGGTCTATTTAGGGGGAAAAAGCCGGCACCACAGTGAGATGAAAAGAAAACCCCTGGAGAATCCAGGTTGTCCAGAGACCTGCAGCTTCATCAGAGTGATCTCTAGCAGCCTTTGAGCAGCTGTCACACCACAGTGGGAAGAATGCAGTTTAAGTGCTGTGATAAATTAAAATGATGTCACCTGAGTAAAAAAACCTTACATTTTGCATCAGTTACCTTCTAATTAGTGAATCTTGTTTAGTTTCAACAATTTGTTCAGCAAATATTTATTGTGTACCTACTTTGTTGATTTTGTAACCTCTCTTAAAACTGGTGAATCCAGAAGTTTTCACAAGAGAAGAAACATATTAGCAACAGAAGGGTTGCAAATAAGGAATAATTACTGTTGGTTATTTAGCCTCAGGAAAAGAACTCTAATTTTGGGCAACTCAGTAAGAGAATATGTAGGTTTTTTTTTTTTCCTGAGGGAGATGCTTCCCAGGTGTTCCTCACTTAGATAAAACAGAAATGGGCTTAAGTTGTAAATGAACCATCACAGTTGATTTATAGAAATTGGGGAGGAAAAAAAAAGCCATCAACACAGCAATGCCTCTCTAAAAAGGCCAACCTGTGTTCTGGAAGAGGATTGCCAGCCCACCTCTTTTAGACTTACTAGCCACCAGCCAAAGAGCTGAGGCTATCAGATCGTTTCCTAGGCCTTTTCCTGTATTTGGACCCTAGGCTCCTCGGGAGCCCATTATAATAACAGTGACCACAGATATGCCTACTGGGAGTCGGATTACACGGTGTCATGCATGGACTCAATTCCTGCTCCCCTCACAAGAACGCAGGACATGGTGAGGCCAAAAAGAAACACCCATGGAGCTATAAATAGGGAGTCATACCACTATATTCTGGATGGCGGCTGGTCGAGACACAAAAGCAAACATCCACCAGTACCCTGACGGGTCTTCCTGCACCCCAGTCTCGCTGGTGGCCTGTCATGCAGGGTGGCATGCAGGGTCTCAGCTCCCGCTCCCCACACAAGAACGCAGGACGTGGTGAGGCCAGAAAGGAACACCCATGGAGCCATAGATAGGGGAGTCATACCACCACACTCTCGCTGGTGGCTGGGTTGGAGACACAGGAAGCAAGAGCCACACTGTCCGCAACCTGCCGTCCGCTTCTCTCTGCCAACCAACCTCACGTGCTAACTGCAATCTGCTCTTGCTAGCTCAGCCACCATCATCTTGCTAGCCCCCTTTTGCTGCTAGCGTAGCCACGGCAGTTATATTAGTGGCCAGTGGCTCACTGGTTACAGCTGACGGCCAACTAGCCACAGCTGATGGCCATCCAATCACAGTTGATGGCCGTTTACTACCTGAGCCAGCACCTTTCCACGTGAGGCCGAGAGCCTGGAAACTGCACTCCTGGCTCTGTCCCCATACATGGAAAGCTCAGAGGAGGGCAAGACATGTAGTGTGACTTTCAGAGATTGCCTTGGGGAGAAAAGAGTACTTTCAATGGGTCAAGTATTTTGCATTTATTATGTCATTTCATCTTAGCCTCATGTCCCAGAGGGGTGGATGTGTGGAGTCAATAGGCGGGTCATCCAGAATTCTAGTCCCCAGCAGAACTCTGAAGCTTGGCCTTGGCTTACTTGTCAACCAGTCTCGTGATTCAAGCCCAGCTTTAAAGAGATGGCTGCAGTAGATACACGGGGAGAAGTAATGTAACTGCTATCAGTTGGCTCCTCTGCATCTGAAGCCAACCACGCTGCCTGAGGGATGGCCTGACCAGGCGTCTTGAAAGACCGGCTTTGACCACACAAGAGCCTGAGTTTTACAACTTTACAGCATGACAAGTTTAGCTTCACAGCTTACAGCAAGTATCCTCCACTCTCTGAGCTTTTGTTTCATCATCTGTAAGAGGAGGGTGATGGGTCCTTGGATCTCGCAGGGCCCCGATTTAGTATAAGATACCCGGACGCTGGGATGGGCGACCTGATTTTCCCCAGGGCTCTAGGGAAGAGGTAGTTTCCAATGACGGCCACCAGGGGGCTGCAGCTTCACAGCGCTGTTACCAGGTGTGTCAGGGAAGGAAGTTCATCAGCCTGAGGGGCAAGGTGTTGGCTGTACTTTGGTATCTCTTGGACAGTGAGGGGACTGAACTAGCTTCTTCTGAGTCCCCTAGCAACTTAGCCACTCCTTGACCACACCTTGAGGCCAAGCTGGAGTCTCCCCCTGGAGAGCCTGAGCTTTGGGGGACCCTTCACATCTCTTCAGTACTCAGGGTGTTGCTACCTTCCTGGGAACAGGCTTTTGACTGGCTTTCTCACTGTCTTCAGTGTGTCTCTTGGGCATCTCTGATTGTTCACACCTTCATCTAAGTGTGGGGTATGTAGAAAGTGCTCTGCAGGTATATTTGTTCCAGATAGGCTCTCGGCGTTTGTGGGGCCGTACAGTCCCTCCTCCAGATGCCTGCAGTAGATGGAACAGAAAGGCAGAACCTGGGGCACTAAACAGGACAGACTCCTTTCTGTGTCAGAGTGGATGGGTCCCTGGATTTATAGCCCATGACTGCATGAGGACACTGGAGTGGAGGACTGGGAGGTGACCGACCTTACTTGGAGAGGAGACCCATTCCCTCCTCCCTCCTCCTCGTCTCTGGTGATGCCATCTTCTCCTCTCCCTTTCTTTTCTCTCCCTATCTCCAGCTCTCTCCTTTTCCTGATCCATCCCACTTATTTTTTTTCTCTTCCTCCATTGCCCATTTCCCCCTTTTTCCCCTCCAAAATGACTGCTAAGACTTCCTCTCCCCTTCTCAGTGTTGCAAGTCCCTGGAAGCCTGGTCTCCCTGCCTTGGCTTGGACACGTGAGTGGGAAAAGCAGTCTTCCCTATCCACCAGGGTTGTTCTTTGTCTCATGGCAACTGTGTTCCTTCCTCCTGGAGCGTTCTGAGCTCTTAGTCCAGGATGGCCTGCCCGGTCCCCACATTTTTTTCTCTTCTCTTTTGGTGGTTCTAGCACATTCACTAGCCAGTAATTAAAGTGATATATTCTCATTCTCTCTGTCTCTCTGTCTCTCTGTCTCTCTGTCTCTCTCTCTCTCTCTCTCTCTCTCTCTCTGTCTGTCTCTCTGTCTCTCTCCTCTTATTTAAAAAATATTTCAAATTTATAGAAAACTTGCAAGACTAATTCTTACATACCCTTCATTCATTAACATTTTGCCATATTTGCCTTATTATTCTGTGTATGTGTATAGACATAGATTTTTTTTAAATAAATAGGGTCATACAAGATGTAGTATATTTTTTTTAATTTTATTGGGGAATATTGGGGAACAGTATGTTTCCCCAGGGCCCATCAGCTCCAAGTCATTGTCCTTAAATCTAGTTGTGGAGGGTGCAGTTGCCATTTTCAATCTTTAGTTGCAGGGGGCGCAGCCCACCATCCCATGCAGGAATTGAACCAGCAACCTTGTGTTGAGAGCTCATGCTTTAACCAACTCAGCCATCCGTTCGCCTCTCCAGCAGCTTAGTGGCAGCTTGTTGTCTTCAATCTAATTGTGGGGGGCGCAGCTCACTGGCCCATGTGGGAATCTAACCGGCAGCCCTGTTGTGCAGAGCCCGTGCTCTAAACAACCGAGCCATCCGGCCGCCCCCATAGATTTTTTCTCTAAACCATTTGACAGTAAGTTGCAGACATGCAACTTTACCCTGCTTTACCCATAAATACTTCAGTGTGTATTTCTTAAGAGCAAAGACATTCTCTTACAAAGCCACAGTACAATGATAAAAAAATCAGGAACTTGACATTGATATGATACTATTATATAATTACAAACTGTATTCAAACTTTGCCAGTTTTCCCAATAGTGTCTTTTATAGCAAATGAAAAAAGTTTTTTTTCTAGTCCACTATCCAGTCCAGAATCACATACTGCATTTAGTTGTCATGTCTCTTTTATTCTGGAAAATTCTCAAGCCTTTCTTCGTCTTTCATGACTTTGACATTTTTGAAGGGGATAGGCCAGTTATTTTATAGAAGATCTCTCAATTTTGGTTTGTCTGATGTTTCCCCATGACTAAACTCAGGTTCTTCATTTTTGGCAGAAATGTCATAGAAGTGCTATTGTATCTCTCTCAGTCAATCATAGCGTGATTTTACTGTTGGATAAAGCTTGGTTTCTTTACTCATTAGTCTAATTTTATATTTGGATCCTGTCCCACTACTCGCTCTCCTGAGAACGCCATTTTCATCTGTCCCACAGCTGCTCCTGGAAGACTTCCCTTCACACCTCCAGTTTATAGTCTGTGCCCTACTGGGTCTCCCTATAAATTCTTGTTTCTGGTATGAGAGATTTCTGATATTCAGATCATATCTAGACTTGTCAATAGATTGTCAGTCCTTTCCTGCCCTGTCCTTTTTCCTGGATTCTGTTTGACTTATCACTCAAATGCTTATCCTGTTCCTCATCCTTGGAGCAAATTTCCAGAATAGTGCTATTTTTCCTATTATTTTTCAGTATAAAAATTCTTTTGATAATAATTATCAAATATTAATAACTAAAATTAATCAAGTGTTTGCTTGGTACTATGGGCTGTGCCCAGGTTTTTTCTCATTGAATCCTGACCACAGCCCTATGTGCTAGGTACTATTATTATTTTACATATAAGGAAAACGAGACACATAAGTAACACACAAGGTGGAGTAACGTGTCCAAGACCATACAGTTAAGCAGTGGAACTGAGATGATGCAGTGAAAGGAAAAGGAATAATTTTGGATGCTGAGAGGTGGTAAAGAAGTAGGAAAATCCTGCTGATTCCAAGGGCCAGCAAGCCTCGTTTAGTGATTTTTCAAGTCACTGGAGATGAGAGGCTGGAAAGGGTAAAGGGTGTAGTGGAGGGTGTAGATGGTGGAGGGTGTAGATTTGGGAGCCTTTAGCATAGAGACAATAGATAAAGTCTGGAATCAGTGAACTCTGTGAGAAAGAATGTAGAAATGATGAATCAAAGCTAACTATTTGCGAGTGATCACATTTAGGGAGACAGGAGAGGAGCTCATGCAGATAGTGAAGAAGTCTGCACTGCGCTTGGAGGCTCTGTTCTCCACCTAAAGGAACAGTCCTAGGTGTAGGAGTCAGAAGATGAGAATCAAGAGCTCTACAAATGCACATCACTGTCCTTTCTGCTCTGGACCTGGCACGGTGTTGGGTGCTGGGAAGAAAGAAATGAAGAAAACCACCTTGCTTATCAGTAAGAGTCTGTAATCTCATGAGTCTTCTTTTATTCTTATTTAGGATAGTAGAGGAGTTGTTCTTAATGCCAATCTGTGTAAGACACATTTATCAAAACTATCTCCAAAACTTAGAACATCAGTGCTAGAAAGAACCTGAAAAACCACATATACCAGCATTCTTATTCGTCATATGAAAAACTGAAGCCCAGAGAATTGCTTAGTTGGTGGCTAAATCTTCTGGCTCCCAGATCATGTCACCAACAGCATGACTGCTATTATCAGCTATCTTAGAGGAGGATGTAAACAGTTTAGGGAATTCTGGGAGCCAGGCTCTTTTTGGAGGTATGGAGACCCGAGTTTTGGAAAGTCATCATCAAATTGATTAGAGGGATTGTTTTGGTCAGCTTGTCCTCTTAGGAACCCCCCAACCCCAATGGAATTCTGCTGATGAGTGCATTGCCATCCTTCCACATTTGAGGATACCTCTAATCTATTGGCTCATTCAAGTGCTTCCTGAGGGTTTCCAAAGCACTTTTTCTCTAAATTTGACCACTTCTGTTATGGCATGGCTACTTCCAAAATCAGCTAGAGTGCTAACTTCTTCCTGTTAGCCAACCAACTCACATTTTATCAATTCTACCTCAGGGCTGTCTTCTGAATCCATTCTTCTCTCATCATTTCCAATATCATCACCTTTATTTCTCTCTCCTGAACCATTGCTACAGGCCCCCTAACTCCTTTCTCTGCTTTCATTCATTCCCTCCATCTAATTCTTGCACATTGCTGTCAGATTAATCTTTTATTAATGAAATCCCATGATTGTATTTGTTTTATTTCCCAAGCACCCATGTGACATTTCTGCTAAGTGGTCATCCAGCCCATTTCAATTATTTTTATGAATTACATTTCAATTTTAGGAAAGTTTTCAGTTATTATTTTTTCAAACAGGTTTTCAATTCTTTGCTTTCTCTCTTCTCCTTCTGGTACTCCTATGATGTGAATGTTGTTATGCCTGATGTTGTCCCAAAGGTCTCTTGAACTATTCTCATTTCCTTTGATTCTTTTTTCTTTTTGTTGTTCAAACTGGATGTTTTCTGCTACCTTGTCTTCAAAATCTCTGATTCAGTCCTCTGCTTCATCTAATCTGCTCATGATTCCTTCTAGTGCATTCTTTATGTCAGTTATTGTATTCATTTCTAACTGGCTCTTTTTTTATGGTTTTTCTGTCCTTTTTTATGCTTAGTATCTTTTTGTTGAAGTTCTCACTGAGTTCATCTGTTCCTCTCCTAAGTTTATTGAGCATCCTTATTACAACCGTTGTTTTGAACTCTGTATTGGTAGGTTGCTTACCTCCATTTCATTTAGTTCTTTTTCTGGAGTTTTCTCCTGTTCTTCCATTTGGGATGTATTTCTTTGTTTCCTCATTTTGGCTGCCTCTTTGTATTTGTTTCTATGTATTAGGTAGATGTGTTACATCTCCCAATCTTGGCTGGGTGGCCTTATGTAGTAGGTGTCCTGTGGGGACCAGTGGCACCTGCACTGGGTGCTCCAAGAGTGTCCCTTGTGTGGGTTGTATGTGCTCTCCTGTTATAGTTGAGCCTTGATTGCTATTGGTACATCAGTGGATGGGATTGACCCTCAGGCTGACTGCCTATGGGGTTTGGCCGTGTCCACAGCTGACGAGCTGCTGTGCAGAAGGCTTACCCGGTGGAGCGGGATTTGCCCCAGTGGGTTCTGGTGCCTTTTGGGACCTTCCTTTGGGTATGCTACTTTGGAGCTAATTGGGTGATGCTTTGCTGCGGTCTGAAGCTGACCTCCAGGTATGTTGGTTCTGGGATCTCTTGGGAGGGGCTCCGGTGCAGGCACAGGTCAGCCACTGTCTGTGACTGGCTAGAGACTACCTGGTAGGATCTACAAAGTGGTCCGTGGTTGATCACTGCCTGTGCTGGACCTGGAGGCACCTGGGAGAGGCCATGCTGTGAACTGAGGATGGCTGCCACCAGTACCAGGCCTGAGGTAACTGAGGCCTGCTGCTGCCTTCCAGCTCCAGCTATCAGCCTCTGATAGAGCCTCATGTGGTTTGCGAGTTGTGTGAGGTGGGGTCTCAGAGTCACCAGGGTGGGATGACTGGTACTTACTGGGTTAGATCTGATTTGGTGCCAGTGCTGAGCCTAGAGCTACTCAGCAAAAGTCTCAGAGCACACAGGCCAGCTACTGCCCGCCTGGGGTCCACAGACCCCTGAGAGTTGCCCAATAAAGTGTGCAATATGGGCAGGGCTGGCTGCTTCCTGAGAAATTGCCTCTGGCATCGTGAGAGTTGGGTGGGGTGGGGTCCCAGGGAGTCACCAGGGTGGAGTGAGTGGAGCTCACTAGGCCAATTCAGATTCAGATTTGGCTGTGTAGGGGAGGGTTCAACACAGGAGAAATGGTGCCTCCCTGCCAGCAGCTGCACAGGAGGGGGATTCTACACAGGGAAAATGGCAACTGTCCCTACAGTCCTCCCCTTGAAACCACACAACTCAGTCTCTCTCTGTATGTCTCTGACGCCTCCCAAGTCACTCCCTCCGCTGGAGCCCAGAGCAAGTGCCTGTGAATGAGTGAGTCTGTGCATGGGCCCTTTAAGAGGATGTTTGGGTTTCTTACAGCCTCTGCCCCACCTGAGTGGTTGGAATCCCCACTGGTTTTCACTGCCAGATTGTGTGGGGGGCTTCTCTTCCTGGGACTGGTACTCTGGACTGGGGATCCCAGTGTTGAGCTGGGTCCCTTATTCCTGCAGGTAGGGGGACCTTCATAGCCAAGATATCCCTCCCAGTTCTTAACAGCCAACGTGGGTGTGACACCAGCCCAGTTTGAGTCTCTGCCTCTCTTGTCAGTCTCAACCTGGCTTCTTCTTTATATTCTTAGTTATAAAACTTCTGTTGAGGTAGACTTCAGGTGTTCTCCAGCTTGATTGCTCTATAATTTAGTTGTAATTTAAAAAATATTTTTTGTTAAAATATAGCTAACATGGGGTGGCTCAGGCGGTTGGAGTACCATGCTCCTAAGGACGAAGGCCACTGGTTCGATTGCCACATAGGCCAGTGAGCTGCTCCCTCTACAGCTAAGACTGTGAACAACGGTTCTCCCTGGAGCTGGGCTGCCGTGAACTGCCTGAGGTCAGTGTGAACTGCTGTGTGCAGCCATGGACTGCTGTGAGCTTACATGCGCTACTGTGAGCGGCCGGCGGCTGTGAGTGACCGGCAGCTGTGAGTGACCGGCAGCTGTGAGTGGCCAGAAGCTGACGTGTGGCCGGCAGCCGACAAGAGCTGCCGTGAGCTGCTGTGAGCGACCTACCAACGACCAACGACCGAGACTGCCTCAGCCGGGGGAAGCGCAAGGCTCATAATATCAGCATGGGCCAGGGAGCTGCAGCCTACAACTAGACTGAGAAAAAATGGCTTAAAAACCGGGGGGGTGGGGGCAAAAAAATATATAGCTAACATACAATATAAGGTGTGATTAAACAATACAGTGAATGTCTACGTTTAAAAAATTTTTTTTACTGTAAAAGACACATTGCCATTAATCCCCCTCAAATTACTCCCCCTTTGCTTTGAACACACTTATCCCATCATTCTTGCCACTTTCTGAAGCAGTTCTGGAACTCTTTTTTCATGAGTGTGTTTAGTTGTGCTATCGTGGCTGCCTCCATGTCCTGAATCGATTTAAAGCATTTACCTTTCATGGTCATTTTGACTTTGGGGAAGAACCAGAAGTTACATGGTGCCAGATCTGATGAATAAGGTGGGTGAGGACACACCGTGATGTTTTTATTTGACAGAAATTGCTATACCAGAAGTGATGTGTGACACGGAGGCTTTCCGTTGTGATCACAAAATATGGTGAATGCTGCTGGCGAGTGCCATCCAACAGAAAGGCAGGGATCTTCAATACGGGAAGCAGCATGTCAAACCTTAGTAACAGTGTGTGACAAGTTTCAACTTGTTCGGTGCAGTCATTTGGGTGTGAGCTACAGTTGAGAGAAGATGTGTTTTAAAGTGCCATAAATCATGGACCACAAACAACACATTAACATGAAGTGGCCAAACAGTTTTGTCCTCCATCATGACAATGCTCTGTGTCACACATTGCTTCTGGTGTGGTAATTTCTGTCAAAAACATTACAGTGTGTCCTCATCCACCTTACCAGACCTGACGGGGTGTGACTTCTGGGTCTTACCCAAAGTCTCAAATGACCAGGAATATTTTGAATCAATTCAGGACATCGAGGCAGCCATTATAGTGCAACTAAAGATATTCACAAAAGAGGACTTCCAGAACTGCTTCAGACAGTGTCAAGAATGATGGGATAAGTGTGTATGAAGCCAGGGGGTGTAGTTTGAGGAGGATTAATGGCAATGGGTCTTTTACTGTAATGAATTTTTAAAAATTTAAACATTCACCATATTTGTTGATCACACCTCACATTACATTAGTTTCAAGTGTATGCTATAGTTTTTCAACACCGATATACCTAAGGAAGTGATCACAGTGATAAGTTTAGCAACCATCTGACACTGTACCAGGCTATCACAATATTATTGACCGTATTTCCTATACTTACGTTACAGCTCCATGACTTATTTGTTTTATGCCTGGAAATTTGAACCTCTTAGTCTCCTGCACCTTTTTCCCCCTTTCTTAAATTTTTCAACTAGTGTTGACATTAAATATTATATTAATTTCAGTTGTACAGCATAGTGGTTAGACATTTATGTAATTTAAGATGTGATTCTCCTGACTAGGTATCCACCTAGCACTATATGTAGTTATTACGATATTATTGACTATATTCCTTATGGTTTATATTACATCCCCATGACTATTTTGTAACTACCAATTTGTACTTCTTAATGCCTTCACCCTTTTCACCCAGCCCCCAACCCTCACATCTGTCACCCTGGTAAATCTAGTACCCATCTGACACCATATATAGTTATTACAATATTATTGACTATATTTCTTATACTGTTCCCTTCATCCCCATGACTACTTTGTAACAATCAATTTGTACTTCTTAATCCCTTCCCCTTTTTCACCCATCTTCCCAACCCCCCTCCCATCTGCAACCATCAAAATATTCTCTGTATCTATGAGTTTCTTTCTGTTTTGTTTGTTTATTTTGTTCTGTAGATTCCACATATAAGCCAAATCACATTGCGTCTGTCTTTTGCTGTCATATTCCACTCAGCATAGCACATTCGAGGTCCATCTATGCCACCGCAGATGGCAAGAACCCATTCCCTTCCCTGGTTGAGCAATATTTTGTTGATATATGTTACTACTTACTCTGTATCCGTTCACACCCAGGCTGCCTCTACATCTTGGCCATTGTAAACAATGCTGCAGTGAATGTATTAATGCACATGTCCCCTCAAAGTAGTATTTTGGGTTTCTTTGGATAAACACCAGAAGTAGGGTTAGTGGGTCCTTCCTTGTCTCTTGTTATAGCTGTTGCTTTAAAGTCTGTTTTGTCTGGTATAAGTATTGCTGCCCCAGCTCCCCACCCACCCCGACCCCGCCGTTTCCATTTTCATGAAATATCTTTTTCCCATCCCTTTATTTTCAGTCTGTGTGTGTATTTTGATCTGAAATGAGTCTCTTGTAGGCAGCATATGTAAGGGTCTTGTTTTCTTATCCATTCAGCCATGCTATCTTTTGATTGTAGCATTTAACCATTTACATTTAAAGTAATTGTTGATAGATGTATAATTATTGCCATTTTATTATTCATATTTTTTATTTTTTTTCTTCATTTTAAAGAAGTCTCTCTAAGATTCCTTATAATTCTGGTTTGGTTTTGGTGAACTCCTTTAGATTTTTCTTGTCTGGGAAGCTCTTTATCTGTCCTTCAATTCTAAATAATAGCTTTGCTGGAGAGAATAATCTTGGTCATAGATCCTTGGTTTTCAACACTTTGAATATTTCCTGCCAGTTTTTCTGGCCTGCAAAGTTTCTGTAGAGAAGTCAGCTGATAGTCTTATGGGAGCTCCCTTTTAGGTAATTGCTTTACTCTTGCTGCTTTTAAGATTCTTTCTTTGTCTGTAACTTGATGTGTCTTAGTGTGGACCTGTTTGGCTTCATCTTGGTGGGGACCCTCTGCACTTCCTGGGTTTGTATATTTATTTCCAGGTTAGAGAGATTTTCTGTCATTATTTCTTCAAATAAGTTTTCACTTCCTTGCTCTCTCTCTTCTCCTTCTGGTACAAATTTTGCAAATTTTGTTACACCTGATGTTGTCCCAGAGGCCCTTTAAACTGTCTTCATTTTTTTGGATTCTTTTTTCTTTTTGCTGTTCTGTTTGGGTGTTTTGTGCTACTTTATCTTCTAAATCATTGATTCGATCTTCTGCTTCATCTAATCTTACTGTTGATTCCCTCTATTATTAAGTTGGTGCAAAAGTAATTGTGATTTAAAAGGTTAATAATTGCAAAAGCCACAATTACTTTTGCACCAACCTAATATAGTCTTCATTTCAGTTATTATAGTCTTTATTTCTGACTGGTTCTTTTTTATATTTTCTATCTCCATTTTTATGTTTCCTGTCTTTTTGTTGAAGTTCTCCCTGAGTTCACTGAACATTCTTATAACCAGTGTTTACAACTCTGTGTCTGGTAATGGATTACTTGTCTCCATTTTGTTTAGTTTAGTTTGTTTAGTTCTTTTAATGGAGCTTTGTTCTGTTCTTTTATTTGGGACATGTTTCTTTGTCTCCCCATTTTGGCTGCCTCCCTGTGTTTGTTTCTATGTATTAGGTAGGTTTGCTGTGTCTCCCGGTCTTAGTAGAGTGGCCTTGTGTAGTAGGTGTGCTGTGGGTTTCAGTGGTGCAGTCTCTCTGGTCACCTGAGCCGGGTATTCCAGGTATGTCCCTTATGTGGGGCGTGTGTGTCTTCTGTTGTAGTTGAGCCTTGGTTGCTGTTTGTACATCAATGGGAGGGATCAATCCTCAGGCTCATTGATTGTGAAAATGAGCCAGGACTGCTGTGGAAGAGCTGTTGTGCAGGTGCTGACCCTACAGAGCAGGATTTGTTTCAGCAGGGCTCTGGTGCCTGCACAGTGTGCTCTTTGGGTCTGTCTTCCCTGGAAGCTGCTGGGTGGTGTTCCAGCTGGGTTCAAAGCTGGCCACCAGGCTTGCCAGCCTTGGGGCTTCCTGTGATGGGCCCCACTGCATATAAGTTCAGCCATAGCCTATGTGCTGCCTGGAACCACCTGGCATGAGCCAAAAAGCAAGTCTGTAGGTGGCCGCCACTCGATGGCTTGGAGATGCCTCAAGAGGCCAAGCCGCAAATGGAGGCTGGCTGTTGCTAGTGTTGGGCTTAGGGCTGCTCAGCCAGAGTTACAGGACACCCCGAAGCCTGATACTGCTTGTTTGGGTTTTGTGAACCTTTGAGAAATTATAGAAAAATCCACAGCATGAACCAAGGCAGGCCGTTTATATGGAAAAGCCACTGCAAGCAGTTTGGGTGGGATGGAAAGTTGGGTGGGGCAGGGTCTTAGGGAATCAGGGGAAAGGAACAGTGTTAGCCAGATTGATGGAGACTTGGATATGGTGCCCACTGAGAATGGGGAGGCCTCTAGTTGTAATTATACTGTTGTCACTGGAGGAGGCAAGCACAGCGTTTATCTACTTCAGCATCTTGGATCCTTTGCATTCCAATTTTAAACACATCTGCCTATTATATAGTTCTTGTTTATATGGAAGTGAAATATTTTTATTCTTCTATGCACTTGTTTTATGGGTGTAATTTCCTCTTGAATATCTCTGAAGATGTTAATAGAATATTTTTTCTAAGTTCTCTTGTGTTTACTAGATTCTTCTCAGAGGTCAGTTGCTTTTTCACCCTCATGCTTTTTAATGCACCCAGCTTTTTTCAAAAGTCCTGTGAACCTTGAATGTTTTTCATATCTATAAAAATGATACAGATTGCTCAGTATTACAGATTGCTCAGTAATACAGATTGCTCAGTATTAGAGTCTGGTGTGGGTTTCCTCAGCAATTCTGTGGTCACTGTTCCAGCAGAAAGCCTCTCCCCTGAATGTCATGACTGGCTGTTTTGCATGGGGAACAGGTAAGCTTTCCTACAGAGTGTGTGCAAGGGTGTAGAGGAATGGAAGGTCTTAAGTAACTAAGTCTTTACTACTCAAACAGAGTTGTATAATTAACAGAAGTGGGGGGGTAGAATATTTGAATCATTCATTTAAATAGTATGGTGGGCTTTCAGTGATTACTAAGATCATTCAGCTTCTGAAAATCATACTTATAAGTAATCAATTTTTCTTTTTGTAATAATTCTCAGAGCTCTCTAAATTCTTGTTCTAATTTGGATAATTGCTTTCTAGCCCTGCTATACAGCTTCCATCCTGAAATTTATTTTTATGACTGTCCTCTCATGTTTCTTGATTTCCATATCTTTTTTGTGGGTGATTTCTTGGACAACTTCCTTAAACAATTCTTTCAGAATCTGTGGATAGTAAAACCTTTAAGTTGTTGCATATATGAAAATGTCTTTATTTTGTAATCACATTTGAATGATAGTTAGTTGGGTATAAAATTCCAGGTTCAAAATAAACTTCCCTGAGAATTTGGAATGCACTTTTCAATTTCCTTCCTGCAGTTTAGTGTTATTAATTAGAAGCTTCATGATAATTTGATAATCTGTTTCTTGTTCCTTTTAGGTAACCTATTTTTTCCCTAAGAGCTTTTAGGATCTTCTCTTGCCCCTTAGAATTCTGAAATGTCGTAAGAATGAGGCCAGATGTGATTCTTCTATCATTCACCTTGTTTATATACCCTTTCAATATGAAGATTCATGCTGTCAGGCCCAAGAAATTTTCTTCTTTTTTTGGCTATTTATTCTCTCCATTTTATTGGTTCTGTCTTTTTGGAAAAAAAGATCATTTTTAATTTTTTTTTTTTTTTTTTTGCTCTGGAGACTTTTCCTTGACATTTTTTTCTAGCTCTTCTATTGAATTTGTACATTTCAACAATTGAACTTAAATTTCCAAGAACTTATTCATGTATATATACACACACATATATATGTGTGTGTGTGTGTGTGTGTGTGTAAATACATTTATTTATACATATATACATTTATATATATTTATACATACATATTTACATTGTACATTTACATTATACATACATATTTATACATACATATTTACATTATACATTTACATTATACATACATATTTACATTATACATTTATACATATTTATACATATGTGTATATATACATTTATACATATATATACATTTATTTATTATTATTGGGGAATATTGAGGAACAGTGTGTTTTTCCAGGCTCCATCAGCTCTAAGTCAAGTCGTTTTATTACATCTAGTTGTGGAGGGTGCAGTTCACTGGCCCATGTGGGAATCAAACCGGCGACCTTGGTATTATGAGCACTGCGCTCTAACCAACTAAGCCAACTGGCTGCCCCACTTTTTTAAACATTACTTGATTTTCTTATTATCTTGTTCTGATTTTAGGCATACAATATCTTTGGGTCTTTTTGATGATACTAATTGGAATTTTTAAATTACATTCCACTCCTTAAATTTTCTACCATGTTTCCCCGAAAATAAGACCTAGCTGGACCATCAGCTCTAATGCGTCTTTTGGAGCAAAAATTAATATAGGACCTGGTATTATATTATATTATATTATATTATATTATATTATATTATATTATATTATATTATAAAGACCGGGTATTATATTGTATTATATTACATTACATTACATTGTATAAGACCCTGTCTTATATTAAAATAAGACTGGGTCCTATATTAATTTTTGCTCCAAAAGACACATTAGAGCTGCTGGTCCGGCTAGTTCTATTTTTGGGGAAACACGGTATGTTCTATGTCTTTGCTAATTCCATAACTTTTAACTCTGTTGGTAAGAGAGCCTTCCTCCTCCACTGCTATCTTTTCATATGTCTATTTTGACTGAGAGGCTATTTGTTCCTATGATCTCATCTGCTTTCCATGTTCCCAGAAATTTGTCTAAACTTTTAAAACTTTCATTTTGACTGTGAAGAAAAAAATTCTGTCATTTGACAAACATTTTGGAGGAGGAGGAGGAGAACGAAGAGGAGAATGAGTAGGTTCAGTTCAGCACCTTAAACTATTCCCACCTCTCTCATTTCTAAAGAGTATTTTAAAGCTGTCTTTGATATTTATGATTTTGAAACAAATTGGCAGTCAATAAAGTTGCTACCTAGATACAGCTTCTGATACTTCAAATAAATTTCTGACAAAACTGGTCTATAATTTTTATATGTCATTATCCTGAAAAGGATAGGACTATTGAAAAGCCATAAAATGTTCTGGTCTCCAGGAGGTCTCCTAATTTCTCTGCTTCAAAATGTAATTCCCAGAATAACAAGGAAAATAAAAATCCTCTCTCCCACTGCCAATGGTGTCCCTGTAAGTTCTGGAAGGCTTTAAAACCCTGTGGGTTCAGGCCCTGACCTCTCTCTAGCTCTCCTTGCATCTTTTTCATTTCCCAATCAGGGCCTGCGTTATAGAATAAGAGCAAAGTTTGGGAACAATGATCATAATCTATGGTTCTCATCTATTCCTGTGATCAAAGGGTCCTCAGACCTCATAAGGGGAACCCTTTCTAATGCGTTGTTCTTGGTGAAATCCCCAGATGAGGAAACATAAATACATTATAAAAACAATAGAGAAGATACCCATCAAACTGTTAACAAGTATTATCTGAAGGGTGCAGTCATATAAACTTTCTTTTTACTTTATGCATTCCAATATTCGTGGAATTTTCGTGGCAGATTTGTGTCATTTTTATTATCATGAAGGAAACAAGGACCAGCCCAACCTCTTTCCCTTTCAGTCTGCCCTTGCCCCTTACCCAGCCTTATTTCCCACTCCTTTCGAACACAACCAGTAGTCTCCCCACTGTTTCCCTGAGGGTCTCATGGTTCTTTTATATCATCTGCACGCAAATACTGAACAAATCAATGAGTGATGAAACTAGTGAATGAATTGTTCATCTCTGTTCTTAGATTATGGTTTCCCAGACTTAACTGAGAAGGCAGGTCCCATAGAAGACACCAGCCAGGGTCAAAAGATGCCAAGCCTTCCCTCTTCCTTGCCCAAGATGAACCTGGTGGAGCCACCCTGGCCTATGGCTCTTGGAGAGGAGGAAGAGGAGGAGGAAGAGAAGGAAGAGGTAGAGAAGGAAGAAGAAGAAGAAGAGGAAGAGCTGCTGCCTGTGAACAGAACCCAGGAAAAAGCCCAAACTCAGGTCTACGACTTTTCTCTCATCAGCAGTAGCCAGACACCAAGGGCCCCCAAACACAGGCATGAAGATTCTGGGGACCAGGCCTCCTCGGGTGTGGAGGTGGGGAGCAACATGGAGCCAAGTCTGTCACCACCCTCGGTCACCCCAAATACAGTGACCCTGGGGAGTCAGGACTTTGCCAGCCAAGAGGCAGGGGGCACAATGCTGCCAGCTGCAGAGCATGAGGTAGAATTTGAGGCCCCTCAGGAGGCAAGTGAGAAGGCTACTGTAGGAACATCTGGGTTAGAGGTGCTCTCCTTGGCCTCATTCCCTCAAGCAGAAGCCCCCAGTGGGGCTGTGACCACGAGTGAAGACCCCCTTTACCCTGGAGCCTCAACTGCTCTCCCTCAGTACCCCCAACACATGGAGCTGACACCTTCTTCTGCTACCTTGGGACAAGAAGACCTCAGCCAGCAGCCCCAGAAAGGGCAGTCCGCTGAAGCTCAATCCAGAATCCCTTGGGATTCTACTCAGGTAACGTGGAGATGCATGCATGCCGTTGGCCATCCTGGGGCTACATGGAAGCAGGAGGTCTGCTGGGCCAAGAATACAGGCCCTCAACACCTCATAGCGCCTCAGCAGAACTCTTAGGGGTGTACACCTCATGGCCCACCAGTGGGTGTCCTCACTGCACAAAGTGAAGCTTTGGAAGAGCCTGGTACTCTGGCCTGGTTTTCATTTGTTTAGGTGTTATTGTTGCTCCTCTTGGCTTCCCCACTGCTTATGACTGTGGAGAGAATTGGTGCCTGACCTGTGCTCTCTCCAGCACTGTTTCCATGCCCACCACCGTATGTGCAGTCACCCTCTGCTCCTCCCCTTATCACCCCTGCTCAGTGTACACACACACGTACACACGGGTACATGCACTCATCCAAGTCAGTGCTCACGCTCCAACACCAGAAGGAAAGAAAAGGGGTCCCAAGTTGTTAGCCTGTGAATCTGTCCCTCAGGCATGTTTTTGTTTGCCCTACAGAACATTAGAAACAAGTTTGTCTCTAGCTGGGGCAAGCCCCCTGCAATCGGGCCCCTTAGGCGCAGCTCCACCTTCCTTTGTGTCACTCCTGGCCCCCTCCTCTGGCTTGGTCCCTGAAGACATCTGGGTTTGTGACCCTTGAGTTCAATCCTGGGCATATCAGCTTGCAGAGGCTGTCAGCTCCTAGCTAGCTATCACAAACCTACAGTTGGCCTTCACCTCCTAGCTTCTCAAAGAGTTTCCACTCATGTTCTCTATGGGTGCCTTTCCTTATGCCTTTATAACTGTCACCCTTCTTTTTGTTTCATTGTACAGGTGATCTGCAAGGACTGGAGCAATCTGGCTGGGAAAAACTACATCATTTTGAACATGACAGAGAACATAGACTGTGTGAGTGCTGAGCTGGGCTGAGGACTGCAGGTGGAGGTTGGAGGCGGGCTGATAGAGTCAGGGTAGAGGGCAGGTACTGGCGAGTGGGCAGTGGACGGGCTGGAAGGCTAAGCCCTTAAGTCAGAAGAGGCCAGCCTAGCATAGGGGATGAACCATTACCCACAAGTATTGAATAAGACAGTGCTTTCATGTTTTTAAATTTCTAATGGCTCTTTTGTTCTTGTTCCTCTCTGATTTTAATTTAAAGGAATAGTTTTGCTCATGTGTGCAATGTCTTATCTCTCTGAGGATACTAACATTATTTTAAAAAACGTTTTCTCCCTAAAGAGGTTGCTTTTCCTACTTTTTTGTTTCCTACGTTTTTGTGTCAGTTTTTCCACATACATACTCTCCTCAAATGTCTGGTAGAATTTGCTCACCACTATTGAAAGAGGGCCATCAGAGAGCTGGTTGGAAGCTTTGAGACTGGTGGTAGAGTTTCTTAACTGTGGCCTCTCAGGAGGGTGGTCTGGCTGGGTCATTTCATTTGAAAATTTCTAATCTCAACATCTTTGGGTCGTTCCTCCTAGATGATTAGATTCTTTGAGTGGGAAGTTCAGCTGGGAGTAAAAAAGACTGGTTGCCAGTGTTCTGGGAGCCAGGATTAGAAGAGGGATGGACATTTCACTATTGGAAATGTGTGCATAAAGACAGAGGGTGCCAAAAAAAATGTACACACATTTTAAGAAAGGAAAAAACTATTAAAATTGTAATACTCCATATATACCGATAACAAAAGATGAATACAAGTTACGTTTGACTTCTGCAAGTACAAAAGGTGCTCAAAGTGGTTACCATCGGCGTCTAGACACTTCTGATTACAGTGAACTACTGCTTGAGCAACATTGACCAAAGTGTCCACTTGTATACATTTTTTGGCACCCCCGGTATGTGCATTTACTCCCCTTGTTTGTAGTGTGAGCCCCCTCCCACAGTTGTGCTGGTATCCACTAGGTCAGAGACCCTCTATTTTATTCTCTTTAAAGAATAAACTTCCAGTCTTCTGCCAAGGGGAAGGGACATTTGTCAGCTGTGCAGTGTTGGGGAGAGGAACTAAGGATCCCGCTGCTGCCTGAATAGATTTTCAAACAGTTTTACTATTGTAGTATGGTTGCCTCCCCTCTTGCCACAGTAACCAGTGCTGCTTATTCCAGAGCATTTGGAGAGTTCAGCAGTATAAATGTGATTGCTTCTTAGCTTTCCCTGTTTGGCTTAGGATTTGGCTCTGTGGGGCTTGCTAAATCAGGAACTTCTAATCCATCCATCTGCTTCTAGTTCCAGATTTTGTTGCTTTAGTCTCTTCTTCTGTTTTGTTTTGGTTTTGTCTTTGTGGTTTTAGATTTTAAAAAATTCTTTGCTCTTGTTTCAGCGGGTTTGAGAGAAAGTGAAAGTACAACATGTGATCAAACAATATGGTGAATGTTTAAATAAAAAAAAATTATTATAGTAAAAGACACATTGCCATTATCTCACTCAGAATATTCCTCCTCATTTCAAACATACTTACCCCATCGTTCTTGCCACTTTCTGAAGCAGTTCCGAAGTCCTCTTTCGTGAGTGTCTTCAGTTGCGCTGTCATGGCTGCCTCGATGTCCTGAATCATTTTGACTTTGGGGAAGAGCCAGAAGTCGCACTGTGCCAGATCCGGTGAATAAGGTGGATGAGGACACACTGTAATGTTTTTATTTGACAGAAATTGATGTATACCAGAAGCAATGTGTGACACGGAGCATTGTCATGATGGAGGATGATTTAGGGCATGCTCTAAAACACACCTTCTCTCAACCGTAGCTCACACCCGACTGACTGCACCGAACAAGTTGAAACTTGTCACACACTGTTACTAAGGTTCGATGCACCGCTTCCCGTATTGAAGATCCCTGCCTTTCCTTTGAATGGCACTTGGCAGCAGCATTAACCATGTTTTTTTATTTGTTTGTTTTTACAGTTTAATGTATTTTAATAGCAGACTTACAAGAACGGCAGAGAAGACAGACAACATTAACAACATGTACTTGCATGTAGGACAACTCAGTTAGAAAAGTATAGTGAATGAATGAAATCTGCTGTCTGATAAAAATGCTACAAATGGGCCAGCCTGGTGGCTCAGGTGGTTAGAGCAGAGGTGCTTCTAAGGCCGAGGTTGCTGGTTCGATTCCCACATGGGCCAGTGAGCTGCGCCCTCCACAGCTAAGATTGTGAACAATGGCTCTCCCTGGAGCTGGTCTGCCATGAGCAGCTGGAGGTCGGTGTGGGCTGCTATGTGCTGCCACCGGCTACCATGTGCTGCCAGGAGCAGCCAGTGGCCAGTGTGAGTGGCCAGCAGCCATTGTAAGCGGCTGGCAGCCGGTGAGAACTGCCGTGCGCTGCTGTGAGCAGCTGACCAATGACCGGCGACCGACTGCCTCAGCCGAAGGGAGAGCAAGGCTCATAATACCACTGGCATGGACCAGGGAGCTGCGTCCTACACTAGACTGAGAAACAACGGCTTGAACTGGAGTGGGGGGTGGGGGGAGGCAGAAGAAGGGGGAAACAAATACTACAAACATTGTTCAGTTGCTATCAATAAGAAATTTGTTTTAAAAATATCCAAATGCTGGTATTATCCAGAAAAAAATTTAACAGATGTATTTATAATTGTTATAAAGTTAAACTGTTGAAACTTGTTCACTGAAACTATTGACTTGCATTAATGCTTTGTCCCCGCGTTTATATTAAAAATTCACACACAAATGAAAAAGGAAAAACTGCCAATACCTGATTTCTGTTTCCTATTTTTCTACTTGCAATCGTATACTTAGGTACCTTTTGACCCCATTGAGGGGGGAAAAAAACACTAACATGACTACCAATAACAGGAAAAATAATTTTTTTCTTTTAAAGAATGAAATGTTTCCTATTATAGTGGATTCTTAGCACATTCTCCACGTATGCAGTGTGCTAGCTAGATGTCTTTTAGCATAATTGTTATACGTTTAGCATGGATAGCACACAGGTTGGTGTCTTCAAAAAGGCCAACCAGATAGGCCTCAGTTGCCTCCTGCAAAGCACCAATAACTACACTCTGGAAGCGTAGATCTGTTTTTAAGTCCTGAGCAATTTCTTGCACCAGACTCTGGAAAGGAAGTTTGCAAATCAGAAATTCAGTGGACTTCTGATAACATCTAATTTCCTGGAGTGCCATAGTACCAGGCCTGTGATGATGAGGTTTCTTCACCCCTCCAATAGAGGGTGCACTCTTGCAAGTGGCTTTTGTAGCCAGTTGCTTCCTGGGTGCTTTACCACCAGTCAATTTGTGGGCAGTCTGCTTTGTATGGGCCATGGTGTAGAGACCTTCTGACTTACCCCCCTTCTCCTTTGGCTGGAGCTCCGCAAGCTAGAGGTGGCACCGACGTTAGAGAGCCACAGCGTTGAGGCAGCGGTAGCTGCGAACACCTCATTCACCTTATATTTCGATCACAATGGAAAGGCTCCGTGTCACACATCGCTTCTGGTATAGCAATTTCTGTCAAATAAAAACATTATGGTGTGTCCTCATCCACCTTATTCATGGGATCTGGCACCGTGCGACTTCTGGCTCTTCCCAAAGTCAAAATGATTTGGGACATTGAGGCAGCCATGACAGCACAACTAAAGACACTCATGAAAGAGCACTTCCAGAACTGCTTCAGAAAGTGGCAAGAAGGATGGGCTAAGTGTGTTTGAAGCGAGGGGGAGTGTTTTGAGGGGAAAATGGCAATGTGTCTTTTGGTGTAATACATTTTTTTAATTTAAACATTCACTGTATGTTTTGGTCACACCTCGTACATGCATGTGTTTAACCCGAAAGTGACCAATGAGGTGTTTTCTTTCCAGCATCATTATAAATGGATGTATTTTAACATACTGATGAGTTTTCATCCACTGCACTTATTATTCTTATTGATGCTCAAATGCCCTGTCTTTGCTCAGTGAAAGCCTCTTTGTGTTGGATTCTGAGTCCTTTCGACCAACCTATTAGTATTTGGTAGTTTATTGTAATAAGATGTTCCAGGCTCATCTTGTATGTTCCCTCCCCCAGAAACAGAATCAACATTTCTCCAAGCTCTCATTCCTTTTCTTGAAAAATGGTACTTAGAGACCACAGTAAAGGTAAGGGGTACATTTAAATATTTGGTATACATACTTGAACAATAAAGTCTACAGATAATATATCTCTTCTCTTTTCAAATGACATGTAGGTGTTAAAATGCTTTCATTCTGCTTTCCCTTTTTTTGTCTTACTATTCTCATCTAATATTTGTTATCTACCTAATAATTAGTCATTATTTTTATGGTGGAATTTTTTATGGTGTTAAAAAAACTAACTTAAAATGTACCATTTTAATCATTTAAAAATATACAGTTGTGTTAAGTGTATTAACATTGTTGTGAAACAGATCTCTGGAACTTTTTCATCTTGCAAAACTGAAACTCTGTACTTATTAGACAGCTCCCTCCTTCCCCACCCCTTCAGCCCCTGGCAACCAATGTTCTACTTTCTGTTTCTGACTTTGACTCCTCTAGGGACTTTATATAAGAGGTATCATACAGTATTTGTTTTTTTGTGACTGACTTAGTTCACTTAGCATAATATTCTCAAGGTCCATCCATATTGTAGCATATGTCAGAATTTCTTTCTTTTTTAAGGCTTAATAATATTCCATTGCATTGACAGACCACATTTTGTTTGTTCATTCATCCATCAATGGATATTTTGGTTGTTTCCACCTTTTGGCTATATGAATAATGCTGCTATGAACATGGGTGTAAAAATATCTCTTTAAGACCCTGCTTTCAGTTCTTTTGGGTATATACCCAGAAGTGGAATTACTGGATCGTATAGTAATTCTATTTTTAATTTTTTGAGTTACTGGCATACTGTTTTCTATAGTGGCTGCATCATTTTACATCCTTATCAACAGTGGACAAGGGTGCCAATTTCTCCACATCCTCACCAACACTTGTTATTTTCTGTTTTTTTGGTAATGGGTGTGAGGTGGACTCTTATTATGGGTTTGATTTGTACTTCTCTGATGATTAATGATGTTGAACACGTCATTATTACTAACAGTCAATGCTTATTTCCCTTTATCAATGTATTCATTTCTTTGCTGACTTGTCTTCTCACATCCCCACTCCTTTCTTCTGGGTTTAACTTCCTTTTCCCTGAAATATATCTTTAGTGGCGCTTTCTGCAAAGATACCTCAGCCTTTTATTTATGTAAAAATGCCTTTAAATTTCTTGTGTTCTTTTTTTCTATCTTTTTATTTTGATATAATTTCAAATTTACAGAAAGAATAGTACAAAGAAACCCATATATCCTTCAGCCAGATTCGCCAATCATTATCATTTTTTCAAACCATTTGAGAGTAAGGTGAAGGCATCATTCCCTTTTTCTCCTACCCCTAGGTACATTAGTGTGTATTTCCTCAGAATAAGAATTCATTTTGTAGACAACTATAGTACAATTACCAAAATCAGGACATTAGCACTGATTAAAACCTGTAATCTATAGACCTTATTTAGGTCATACCAGTGGTCCAATAATGTTCTTTTCAGCTTCTTTTCTCCTGGTTCAGGACCTAATCCAGGATCATGCATTGCATTTGGTTGTCATGTCTCTTTACTTAATCTGGAAGAAAAATTACTCAGCTTTCTTTGTGTTTAATGACCTTGACATTATCAAAGAGTAATAGGAGTAATGTGCATAAAAAATTATGGGGCTATACAGAGAACATGTCTTCAGAAAAAGAGAGAAAAGTACTCGCAGTCTCTCAGGGAAGGTCTTTCAAGGTAGAGCTTTAGTTTGAGGAATTTGATCCTCGCGGTCTAGACAGACTCACTGGCTTCTCCAGTTTTACCTAAAATATCATAGTTTATTAGTTCCCCTTTTGGTGTACTTATAAATTTGAAATATAGTTAGGTTTATTTGTTTCTGTTTGTGTTCAATTTTAGTTTTTTCCTCATCTTCGTTGATTTAATTGTGTTTTTGAATACGTAAAACATTACTGTGGTTCTAAACATCTAAATGATACGCAAATGTGTATTTAAAGAACTACCATTCTCCCCATCATTTCTTTCGTTCCATCTCCACCCATTCCTCCTGTGTAACCAATCTCCTTAGTTTCTGGTTATCTTTCCTGGGTTTCTTTTTATAGAAATAAGCAGATGTATAATTTCTTCTTTCTTTCTTGCAGAAAGGTAGCATACTATTTATGTTTGTATTCATTTGCTAGGGCTGCCATAACACAGCGCCACAGACGGGGGGGCTTAAGCAATAGAAGTTTATTTCCTCACAGTCCTGGAGGCTGGAGATCCAAGACCAAGGTGTTGGCAGGTTTGCTTTCTCCTGAGCCCTCTCTTCTTGGCTTGCAGATGACTGTCTTCTCCCTCTGTCCTCACATGGTCCTTCCTCTGTTTGTATCTATGTCCTAATCTCCTCTTGTAAGAACACCAGTCATTGGATTAGAGCCCACCCTAATGACCTCATTTTAACTTAATCACCTCTTAAAGGCCCTATCTCCAAGTATGACATCCCCAATATCTTAGATACTGGGGGTTAGGGCTTCAACAACTCAGTCCATAAAAATACTCTTTCATTTTGCTTTTTCCCCTTAACAATATATTCTGGAAATCACTGTATGTCAGTTTATGGAGATAATTCTTAATCATTTTTTGTACAACTGAATAATACTCCATTATGTATGTGTACCACAGTTTATTCATCACATTTCCTTCGTATGGGAATTTGGGTGGCTTCCAACATTCTGTAAGTACTTACAGTGCTGCAATTAATAATATAGTATACACGTATTTTTGTGTCGTTCTTATGTATGTTCAGAGTAAATTCTTAGAACTGGGATTGCATATGCAGTTTGTTAGATATTGCCAAATTCCCATTGCTCTCCATTCTTATTGTAACTTTGTTGGGCCTTATTTTTCCATCTACAATGTCTTTTGATAACACTTTTATATTTTCTATGTCTTTAAAATCTCTCTGATGCATTCTGGGTAATTTCCTAGCTCTGACTTCCAAATGAATAACTCTCCTCAGTTGTGTCTAATTTTATGTTTGACCCATCCAATTGAGTCTTTAATATAGATAACTGTTTTATATTTTTAGAGTTTCTGTTTGGTTCCAGACTCTCCCTTTTTTCATTTTGTTCTCTTCTTTCCTAATGGTTTTTTTCCCTCTATTTCTTTAATTGTTTTAAACATATATTTTATAATCGCTTTCATATTTAGTGATAACACATCTTGTTATATCAGTTCTCCTGTCTGTTGCATTTGTGCCTTATTCCCTCCTATGGCTCATTATTTATTGTGATCTCATTTTCAACCCCAGGTTATAAAAGAATTCCTACAGAATGGTTTCAGGGAACCATCAGGAGTCCCAGTAGTCCTAGATCAGCTTCAATCTTAATTTCTTGGTTTGGATTTATATACCACAAAGGACTACAAGTTTGGGTTCCACACCCAGGTGAAGGGCAAGCCTGGGTTTTTAAGTGATCTTAAGTAAACTTTTTTTCTCCTTCCCATGGACACAGGCATACCCTTTACAGCTCTTCTAGGTGAGTGGGAAGTTTTTCAAGTCCCCATTTCACTGAAAGGGCTGCTCTTTGAGGCTCTATCCTGGTACTGTGCTGTGTTCTCCACCTTGCTTGGACCAGGAACACATTTCCTGTTTCCATGTGAGCATTGAAAGCCAGGTCTCCAGCTCCTGGATCCTATATCTGGGTCCTGGAACCCCAGGAATTACTACGGCTTTAGTGCCTGCTTACTCTTCTGACTTTGAGTTCCCTCTGTTTCTGCCTCCTTTGAGCTTAAGCTTGAACAGCTTTTAGAACACCTTCATTATTTTTTTGTATTTTATCTAGTATTTCTATGTGTTTGTATCAAGGTGGGACAGTAGGACTTCAGTTCCATCTGCCATATTGCCAAAAATCAAAATAATCTGATGGGTAATGAATGACATGTCTCTTCCTGTTTGCCATAAGCACCATCCTAGTGGAGCTGCAGCCCCTATCGTGGGAGAAACTGTGTGATGTGCAAGAAGGATCATCTGCCCAGCAGTCAGCAGGAAAGTTAGAGTACATCCACAAGTGTACTGCACTTAGGAAAAGTTCTAAAAACTTACAATATACATCCAGGAAATCACACAGATCTGAAGTGTACACCTTGATGAATTGCCTCACTGAAGACCACAGACTCACAATATCATTTCTGGGAGAATCTGATGACTATGTATTTCATATCATTTATTTTGTAGGTGGGAACTGAGTGTCAGTGGCCTGGGAGAAAAGCCCTGGCTTTGGAATCTAAGTAATCTGGGTTCAAATCCTGGTTCTGCCATTTATCAGCTCCATGACCTTTAGCAAAATACTACACTTCTCTGAGCCTCAATTTCCCCATATCAAAATGTGGGCATTGGTCCTAACACCCTGAGCTTACTGTGAGGATTAAGCCATACAGACAGTTGGACCCAGGAAAATGCAGGACATGCACAGGGAGGGAGAAGGCACTGCCCATGGCAGGAGGGTGTTTTTTTCTGCAAGCACTGGGGCTGCTGGGTCACAGTGCATTCACCCTGCACTCTGCTCAGGCAGATGCAGGCGTGCACCCCTTCCCTATCCATATACACACGTGAAGGTAGTAAGAACCATTTCAGGAATTAGGGCTTTCCCAGCTGCATGTGGCTATCTCCAGGTACCAAATTTCTCCCAGATTCAGAACTTAGTTGGGTTTCTGTTAGGCCAGTGAGTGCCAAGTCCTGAGCCTGAACTTGGCACTTGTCATGGTATCAAGGAACTTCAGTCACCCTGGTGGCCTTCAGGTTGGCATGACAACCAAGGAAAGCTCATTAGCTTGGGCTCTAGCAGAAAGGAGATTAGGAATGTGATATAATGGGAGTGTTCTGGTGAGACCTCATGGGCAGCCTTGGCTTGCAGCTTTACAGCAGGGCACGTAAGAGAGAGCTGAACAGCTGGGAGATGGATGTCTGGCTGGGAACTTTAGATGCCAGGAGCAGGGAGATTGTTGACTTCCCAGTTACAGGAGGGAGAAGGCTGCTGGAGAAGAGCTGGGGGTTGGAGAGCTGGGGGGTGAAGGGAGCAGCCACAGGGCCAAAGGATGGTCTCTTCCCAGATGGGGCTAGGTAGGGACAGTGGCAGGCTGGGAACAAGAGGCAGGGTCTTCGCCTCCAGCCCCAGGCTGAGCTCTGCCACTCACTGAGCTCCTGCTCAGTGCTAAAAAAAAAAATAATAATAAATTATGTAATTACATATATACAAGGTCAAGAAAATCTAAACAGTTCAAGAGAGTATCAGATGAGAAAGAAGTCTCCTTATATTCCTCCTCCTGCTCCCAGTCCTGCTTCTGGGGAGGTTACCATTTTAACCATCTCTGTTTTAGTTCTTCTGGTTACCAGAACCACTGTTGGAGTACTTAGATATCTTTCTTGACTCCCCAAGTTTGGCCTGTATGTCTGCAAAGACAGACGAGAGATAAGCATGGTTAGACTGCTTCCCGAAAACCTCTCCTACTGGTTTTTGGTGGCTGCACACATCTTTTGGTCCATTACCCCTAGCCTCACGCTATACTTGCACATGCAGGCACCAGGAGCAATCTTCTGTACTCCTTCACGTGCTATCCACCCACTTTCTGGATTTGTCATCATATATGGTGTGTCTCCCACAGTTCAACTGGGAGTATCCCTGGACAGGTCCCACGCCCTCCTCCTGGTGCAAAGCCAGAGCGAGAGAAGCACCTGGATGCCTGTAGGGAACAAACCCACAGCTTTCACAAAAGCCAAGCTTACAGCCTTTTCAAGCTGTCCAAAGCATTGCCCTCGGGAATAGCTAGATAACCTTTCCCCGTGTTTGGCCTCTGGGCAGAGTTTGCAGTGGGGGCTGAGCCTAAAGGCAGGGGTGAGTAGAGCCGTCTCCCTCACTGAGCATAGGCTCTCTTTGTGCTCCTGTAGGAGGTGTTCCGGCAGCACCGGGGGCTGCAGCTCTTGACCCTGGTGGAGGAGGTGCTGCCCCGCCATGGCAATGACCACCACGGGGACTGGCACATCTCCCTGAGCAAGCCCAGTGAGAAGGAGCAGCACCTTCTAATGACCTTAGTGGGCGAGCAGGGTGAGTGAGGGGGCACCCACAGGACGGGTGTGTTAGCATGTCTGGGGAGAGGGTCCAGGAAGGCAGTGGGAGACAGGTCGGTATGACATTTCCGGAGACCATAGGAGCTCTCCCACAGAACTGTGGAAAAGTGCAGCCAAGGCTAGTGGACATGGACCTCTAGGATAACAGGGTGAAAGTTGGACTCCCTGGTTTAGAGTCTGGGAGTACCCATAAGCTTGGAGACAGGAGGATGGTGAGAACACTGGGAACAGGAGAGGGAAGAGGTGGTTTCAGCATAGGTGCCAGACAATGGCACTGCACACAGGGGGGTGGGCTGAGAATGTAGCCTTTTGGGCCTGTGGAAGTGACTGCCTGGTATCACACCTGTCACATTGTGGATACTCCCTGAATCTTTTTAATGAGTCAATCTGGGCAGCAAATAGAGGAGAGTGGGCATGTATGCCTCATGACATATGAGGACTGTGTGTGATCAGGAGCCAGGGAATGAGGCTCTGGAAGCTCATCCCAGGGGCCTGGGAGCCTGCAGGGTCTGTACTGCAGTGGCCAAGGCTGTGCTGATGATGGTGTCTCCCCCAGGGGTGGTGCCCACTCAAGATGTCCTTTCCATGCTGGGTGACATCCGCAGGAGTCTGGTGGAGGTAAGAGGACAGAGAGAGCTCTCCTCCTATTCCTTAAAGCTCTGGGAGCAGGGCTGCCTACCCTGAGGGCAGGAGGCGGCCTGTACTGTGCAATGCAAAGGAGCAAAACACAGACTCCCTTTGCAGCTCTTCCTTTCAGGTCTCCTTCTCATAAGAAACAGTTATCATGGGAGAGACAAAGTATATGAGCACTTAACTACCAACTGTACCATACATGGGACAGCCAGGGGCAGAAAGGGGCCACAGAGGGAGTGGTAGTCAGGAGAGGATTCACAGGGGAGGGGACCTCTGAGGGGCATCTTAACGTTTAGGTGGGCGTTTTCTGGGTAGACACACCCAGAGAAACACCATGTCTGGCCAAGGAACTGTTCAGAAGCCTGGTGGGTAGGAGCACGCACTGCAGCTTCAGAACCACAGAAGAAGGCACGAGGGGCTGGGCAGGCTTTGGAAACCATGGGAGTCTGCAGTGCTTGGCCATCTGGGGTTGAAGGGCGGGGCTCAGCACAGCAGACAGCGCTGCCTTCTTGAGAGGCACCTCTGACCCAGCATCTGGCCCTTCCTGGACAGCTGGGCTGAGGAAACAGGCTAGCCAGCCTCACTTCCTGAGCTGCTTGCTGCACCTGTGCAGAGTGTAGAGCCATGGCTGATGGGAGGGGCAGGTCCCCATTGGTCCTCCTGCCCTTCATTCCACCTTCCTTCATGAGGACAGTCACCATCTCCACCAAAACCCCTTCCACTCACTGTGAAACCATGATCTGTCTTCAGTTCTCCCCCTGGAGGGTTGTGCACTATTTGACAGCAAAGATGAGCTGTGCATGGCTGTGGCCTGCCTCCTTGTCTAGTAATGCAAGGCTGAGGAGTGGATTACGTGGGGGTTCTGTTTTTTCTGATAAGCATGTTGAGTGCTTATTGAGTGCCATACTGAGCTGGGTTCCCTCACCACCACCCCAGGGCTTGTGAGCATTAAGTAAAGCACCCTGTTGAGTACTTTTGGTACTCCATTTAAGATAAGAGCTGAAGCCGAGAGAAGGGTGGTGACTTGCCTGCGATTGCACAGATAGTAATGGTAGAGCCAGGTTTTGGACTAGGCCTGAATGACTCAAGACCCTGGGCTTTCACCACGATGCTGTATTTATGCCACCCAGATGGTTTCTGAGAGCTATTTGGGTTGTGATTGTCTGAGTTCGTGAACACTGCGAGCTGGTGGGAACGGGCTAGCCTTGACCTTTTTTACAGACCCTCCTGCCTCTTCTCCCAGCCCCTGGGTGTTCTGGCTTTACTGGACACTTCGTTCTGACTGACGTGGCCAAAAGAAATGCTAGGCCTTTGGAAGTATATTAGTGGGAAAATATAGCAAGTTTTAGCTATATTGAAAAATGGACCCTTGATAACTTAAGTCAATAGAGAAAAGTACTGGAAATATACAGTTCACAAAAACCAAAGAAGAACTGAACAACTAGCCTAACAAAGGGGAGCACAGGGCAGAAAGGGGGCTCCCAGAGCCAGGAGCCAGTACCTTTACCCAGGCACCTGTCATTTAAGGAGGGCACCTTACTTTCTTTGCTCCCCTCTCCCTGGATGCTGATTTCTGGAGAGAACATCTGCTGGGCCAGGTCAAGGCACAGCAGCCTCTGGGCCAGAGAAAGCAGGCCCACCCAAGACAACCTGTACTGTGGGAGTGGTGCTGGGCAGCTAAACATTACTGGTGACCACTCTAGTAGGAAAAGGGAGGAAACTGGGAGGCTGGGGGTGGCCCATGATGTGGACTGTTCCAGCATCGCCTGCACTGTCTCTGGCCCATAGTCCCCCGAATGGTACCAGAATACCCCACCCTCAAGGTGGAAGCTGTTCTCGGGACTGATTCAGTAGTGGTGTGCGGCAGAGGATGTGGGACAAGATCAGAGCTGCCCTTGTCTGTTTTTATTTTTATTTTTTTTAACGGGTGGGACAGGTGTGGGGTCTATCTAGTTTGCATCTTGACTGGCAGCAGGGGAGGAGCCAGCCTCAGTGGGGGCTCAGGGCCACAACCAGGTGGGTTTAGAGCCCGATTTCTGTCCCAGCAGGGTCAGGGGCATGCAGAGCCATGGTGGTGACATGAGGGGAGGCCAGGAATGGAGCTGTGGGACAGAGAGGCTTGGAGTGGCCCTCAGGTGAATGGGGTAGGCATAGGGCAGAGAGAGTCCCTCATGAACACAGCTTCAGGAGCCAGGAGTGTACCAGCTCCTCAAAGCCTGTTCCTGTCCCTGCACCCCAACCCCACGGGTCTGTGAGGAGCCTTAGTACCCCAGGACCTCAGCTGAGGAGCCTGGCTTCTCCTGCCCCCAGATTGGCATCCAGAACTACTCTATGACAAGCAGCTGCCAGGCCCGGGCCAGCCAGGTGCGTAGCGACTATGGAACACTCTTTGTGGTGCTGGTGGTCATAGGTGCCATCTGTGTCGTCATCATCGTGCTGGGCCTGCTCTACAACTGCTGGCAGCGCCGGCTGCCCAAACTCAAACACGTGGTGAGTGTGGGGGGCAGGTGGGGCAGGGGTCCTGGACTGGGGGTGGTGCAGGTGGAATGGGAGCAAGATCCATCATCTGGAGACTCAGTGTCCTCATCTCAGGTGGGCTGGCAGTAGTTATCCTGGTATGGGGTACTGCAGGTGAGGCCATTTGTCCAGTGCCTGCATGCCAGGTGCCTCTCTGTGCAGGGCACCAGCCCCACCCACAGGGGTCCTCCATGGCACAAGCCCCTCCTGGGGGCAGGGTGACCCTGTAGGCCTGAGCTCATCTGCGTGTCTCATCAGAGAAGCCCTGGGTCAGTAGTGCCCATGGGGTCATGAAAAGGTTCCCCACAAAGGAGACTCCTCTGTTCTCTGGAGTCTATAAAGAGGCCGTTGAAGGGGTCAGGTGGTACCACAAGCTTGTTTAGTCAAAGGATCAATAGAATTATTTTAAGAAAGGAGTTGAGCTGTGGGGAAAGTGGCATCTGTGGGGGTTCCCTGTGTAGAGCTTGACACAAAGGGAAGGAACAATTAAGTGACTTGTTCAAGGTCACAGGCCAGGTCAATGGGAAACGTGCAGCTGGTGGGGCAGGGGGGGCCAGGGCCTTCCGCGCTCGCCCAGCGGCCCTATCCCGGCCCGCAGTCGCACGGCGAGGAGCTGCGCTTCGTAGAGAACGGCTGCCACGACAACCCCACGCTGGACGTGGCCAGCGACAGCCAGTCGGAGATGCAGGAGAAGCAGCCCAGCCTGAATGGCGGCGGGGCCGTCAACGGCCCAGGGGGCTGGAGCGCGCTCATGGGAGGCAAGCGGGACCCCGAGGACTCGGACGTATTTGAGGAGGACACGCACCTGTGAGGGCGCGCCGGGTCCCGCAGGGCTGGCCGGGGCGCATACAGTCGCGCGCCCCCTCTCCCTGCCCGCCGCTCCCCGCAGCCGGGCCCCCCGTGTCGCCTCCTGCTTCCCACCGACCCTCGGAACAATCTTGGCACAGCCCTCCCCACCCCCTACCCGACGCCTCGAGACGCCAGTCCTGGGACCCCCATTAAAGCCGCCCGGAGCCCACGCCGGCCCGGCCCGTGCACCTGCCGCTCTCGTTCTTGCTCTGGGGCGGGGGCGGGGCGGGGCGAGCGGGGGCGGGGCGAGCGGGGGGCGGGGCGAGCGGAGGCGGGGCGAGCGGAGGCGGGGCGAGCGGGGGGCGGGGCGAGCGGGGGCGGGGCGAGCGGGGACGGGGCGAGCGGAGGCGGGGCGAGCGGGGGCGGGGCGAGCGGGGGCGGGGCGAGCGGGGGCGGGCGCCTGCTTACATCCGGCCGGGGCGCGCCGAAGCCGCTGCTCTCTGCTCCCTGAGGTCGTTCGGCTTGTGTCCGCCCACGGATACCGGCGACCTCTTCGCCGGCTGCCGGAAGGGGGTCGTGGGCCGAGAGCGGTGCGGACCCCGCTGCGGGTGCGGGTGGGGTGCGTGGCGCCCTCGGAGGCGTGCGGGGGGCGACCACAGGACGGACTGGCGCCTTGGCGACAGCGGCCGACCCATCGCAGACCACAGGTCCTCGGGCATCCGGACGCCGGAGCCGGACCCCGGAGGCCGCCGGGGAGCGCGGCAGCCTTACAAACGGGCGTGCGTGGGGCGGGGTGCTTCTGGTGATTGGCTCGGGAGGCCCTGGAGGGCAGGACTTGCCACGCGGAGGCCCAGAGTTGAAGTGGGCGGAGAGAAGCGGGGGTTCGCCCGCTGAGCACTTGGGGCCAGAGGCCATGCCGGGGTCCGGCCTGGGGTCCTGACTGGCTCCTCGCTCTGGTTCCTCTGGCCCTGGCGCTGGGAACACCTAGGACCCAGAATGAGCCTCTGGTCCCTGGGGGTTCGGAAACTCCTAAATACAGCTAAAGCAAGTCTGGCATGAAATCGCCACCCCTTGGGCCTGGCGGGAAGGGAGAGGCTGCCCCATTGGGATGTGGGACGCCTCTCTTCCTTGGCCCTTCAATCCCCATTTCTTACTCCCACGGCTTCTCTGGGTCCCTCCCGGCAGCAGGTGCCACTTAGCAGTTAGTTGATAACTGCCAAAGCTGAATACTACTCGGCCCTTCAGTATCCAACCTGGACATCCGCCCAGGCTCTGCTGCTCAGTAACGGTTCCACCACCATCGATGGTGATCCCCTTACCTTGACATTTCATCAGCTCCCTGTGTCCTGGCTTGCTCCTTCTAGAATCTACTTCTTTACACGCTTCCACACCACCAGGATGCCTGCAGCAGCCTCGTCTGGTCCCCCTGCCTCAAGCCGCCAGAGGCCCCGGGCAGATGCAAAGGCCCCACTACTTCCTCCTCTCTCCCAAATGCCTTCAGAACAGAGGGCCTGCCTTTTGTGTTCCCACCTCCACACCCTGTCTGTGCTCGTCCCATTGTGTGGAATGTTTTTCCTTTTCTGGTTTACCTGTCACCTTCCCTCCTTTGGAGGAGGCTTTCTTTAGCCAAAAAGGATGTCTTACCTCCTCCCCGGTCCATGGGTCTCCTCTCCCAGACCACGAGCCTCCTAACCCCAGGCTCTGACCTCCCCCATCGCTGCCCAAGTAGCTGCTAGAACAGCGAGACTGGAGGTGAATATATGGGACAAGTGGGACAGCACCCCCTTGTGAGTGTCAGGTGGATGGGGGGTCAGGATAGGTGGGCAGCCTCTTCAGTCCTGATAACTGCCTCCTGGTATTCATACCCCTCAGGTACTACACCTGCCTATGTGGGCATGAGGACCTGGTACTCCACCTTCTAACCAATGGTGAGAGTTGCGGATAGGGACAGTGGGGGTCTGTGTGTACACATGTGCAAGGGCTCCAAGGCGCGTGTACACATTTGCAAACACCCTTGAGTTCTCTCTTTCCCTCACCCCTACACCCAATCAGCAAACTGTTAACTCTACTTTTAGAACCTGTTCTCTCCTCTGCCCACTTCCCATCTCCACAGCTCCTGCCCAGCCCAGTGACATCACCTCTCCCTGGACCATCTCTCCCTGGATGCCACTGCCAACCTCTTCACTGGTCTTACGGCTGCCCCTTCTGCCCCACCTACAGTCTGTTTTCTATATCAGAGCCAAGTGGAGTTCAACAAATCTAGTGGGCTTATCAAAATCCTCTGATGGCTTCCAACAGCATTTAGCATGCAACTAGAATGCCTGGCTTTGCCTGGGAGCTACTACACGACCTGCTTCTTCTGCTCTGGCCTCCTCTTTGGCTCTCCCTTGTGCTTACTGTTCCAGCAACACTGACCTTCTCTCTGGTGCGCCAGTGCTCCAAGCTTGCTCCTACCTCAGGGCCTTTGCACTTGCTATTCTCCCTGCTTTGACTGCCCTTTCCCAGGGCTTTGTGTGGCTGACTCCCTCATGTCAATCAAGTTTCTACACATTGTCACCACCACAGTGCCCTTCCATGGTCTCCCTATGTGGCAGCTGTCATCACTGTCACTCTTTTTCTGGCTTTGTTTTTCTTCATAGCACCTAATATCATTTGTTAATCTGTTTATTGTCCTACCCCACTAAAGTGTCACTTCAGTGACCTGTCTGTAGCAGTGTCCCCAGCACACAGAACAGGGCCAGCCTCTGAGCCTACTCTGTTTTGTGTAGTCTGTAGTATGAGTGAATGTGTGTGTGTGAATGTACAGGGCTGTGCTTGTGTGCCTAGGCCCTGGAAGTGGATGCAGGGGTCACTTGGGAAGGGGTCTCCAGGATTACTGGCCCCACGTGGGGAGGAGGGAAGGAAAAAGATGGAGAGTAGGATTTCCCCAGGGCCTCCCAGCTGCAGTGTGCAGCCCCATGGCCCGACTGATTGATGAGCCCTGCTGCCCTTAAGAGCCCACTGCGAGGCCAACGCTTTACCAGGGGAACTCTGTCTTATGGGGCTGCAAGTGATAACATCCACTGGGCACTGCGTGATTATAAGCAAGTGACAGCCTCCTGTAGGAGGTGGGACTACTACAATGACTTCCTGCAGTGGTGAGATGGAGCACAGGGCATCGGGATGGCTTTTGCCCAGTGGCTCTGTGGTAATTGTAGCCTGCAGGGGGCTGAGGGCTCTCCTGTGGGATGGACTGGGGATCCAGGGTAGTGAGACTGAAGTGAGGCGCTCTGCTGAGCCCTTCCACCTGCTGCTCCCCAGGCTTCTAGGTCAGGGCATCCACAGTAGTGTGGTCTTTGCAGTACACGGGAAGCCCTTCCAGGCCCATTGCTGCATCCTGAGTGCACACAGCGCCTACTTCGCCAACGTGCTGGACACCAAATGGAAGGGCAAGAGCGTCATCGTCCTCAGGCACCCACTGGTGTGTCCCTCCCTGGGCGAGGGGAGGAAGGGAGTAGAGAGACAGCAGGGGGCTTGTGCTAGGCCACACTTCTGATCTTCCCTCCTGGCTGTCTGCCTGCGGATCAACCCTGTGGCCTTTGGGGCCCTGCTGCAGTACCTGTACACAGGTGACCCCCAGCCCCAGTCTGGCGGCAGGGAGGGGGCTGCATTTCTGTCCAGCAGCAGACCCTGCTGTGGCCTTGGGTGACCTCTTACTGCCTGGTACTTTGTCCCCTGAGTGGGAGGTGGTTCCACCTGCCTCCTGGGTTGGGTTGGGAGACAGTGAGCTGGTGTGTCTGCTAAGGAAGAGCTTGTTTCACTCACAAACTGAGTGCCCCTCCCATCCATTCTGGGGCATGTAGAATTCAGGCAGTGCCTCTGAATGGAGAAACGAAGGCAGCACGTAGGCCCAGAAGTCCCAGCCCTGCAGCCGAATGGTTTGGTGGGAGTGAGCACTTACAGAACTCTATCTGGGTACTGCTGATGGCCCCTCTCAGGCCCTGAACCTCACACTCTGCTCCCAGGCCACATGGCCTTCGGTGTGGAACACATCAGTGACTGAGTGTCTGGGCAAACAATGCCAGTTATTGGACCTAAGTGACCTGGACGCCAAGTGTTAGGAAGTGTCTGAGTTTGGTTTCTGCAGGCTTTGGGATCCAGGGCGTTGCGGGGCAATTGGCAGGGCCAGCCTGGCTCCCTGAAGCTGCACTCCCCTCTGCAGTGGCGTCTCAGTCAGGCACTTATGTGAAGGTGCTGAGCATAGGCCCCCTCCCCCAGAAGGCCCCCAGCTCAGGGAGGACCTGGCCCTACAGGCCGACTGCACCCTGCTCCCTGAGCTCTGAGTAAGTGCGTGGGGGCCTGGAGCTAGGCCTGCTGGCCAGGAGGTGTGTCTGGGGATGGGGGGATGGTAGGTAAGCCCTACATTTGGGTTCAATTCTCTGTGTGGCCTTGAGCCAGTCACTTCCGTTTTCTGAGCCTAATTGTTTACTTTCATTGTTGTTTGTCTTGTATTTTGATCTGCAAATGGGGTGGCAGTCCACCCCTCCAGGATCAAGCTAGAGTAGGCTCTTGGCTGAGGCTGGTCTCTCTGTCTTCTCCCACCTGTTCTAGTGGTGTCTTCTCTCCCACCCTCCAGGGTGGCCTAGGGGAGCTGCCCTTCTCTTGCCCCAGTGGCTTCGACATCTGTCCTGATGTTTGCTTCTGAGTAGAGGGTTGGAGTTATCTCTGCCATAAGGGGCCGTCTCCCATGCCCGTCTCCCAGCCCCTTGCCTTAAGCCCTGGGCCAGCTCCTTTGGGCATCGCCCTGGCCCTGGCCTTTCCTAAGCCCAGCCTTCCCTAGGTCGTCTTCTGTGGCTGCAGTGACTACTTCTGGGCCCTGCTATATGACCACTCCAAGAGAATGAAGGGCTGGAGGCCTCCGGTGGCCTGCCGGCTGTCACCCTGCACAGCCTCTCACCCGACATCTTCACCCATGTGCTGTACTACATGTACACTGATGACACAGAGGTGCAGGCTGAGGCAGGCTGTGTGCACTGGGTGGGGGTTTGAGGGGGTCAGGACAGGTACACAGCCCGTGTCACTGTGGGGCTTCAAGGGCGTGCCCAAGTCCTGATTGGCTCCAAGGGGCAGGTTTTCCATGAGACGACAGGGAGTGTGGGGCCCATTTGGAGATTTCTTTCAGGCAGAGGGGACCTCTGTAGGTTCCAGAACAGGAATGAGTGAAAAGACCCACGTCACGAGCACATGACACTTGGGGACATAATGTCAGCCACGTGGGGTCCCTAAGTTCTCCAGGATGGGTGGGGTCACTAACCCAGGATTCCCACAACAGCAGGGAACCCTGAGCCTCCTGCTTCTGGGTTGCTACACATTCCTGGGGTTCCCTATTCTCCGATCCCCTGCTCTCTCACTGCCTCCTTGTATCTTCACCTGCCTGAAGGTCCCCCCTAACACAGGGTGACCTGGGCGGCAGCAGATGGTGCCAAAAGTGTGCTCTGCTGGGGGGTGCGGTGGAGTCGTGTGTGTGTGTGTGTGTGTGTGTGTGTGTGTGTGTGTAAAGGCGACTAATAAAGAGACCCCCAAATATGGTGACTTACAGAATAGAGGTTTGTTTCTCCTTCATGTCGAGGTGAGTGTCCCCCTCCCCACCCCCAAGCAGGTGGCTTACTGGGACCCAGGTTGTCCACTCCATCTTGGGCTGCGGACCATATCCAGCCTGTTTTGTGAATAAAGTTTTTCTAGACCCATTCATTTCTGTGTTGTCCATGGCTGCTTTTGCACGGTGGTAAAGCTGAGCAGAGACCCTTTGGCATGCAGTATTTACCATCTAGCCCTTTAGAGAACAGATGTACTGACTCCTCCCCACCTCCTTCATTTCTCCTGCAGCTCTCTGCAGGCTGTCTCCAGCCTGCTCCATGTGGCCATCTAAAGTCTGGACCAGAGATGAGCACATGGTCTCTCCCAACACAGGGTACAACGATGGCCATGCCCTAAGTCCCACAGCCTCTGTGGGTGGGAGGGAGCAGGTAAATAGTTACTCCCCCACCCTCAGTAGGGTCCCTGCCTGTTTTGACAAGGAACTTTTGTCACTTTACTGACAGCTTTTCAAGGCAGGCATGATTGTCTGCACCTCACCGAGGATCTGAGGCACAGAGGTGAAGAACTTGCCCAAGGCCCCACAGGTAGAATTTTGAGCCCAGGTCTGTGTGATTCAGACCTGCGCTGCCTGAGGTATGGGAACCCCAGGCTCTTGTGCCCCTTCTGGTCCCACGGATGCCTGCAGAGATCTGGGCTGTGCACCTGGCACGGGTAGGGAGCTCCTGCTCTGCCTGAAGCCCCCACCCGCTCCCCCATCAGGTCCCAGCCTTGTTGCGAAGACCCTGATGGGCCTTGGTGACCTCGGGATGCACTCTCCCTCACCCCTTCTTTCACTGCAGCTGCCCCCCGAGGCAGCCGATGATGTGCTGAGTATGGCCGACATGTTCCTGTTGCCAGGCCTGAAGTGACTGTGCGGCCGCAGACTGGCCCAGCTACTGATCGAGGACAACGTGGTAGGCATGTGGCGTGACCAAGCTGTTCGCGTGGCACGTCTCGAGGACCAGTGCACTGAGTGTATGGCCAAGGTCTTTGAGAAGGTGTGCTGGTGGGAGCGTCGGTGGGGACAGGCTGCAGTGGGTGGTGGCAGCGCGGGTGCCGAGCCGGCCTGTCCACAGCTGGCGGAGCGGAGTGGCTTTGAAGAGGCAGTGTGGGAGGAGGCCAAGGCTGTGGCTGCCGGCAAGAGCAGGACTCCATCCCCGACGGTGGACGGCAGCCACTTCCACGTGACCAGCAGGGCACAGACCCGCGACGACACTGAGGAGACACAGCAGCAGCTACATGCACTGGAAGACCTGCTGGTGTTCATCGGTCTGGACTGCTGACCACCACTGGGCCTGCTCCTCGCACCCTCCAGGGCATTGTGGGTAGAAGATGCAAGAGGGGCTCCCTCCCCCAGTGCGACTGGGGGGCCCCAGGGAGAGTCACCTAGGGATGAGCCCACTCCCTCCCCCAATTCCTAAACCAACCCCCAAGGCTCTAGGGCTGAGCACCACTCAGGGAAACCTGAGGTGGGGTGTCTTAGCACCCCTCCCTAACCCACCCTGGCTCTCCCAATTCTGGCTGCTTGCTTCCTAAAACCAAGCCTGCTTCTCCCAGGCACTGATGAGATAGGAAAGTCATAGGCAGTTAGAGACAGGACCGAGGTGGAGGACATCAAGGCCCAGACAAACAGTCTCAAAGTGAGATGGGAAGATTGTGGGTAATCAGGGACGCCAGCAAAGGGCCTCAAGGCCAGAGAGAACAGTAACTAACAGGAAAAAAAAAATGTAGAAAAGGGAACTAGGCGGGAGGGGCTACTGCATCAGACTGCAGAGTCAGCCAAGATACCAGCCCAGGTGCAAGAAGGGGAAGGTTCTTGCGGGGGGAGCCCAGCTGGCTCCTGGTAAACAATAAAGATTATGCTTCAAGGACACACAGTCTCCAACTCAGCTTAGCCTGCGAGGTATTCCGTTCGGATCCTCCCTCTCTTCCGAGAGCTGTGCTCTTGCACTTTTTTGCTTTTGCAGTAAAACTATACTGCTTCAATTTACCTCTCTGGGTCCATGTTTTCATTCTTCGAGTGTGTAAGGCCATGAACCTCGGGCACAAGACATCAGAATTCTATATCACTGAGACACCCAAGAGGGAGCAGGAGAGTTTGTGTCAATAAAGCTGGAATTCACTGTGGAAGCCTGAGCCTGTGGGGAAAGAGGACAGTTCTGGAGTTAGGGCCCCTCATGAGGGCGGTTAGGTGCCCAGTAGGTGCTCCTCGGGTTGCAGGGGGCGGAGCGTGCCTTGGTTCCATAGGCCTTGAGTAGGCCGTCTCTGTCTGTAGGGCGCTGAAATCTGCCAACTGGACTCATCACCCTGCCCTCATGGCTGGACTCCCTTCAGAGCACAGCTTCCCCCCTGGCTCCTCTTGAGGAAGTCCCACTGATCCACCTACCCTCCCTTGGGGGCCCTGGGGGAGGTTTAGTGGGGGTGGGGCTGACTAAGGCCACAGAGGCTGTTTCGCCCTCAGGCCAGGTAAGGACTGGCTTCTGAGCCATAAACGTTTCCAGCACTCACTATGTGCCACATGCACTGTCTAAACTTCACTGCCCTGCGTTTCACAGGCACAGGGCCTGAGGCTGTGCCGCAGACAGCACCAGGGGACAGAGGCCCTGGCCAACCTGGCAGCAGCTTGCCCTGCAGTCCCAGGATGAAGGGCAGGGAAGAGTGGGACAGTGAAGTGGAAGGCAGCAGGAGGCCCACTGACCCCAGCCTGGGCCCAGCGTGGTTGCCTCCACTCCCCACCCCATAACCACTGGCTGTGTTGGGCCAGGACGGGGCTGAGGACTGAACATCCATTTTTCCTCAGTCACAGGCCAGCCTCCTTGAGGAAGCCTTCCCGGTCTCTCCTGCGGGGCAGTGACATCATTAGGGGAGGTCAGGGGTGGCTTTCTCAGGATGCCCTTCAGGCCTACAGCCCCCTCCCCCAATTTGGGCCCTGAGGCCCAGGCAGCCCCACCCCAAGGCTTCTTGGCTCCGTTTTGCTCTGGAAATAGCAGGCTGAAATCAGTGGTGTGCACAGCCCTGAGGAAGAGTCAGAAGCTCACTGATCTTTCACAGGCTGAATGCTGGGTATCTTGGCCCTCCCTACAGTTGTTTCACACTCCTTCTCATCTTTTTACTCTTGTTTATCATTTTCCAGAACTTTTGGAATCTTTTCCTTTCTCTCCTCAGTGCATTTCATTTGTGTTGGTCTAGTGTGTTGGTCACATGTGGAAACTTATAAGGTCTGAATGACCAAGATGAGTGATCAGTTGAACAAGTTGGCAGGCACGATTACGGGGATGTAGGGGGAGCCAGCCAAGCTGTGTTAGGTGGTCCTGCTGGGTGGGGGGGTTTGTGCCAGGACCATGGATCTTGAAAAGGCCCCAGGTGAGACTGGAGGGGTCAGCATAGCCAGAGCCCAGGTCCAGAGCCAGAGGCCAGGAGTTCCTGCCTCTTACTGCCTGGTCACTGTTCTCTGCCTCAGTTTGCCCTGTCTGTAAATTGAAGAGGATTTTGATAGTGACTCCCTCCTTGCTTGGAGTGTTAATTGAGTTACTACTTGTGAAGGCCTTAGTACACCTGTTGTAGTGAACCTGGTGTATTTACACATGCTGGTCCCCACCTAGGGAGGTGTGAGCAGGGACTGATAAGGCTGACTTGCGTCTGAAAGTTCACTCTGGTTGGCTTGGGGCACACAGACAGGAAAGGTGAGCCAGTCTAGTGGCCTAAGAGGCATAGGTCCCACCACAGACCACACACTAGCCTTGCCTGTGCCAAGGTACGCAGTAAGAGGTTTAAACATTAAAAACATTGTTTTAATTACTGTGCAACTTTTTTAATAAATAAGAGGGGGGAAGTGAACCAGTACATTCAACACGGCTTTTCTTACAGATATTATTTGAAATCATATAAAGTTTGTTTTAGAATTAAGGTATGTTAAAGAAAAACCACAAGCTCAAAATGGCCTCCATTACTCATGCTAAAGCCCATGATACCAAACCTAGATTTAACACCTGATCTAATTGCAGTTTCAACCTCTCCCAGGACCATAGTCATAATCAACCAGTATGGAATTTTTTGATCAAGCACCAGTAAGGTAAGCTGTCACATGGGCCATCTCTATCCCTACCCTCTGTAGAGAGAAGAGGCAGTCTGTATTATAAAACCCCTTCCTGTTCTCCCCCAAAGAAAAGACGTGTGGCTCAAAAACCAAACTTTTCTCTAGCCAATAGCTCCCTTGCCCCACTTTTCATCCTATAAAATCCTTTCACTTTGTACAATGCCTCAAAGTGCCCTTGTAGTTGCTAGATATGAGGTCTGACAATGAAGTTTGTGACTTGCCGCTGAGTGCTTACGTTGGCAGCACTGTACAAACAGCTCAGTAAGGTTTCAGAACCTTGGTGTATCAGTGTCTCACAGATGTGTTCGTGTCAACATGTGGCGGTGTCTTGCTGAGTGGCGTGCATTATTGTTGTTGCGTGTTTTTATGTACCATCGTGAGAATGTATGAAGTTGAATTAGAGCAATGAACAGACATTACATTTCTTGTTAAACTTGGCAAGAGTGGAAGTGAAATCAGGGACATGTTAGTCCAAGTTTATGGGGATAATGCCATGAAGAAAACAGCAGTGTACAAATGGATTAAACATTTTTCTGAAGCGAGAGAATGAGTCACTGATGAAGAGAGGTCAGGGCGGCCAGTAAGGAGTAGAACTGAAGAAAACATGGCAAAAATTCATCGAATTGTGCATCAAAATCGTTGGCTGACTGTGAAAAGCATAGCAGACGAAGTACCGTGTTTTCCCAAAAGAAAGACCTAGCCGGACAATCAGCTATAATCCATCTTTTGGACCTGGTCTTATTTTACTGTAATATAAGACCAGGTAGAGTAGAGTAGAGTAGAGTAGAATAGAATAGAATAGAATACCATACCAGGTCTTATATTAATTTTTGCTTCAAAAGACGCATTAGAGCTGATGGTCCAGCTAGGTCTTATTTTGAGGGACTCACAGTAAACATTGGTAGAGAAACAGTTAGGAAAATCTTAACTGAAAATCTTGGCATGAGAAATGTGTGTGTAAAAATGGTCCTGAAAGAGCTTACTGATGAACAAAAGCAAAGGAGAGTCGAAGTTTGCCAAAACCTTTTGGAGAGGCAAGAGGATGTTTTGGGCTGTGTTATCACTGGTGGTGAAACATGGATGTACTAATACGACCCTGAGACAAAATGTCAAAGTGCACAATGGAAGTCAGCCAATTCTCCGCAACTAAAAAATTTTCGTCAGTTCAAATCAAGAGTCAAAATGCTATTGCTAAACTTTTTTTGATACAGAGGGATTATTCATTATGAATTTGTACCAACTGGACAAACAGTTAACCAAGTTTACTATTTGGAATTGCTGAAAGGCTGTGTGAAAAAGTTAGATGAAAACGACCTGAACTTTTTGCCAACAATTTTTGCTCCTGCATCACGACAATGCACCATCTCACATGGCACTGTCTGTGAGGGAGTTTTTAGCCAGTAAACAAATTACTGTATTGGAACACCCTCCCTACTCACCTGATCTGGCCCCTAATGACTTCTTTCTTTACCCGAAGGTAAAGGAAATATTGAAAGGAAGACATTCTGATGACATTCAGGACATCAAGGGTAATACAACGACAGCTCTGATGGCCATTCGAGAAAGAGTTCCAAAATTGCTTTGAAGGGTGGACTAGGCGCTGGCGTCGGTGCATAGTTTCCCAAGGGGAGGACTTCGAAGGTGACCATAGTGCTATTCAAAAAGGAGGTATGTGGCACTTTTTCTAGGATGAGCGTGCGACTTAATTGTCAGACCTCGTAGGAGACTGCCCCATTCACAAAGTGCTTAATAAAGCCAGTTAGAGCTTCACATTTACTCGGTTGAATTTGTTTTTTAACAAAACCATACATGGAGGGGTTTAAGGGAAAACACTCTGGAACTGATACCTCAGCTGTTTATTGACAGAAGAACAGTGATGTTACCAAACCAAAGTCTGGGTACCCAGTGCTTCAAAAGGCCAAAACTCAGAATGTCCGAGTCTGGAGTAAGGAGAGGTTTGTTGAGCGAGAAGCCGCCAATCGCGAAGCTGGGAGAGGCCTCTAATCCACCTGGCTCGCTGGGCTAGGTTAAGGGTTTTTAAGGAGTTAGGAGGAACGGGTATGCGGAAGTGCCCGTGGGGCAAATTTTACTTGGAAGACCTTGGACCTTGACATTTGTAGTAAAGGGGCATCAACATTGGATCTTCCTGGACGACGAACTCTTGGCTTTCTGAAAGGGTTCCATCAGTGTTCAAGTTCCAGTTATGTCCTGATCCTTTGGTTCCTTGAGGGACCAACATTCAGCAGTTTTGCACTTAGAGGCAGGAGTGAATTAAAGTTAAGTGAGGGATATATGTGCTGTTTCATTCCAAAAGTAGTACAGCCACACTACAGCGGGTGGAGGGAGACTTTGGTTCTGGGTGCAGCTGGAGGTCAAAGTTCTCTCCTGTGTGTGTCCTTCAGCTGCATGACTTGTGGTTTTTGTCTTTTGTCTCCAAAGAGCAACTTAATATCTCATTAAACAGGATAGTAGAACTTTGAGCTGGTTCTGCTGTTGCAGTGAGGGGCTCCAGCCTGGAAGCATTGGGGCCGGGAGAGTCACAGTCCCCAAGACTGCCATCACACCAGTGTGCCACACCTTCCTCATTTTCTTGGCGATTTTTGGTCTAAGATGGGGAAAGGCTTTATGTACAATGCCCCATGCAGTGTTGCAAATTAACAGGAAACAACGCAAACAGCCTGAGTTGTAAGTGTAGAAGGAAATTGCAGAATAGACACGACCATAAAGACGTCAGTGCAGCTTCTGTGTGCACAGGGAATCGTGTGCTCATTCAGGCTGCCTCCGGTGGCCTCCACAGTCCCGAGCTCCTAAACAGAAGGCATGGTCCCAGAAAGGAACAGAGGACGAGTGCTGAGAGAGTTGGGGGTTCATCTGACTTGTATGTAGTTTTCATAGTGTGGCTGTACTACTTTTAGAATGAAAAAGCACATATATCCCTCACTTAACTTTAATTCATTCCTGCCTCTAAGTGCAAAACTGCTGAATGCTATTTAGAAATATGTGCACTTTATGCCAACTCAAGATATCCACATATTTTTCACAGATGGAAAAATAGATCAACTGAACACTGACAAAATAAGCAACAATGGAAAAGAAACACATCTTATACATATAATGTTAAGGGACAGCTTGTTGTGTCCCCAAGAAGAGAAAAGAAGTAATGGTAGGGCGGGGCACAGATGAGATCAGTGGCAGTGCTCTGTGCTGGGTCATACTGAAACTGGGAGCAAAAGGAAAAGCCAGATCCTACCTCTATTTAAAATGTTATTTAGTTCATTATGATCTTTTGCATTAATTTTGATTTTAAAAATTGCATTACAATATTACTTATCTTGATGATTAAGATTCTTGGTGCCTCCTTACATATTGTGTTGAGGTGAATGCCTCACTTGCCACACTCTAGTTATGATCTTGACCCAAACAGTTGTTATGTGAGGTAAGTCTATAATGAAAAAATAAAACATTTTTTCACCCATCCTGTAATATTCTCCCTACCTGAAAAAAACAAGAGTGACATGACCATAAAGACGTCAGTGCAGCTTCTGTGTGCACAGGCAATCGTGTGCTCATTCGGGCCGCCTCCGGGGGCCTCCACAGTCCTAAGCTCCCGAATGGAAGGCATGGTCCCAGAAAGGAACAGAGGACGAGTGCCCCAGCATCATATGTTCTTTCCTCTAACTGGAAAACTAGATAGCCTTCAATGCCCCCTCTCACTGTAGTAGACTGAGGAACCCAAGGCAGGGTAAGGCTGCCATCTCCCCACTGGCATTACAAAATTAGGAGTGCTTTTGCCAGTTTGGGGCAGCCTTAGGACCTGGAGCAGACATTTTGAAAGCATAAAAATCTCACTTTGGGAAAAGTCTGTACCAGAGGCCTCAGAGGCAGGCACTTCTGAAGCAAGAGGCCCTGGGGCCCTCAGGCCTCAGGGAATTTCTGCCTCTGAGCCAGGAAGCTGTCCTCAGACAATACCAGTCCCTGGGGGTGGGCAGGGGTGGGGGACGTAAGATAGGAGAGTTGCACTGCAACTCTACACCTGGGGTTTTTGTTGCCCACCTTCATTATCTGGGAGGCAGCAGTGTGTCTGGCACCCGAGTCAGGAGACTTGGGCAGGGACTCAGCATCTGGCTTTGAGCAAATCACTGAATCCCTTGGAGCCTCAGTTTCCTTAGTCTAAATGGGAGCAACAACACTCAAAGCTGGTGTGAAAATTAAATGCAGGCAATGAGGAAGCTCCCAGGTGTAGTGGGAGCTCAAACAATGTGAATTTCAATGTGAATTTTCATTCTCTCCTGGAAGATACAACACAAGCAATTTGGGCAGATTTTGTAACCTTTCCTTTTGTGTAGAAAAACAAGGAGTTCTATGGAAAGTAATCTCCCAGGGGGATCTGATCATAAATTGCTAACTGGAATTTATGGAATTCCAGTTCATGGTAGGTAGTCACGCCCTAGACCTGTAACTTCTTTAGAGAAAGATTTTAAGCCAGATCTGTCCATTGTTCTGTGCATCTAGGCGAACACATGTTTGAGATGCTAGAAATAATACCCCTGGGAGGTATAACCACTTCAGGAAAGCACATAATCTTGTTAACTATCCTGTAAACCAATCCTGGCTTTGTTTTCTCCCACCTCCATATAATCTTTACATTCCTTCCTTCATTTCAAACGCATAAAAAAACCTGTAAAACTGTTATTCTCAGGAGCCTTTGAGGTCTTGCTCCCTGGCATATGTTGTCAGTTTGGCTCAAGTAAACTCAAACATTCTCTACAGGTTTGGACTTTGTTTATGTGGACACTTATCTATAGAGCTTTTTAGAGATGGACCCGTGCTCCTTATGTTCTCCTCTGATTCCTTGGCCCTCAAACTTAGTTGGTCACCAAACCTTGTTGATTTTACCTCTTCAGCAGCTGCCTAGTCAGTGCCCTGCCTCACCGGCAGCCCGTTCTCATGGCCCTATTGGTGTCTTCCAGGCAGATACTGAGCCTGGGTCTCCCTTCTTGAAAGCCTCAGTGTGCACACTTCATTCCTGCTGGCTGTCCCTGATACCTGAGCCCTTTGTCATGGGCACCTGGTTCATTTCCCAGCCTTCCTTGACCAGGTTCTAAATGTGAGCCGAAGTCCTAGATGTGATTTTTGCTTTATTCCTTGAAAGGTACACGCCTACCCCTTTCCTTTCTTCCCCACTGGTTGGCTGGAACAAAGATGCAGTGGCCGGAGCTAGAGCAGCCATTTTGGACTATGGGCTTGGAAGCCTCATGCTCAAGACTGCAGGTCCAGGGGAGTGGAAGATGGCAGGAGAAAGAGGAGGGCTGCCTCCTCCCTGCTAGCCTTTATCTTGGTCATGGCTGTGTCCTCTATCTGAAGGCCAAGCCTAACAGGTGCCCCCCTCCCACAGGGGCACTTCTCTCTGTGTTCCAATGAAAGCCCCTCAAGCCAGGGCTGTTGGCTCCCCGCTGTGGCTGGTGTGGCTCTGCACCTATCCCACAGGCTCCCTTCACCACATTATCCTTGGGCGGGTGGTGGTGAGAGTACCCTAGATTTCCTCCAGCCATCCTGAGATCGCAGTTCTGAGACCAACCTCCATCCCCAAGTCTTGCCTTGAGTCTCCTCGACCACAGGCCCTGTGTGCCCCATTCCCACTTATCTCCCTGCTCTCCCAAAGGGCTGGCTCTGGAGAGTGTGCTAGCCTGCTAGGTTGGCCCCACTGTGTGCTCTCTCTTCTTGCCCCTCTGCTATTAGTGGCAAGTTTGTGTTACTCTGTCTTCATTCTGTGGGGCAGCCCCAGGGCCAGGCGCCATACCTGGTAGGCACATTACGGGTGCTTCTAATAGTCCCGGATGCTCACAGGAGGCAGAAAAAGGCCAGGTTTGACTCGGGCTCAGGGTAGAATTTGGTCCGGTGCAAGCAGAAAGGGAGGGCCTGAGGGAAGCAGATTATGCTTCAAGTCTACAGCCGTTGGAGAAATGTCTACACCGAGGGCCTGCCGGGGAAGGGCCCGCCCCAGCCATGCCCACAGGGTCCACTCATGTGTGGGGGGCCCAGTGGAGAACAAGTATACAGGGCCCTCGTTCAGAAATGATTAAGAATTTCAAGACAGCAACATCAGAGCACTAAGCAAAACATGGGGCCCTTCTAAGTATGGGCCCCTGGGTGACTGCACGGGTTACACACACATGAAGTTGACCCGGCATCCATACCCCAGTGCGAAACTCAGTGCCTGGCCCAGAGAGGACATTTGTCCTCTCCTTCCTTCCCCTCCCTCTCTCCCTCCCCCTCCTCCTCCCTCCCTCCCTCTTTTATTCACTCATTCCCTCTCTCCTGCCCTGCCCTTCCCTCCCTTACCGGACAGTTGTTTATCAGGGAACCCATGGAAATCAGACAGAGGTCTAATATAGGGACCCAAGCTTCTTGCAGTTCATTCCAGTGGCTGAGACAGAAAGCTACTGAGTAGACAAGCAGAACATACATTGTATCAGATGGCAATCAGTGTGTTGGAAGAAGAGAAGGCAGGGCAGGGTCCAGGGTGGAATGGTGACTATGGACAGGGTGGTCAGGAAAGACTTTATGGAGAAGGTGGCCAGCAAGGAGGCTGACGGGGGCGGGGGTGGGGGGGTTCGGTGGACACCGGAGGAAGGGCAAAGGCAGGGTGGCCACGCCCAAGGATCTGTAGGCTCAGTGAGGACTGTGGTCTGTGTCTGAGTGCGATGGGGGCCACAGGAGGATTTTGATGGAGAGGTCACATCTGAATCATTTAACACTCCCTCTGGCCATTGTGTGGGAAAAGACTGAAGAGGTGCAAGGGGGGAAATGGGACATCCCTAGGGCAGTAAGAGATGGTGATAGCTGTGAGGCATGGAGAAATGGAGACAGAGATGATAGGATTCACTATTGGGCCAGGTTTGGGGTCCTGAGAAGAGTGTAAAATGCTGTCCAGAGCTTTGACCAGAGCAGCAGGAGAGCTGGGGTGCCCTGTGCTGAGATGGACAAGGTCCAGGGTGAGCTGGAGTGGTGGTGAAAATCAGAGCTTGTTTCTGGATACATGAGGCATCCGTGTGGAAGAAGCAGTTAGTCACGTGGTCCAGAGCTGGGGGTGTTCCAGCTCCTCCAGTGTGCAGGGTGGCCAAGTCTGCAACGTAACACAATACATGCAATTTGCTCCTGGGGCAGAAGTCCCTGAGTGCAGAGGACAGAAAATCAACTCCACATACATGGGTTGGTATCAGGTGACTGGCTCAGCCCAGGCTCTCAATGCTGCTCTCTCTTTAGGGACTGTCATAGTCTCAGATCAGACAGACAGACAGCACCATTCAGAAAACATCTGGTTTATTAGGATTAGCTGTGGCATACATTGGTTCCTTTAATAGTTCTAAACTGATACACTTTTCCCCACTAAAAGCACATGTAGGGGTATGTCAAGCTGCAGTGATAATAGCAAACAGGTTAATTGCTTGGAAAATCATTGTGATCCTAACGGGTTTATGTCAGTGTGGTGAGAGAAAGAAAAGGTAGCTCGGGGCCTTGACGTGGGATGCTGCACCGAGCCAAGTGGGTGTTTAGAGCACCCTTTTGGGCTCTTGCCTTGAGCCCCAGTGCCTCCCAGAAGCTGAGGGGGAAGCTGGGGTTGCTGCTGGGCGGTAAGGAGGCTGCCCATCCATCCCCCATCCCTGCACAGGAATGGGGCCCCTTTGGGGTTGGGACTCCCACTGACTGCAGGTGGCATCTTTGCCTAGCATGAAACCCCTTTCTGTATGGACCAGCATGACCTCTGGGTTACAGGGGAAGGTGCTTGGGCCTAGTTTCCCGATGTATCCGTCCCCCTAGATGGCTTTGGATCAGCTGTGTCTCTGGGGTCCCCTCCCTGGCTGGCCTTTGCCCTCCTCTCACCTTTCCACGGCCAGGCTGTGTGTGACCTAGCTTCCCTTCCAAACCCAGCTCTTCTGTTCCACTGCCATGGCACAACTTTGAAGCTCTGGATATCAACACTGAGCCATCAACTTTGAGTATGAACTCAAATGGAGACTCGCGCAGTTTTCCTGGTGTACCTCAGGTAAAACTCCAGACACAAGTGATGTCTGGCTCTTGAGCTTTTTCCTTATTCAGCAGGTAGACGTGACATGGTTCTATCCTGTCCCCTCTTCTAGATTAAGAATCAGTCCCAGTTTCAAATACTTTTTTCTTTTTAACATAGGCAATTCTTTAAACAGATTTGTAAGTGCGACTAAATATGTCTCTAAATAAGAGCTCTCATATAAATTCATGCATCCAAAAGATTCCTGGTCAAACCATGTGCCTGATATTTAATTTGGGAAATGGCATTGCCATCACATGCTTCTGGGAGAGGTGGGGTGTGGGTAGGGTGGGTGGGAGGTGTACTGTGTTTCCTTGAAAATAAGACCTAGCCAGACAATCAGCACTAATGCGTCTTTTGGAGCAAAAATTAATTAAGACCCAGTCTTATTTTACTATAATATAAGACCGGGTCTTATATAATATAAGACCGGGTCTTATATTAATTTTTGCTCCAAAAGACGCATTAGAGCTGATTGTCTGGCTAGGTCTTATTTTCGGGGAAACACGGGAGGGCTTTGTGTGACCTGAACTATAAAAGCTCCAGCGAGAATTTCAGGTCTGGGCTCATGGATGTCTTGCGGGTTTGGGAATTTGCAGTGTAGTTTTTGCTTTTCCTTAGCTGAGGAGCACCAACATTCAAACAGCTGCCAGCTGAACATGAGCCAACGTTCTTTTAGTGCATTTCTTACGTTTTTCCTCCCTCAAAGAGAAGCCAGAGAAATAAGGTGGGGCAATGGAAGCTGCTCTCTGTGGAGACCTGGGCGCTGCCCAGGGGGTGAGTGCCTGGGAGCTTCATCTCACAAACCTGGGCCCTTTGGTAAGCATGACTGGGCTGGCCGTTGGAGGGGGACCAATTCCAGCTCTGACATGGTATGGGCCGGTCCCTGGAGGGAGGGTGGAGGGGCTGCCCTCTCTGGGGCCAAGAAAAAACCCCCGAAGATCACGGTATGGGTGAGGGGCCGCAGTTTTGCTGCTGGAGGAAGAGGGGTGGGAGCCCCAACTGCTGGAGTCAGAGGCTCTGTCAGGGGAGGAGTCACCTCTTCTGCAGCCTGGGGCTCCTGCCTGCACTTTCCATGGGGTTCCAGCAGCTCTGCCACCCCCACCCTTTCCTGCCCCCTGCCATGGTCATAGTTGCACTAAGGAGCCTAATGAGGTCACAGTAAGCCCTGCTGAGAATGAAGGTTTTCCAGTGCTGACTGGTGATCCCTGTTTATTGCTGGCAGTAAGTGAGGGCCACAGGTTGGCACTTGAAAAATGCTGGTCAGGCACTGCGGGGCCTTGGCTGGGAAAGGCCCTGTCAGCCAGCCTCACCTGCCCACCCTGCTGTGGCCTCGGGGCTGCAGGGCCACGGAGCTGGGACTCCCTTGTCCTGCCACCAGAGGTGGCTGTGTTACCAGCACTGAGCTCCCAGGGTAGCTGTGGGCCCAGGCAGGCAGGGACCAGGGACAAGCCTGCCACTGCCACTGCTGGCACTCCGGGCCCTGCCTCCTGGGGTCTGTGCCTTGGCTCAGGGTCCCTGGCTAGTTTGCCTCATTCCTGTGCAGAGACATCAGGCTCTTGTGCCTGCAAGCCCCCTTGGTCCCACCCACCCAAATAGCTTTAGAATACATGTTTCATATTAGACATTTCCTCTTCAATACAACCATCTGTCATAATGTCAGGTAAAATGAGTCAAGCAAGGAATAGCAGCCCCTGAATACAGTTCTTAGTGGGTAGCTTCAGGTTCCCTGGTGGGAATGAAGGGGGAGTAGGAGCTCCTGCCAACTTCTCTCTCTGGGCTAACCCTGTTCCCCAAAAGCCCGGCTCCCACTGACAAGGAGCTGACATGGCGCACGGGTGACCATGCATTCTGAAGAAGTGCCAGGCATTTTCTGTGCCTCATAGGGCGTGAGTCTGCCCAGCAAGCTGATGCCAGCCATCCCAATCCCACCACTGTCAGAGAGAAGCCACAGAGAGAGGTGGGGGGGTGGGGCGGGGCTGAGACTGGAGGGGCAGGCAGGAGGGGGCGTCCTCCAATTATTGCAGTCAGGTGTCTTGGAACACCAGGAATTCCTGGGACCCTTGCAGGAGCTAGGAGAGACATACTCCGTCTCTGGAAAACTGCCTTTGACCATTTTCTGTCTTAGTGTCTACCCTTTAAGGAAGATCCAGTGACAGACAGCCTAACATATGACAAGAATGTCTTTTTTTCTTTAGTAAGTTATATTAAGGATTCCTCCAATTTATGAATTTTTTTTTGTTTTGTTTGTTTTTTGTGTTTTTTTTTTTTGCAAGCCACATCTGAGAAGCCAGCTTCTGCCCTTCCTCTGCCCACTTCCCCAACTGTGGGACAGCTGACTGGACAGTGCCCTCAGGGTGGGGACCCTGTTCTCGCTGCCGCTGTCCTTTGAGAGATCCACATGTTTATTTCATGGAAGACAGAGTTGGTTACTTCAGGAAGCTCTTTGTGGAGAACGTGGTAGGCACCTTCATAAATCTGCAATTAGGAGAGACAGGAAATCAGGGCTACAGGAAGTGACAGGTGCAGGGAAGGAGGCCACGGGCAGCAGATGGACAGTCACACTCTCTCCATGTCCCCAGGACTCCTGTCTTTATGGTACCAATGCCTTTTGATTAGATGATGGTTCAAATAAATTAAAATGTCTCAAGGTGTTCTAGCAGTTACTTTCTTAAATCAACACATACCTTCCCTTTATTCCACTTCTCTCTCCAGCTGTGGACCTGGTCTCTGCCTCCATCTCAAAATGTGATTTCCATTCAGTCTTCACTTCCTTGCCTTTCACTTGGACCTCAGCTGATCCCAGTCTACTTTCACTCCCATCAACCCACAGCAACTGTTCTTGGTACAGGCTCCAATGACCTTCAGTCAGCGTAGCCAAGGAACACTTGTGCTCTCATATTATTTGACTTCTCAGCAACATTCAAAAGCTGTTAACCTTCTAGAAACACTTTCCTCTTGTAATTTCTTTCCATTCTTTCCCCAAATTTCCAATGAACTCTCTAGCAGGTATCTCAAAATGGAGCTCTCATTCCGCCTGTGTCACCCATCTCAAGGTGGGATGTCATAGACTCCGCACGTGTTTAGGCCCCAGCTCAGGATTCATCCTTAATCACTTGATCTCACTCCCTACTGTCACTCTCTCTCCAGGTCCTGCCAGGCTGTCCCCTGCCTTTGCTGCTACCACCCCAGACCAAGCCCATTTTCTTGGCCTGAGTGACAACACCATCTTCCCACCTGGTGTCCCTGTCTCTTCTCTTGTCTCCACTTGGCAGTTGGGAGGTACTTTGAGAACTGGAGTCAGACAGAGCATGTTGCTCTCCAGCTCAGAACACTCTGGTGGCTTCTTCATCGAACTCAGAAAAAAGCCCAGACTCCTCCTCTGCTGCCAGTCCCCTCCCATCACACATCACTTTCACCCTGCTCAGTGCACTCCTACTGCACTGGTCTCCTTCTGGTTGTTTGTATACACCAAGATCTTTGCACCTCTGGTCTTCGAACTTGCTTTTCCCTCAGTCTGGAATGTTCTTCCACCACTATAGTCACTGTCAGTTTTCGGATTTGCCTGTCTATCTGAAGTAGGTGCTTTACCCCCTTTCTGGTCCCCCTGTCCCCACCCTCTGCTTAATTTCCCTCAGGGCACTGACCCTCTCCATCATGGTCATTCTGTCTGGTTGTTGGTTGCTCATCCCATTAGGACATAGACTGCTTGGGGAAGTTGGGACTTTGCCTGTCTTGTTCTCTGGGTCTGGCACAAAGTTAATGCTCAATAAACACTTGGATTAAAGAAGAAACGAATGAATGGAGAGTGAATGAACAAATGAAAGCTGTGCATGGCCTTCTTTTGTAGGGTCACCAAGGTTCCATGCTGGTAAAGGGCATGATCTGTGAGGTACCTTCACACATACTGCAAAATGCACAGGATGTTTTATATTCTCCAGCATTAATAAGAGCCATTTTTCCTTTTCATTTTTCTCCTTCTTTCTGTTTATCCATGAGTCTATATCTGGAAGTTGGTGTGGGCCAGGGTCTGCAATTCATAATAGTGTGAGGGGACCACTTGACAGTTTGCAAAGACATGGGTCTTTTCAGCACAGTGAGGAATGGAGAGGAACAGTGTGCTTGGGTCAGAGGGTGTGAGTTTGAATCCTGACCCCACCACTCAGTAAGTGTGGAATCTATAGTGAGTTGCCTGCTCTCATTATAACTTAGCAGGAAATGGCCCTGGACTCAGGGCTTCCATGTGTTCACTGCACAGGCCATAGTGGAATAGTCTGAGGACACACTCATTCATCAGTGCATTGGGGCTGTGGTCTGCCCAACTGACCACAGAGAGCCACCTTCAGGGTCAACTCTCACCTGACAGGTACACAGTAGGTACTTCTCCTCCTTCCCATACCCCCACTTGGGGCTCTTCCCCGTTCAATCAGACAAACAAAAACAGGAATGTCTGGACCCCAAAACCACATTTTCCATCTGAAAGGCCCTTCAAGTTAGTCCCTTGTGGTCTGTGTGTCTGACAGGCCCTGTGGTTAAGTCACAGGTCCCATCCCCTTATGAGACACGCTCTTGCTGATTCCCTTGAAGACCAGACCCTGCCATGTTCCACTGTACGGTGTACTCACAGCCCCTGGTGGTGGCAGCTGGTCTTGAGCTGCTGGTGGTGGTGCAGAAAACCAACCCATAAGGAGACTGGGCAGCCAAACACCCTTGGACCTTGGACATGGCAAAGCGGGCGACAAGCCCTTGGAGACCTTCTTTGCCCAGTGCCCAGTTGCAAGGTTTTTTTTCTTGACCAGACATCTTCTGAGTGTTCGCTCTTTTCTTCTCAAGGTTGTTCATGCGAACAATCGGCTAATGGCTTGTGTGCTTGCTTAAATTAACAGCTACCTCCTATTCCTGGTACTTATTTCCCAATGGAGCCAGGTTGGCCCCATCCCGAGATACCTCTCCTGGGGGTGGCCCTGGAGGATCTGGGCAGATGTGCCCAAAGGGACGCCACCGTCCCTTCCTTGGGGAAGTGAGAGAGAGCAGCTGCTCACCTTGAGTGTCTTGTCCTGACTCTTGGCAGACTCCATGAGCAAATAGGCCCCTTTGCTGTCGCACAGGCGGTCAGCAGAGCCCTGGAGCAGCAGGAAAGGCAAAGTGAGCTTGGAGAGGGCCCGCTCCACCCGCGAGACGGCATTGAGCAGCTGGATGCCGAAGCACACCTTCAGTCCTGCCCGGCAGATGAGGGGGTCCGTGTTGTAAAGGTCCACCTGGAGGTAAAAGAGAGAGGCTTCTACCAGTTCATGAGAAGGGGATTCCCCTAGTTCCTGTTAGTTCTTTCTTCTGCTCTGGCCTGAAGAGCTGATTCCAGTCAATCAGCTTGGTCTCGGGCACAGGTGCCCAGAGCCAACAGTGTGGCCGGCTTTCCTATGATTGCAGTACTTTCAATGCCTCTCTTCATAGACTTTGTTTATTCCACATTCATAACATATACCTGTAGACATTTCACATATTAATTTATATATATTTTTATATAGGTAGCATTGTATTGTTCACTTTGATTATTTCACCCAAGACGAGCTCTGAAGATGTTTTGGTGTTAGTTTGTATGGATTTTGTCTTCTCTATCTTCCCTGACTTAGAGTCTACCTGGTAGAAGTGGGTGAGAGGCACACACAAAATGCAGGGGCAATGGGATCCATGGTAGAAGGCGTGGGGCTGGCTTGAGGAATCCCTGAGGCACTTTGGCAGAGTACCACCCTACGAGCCTCAGGAGAAGCAAAGTCCAGGGCAGTTCTGCGCTGGGGTGGGCTCCAGCTTCCCTATCCTCTGGGCTGCAGAAGGCTGCCTGCCACCCTGACAGGGATGCCTGCTGCCTCTCTAGGGGATATGCCCAGAGGCTGGGTCCTCCCTTCTCAATCATCAGACTGCCCAGGACATAACTCTGAATCTCTCTCTGCTTATGGCTCACAATCTGACCCAGCCTTTCATGGGGCTACCCTGACATCCTGTCCTTGTTCTTCCTGGCTTCACTTCCTGGCCTCTAAAGGGAGAGTGAGTTGCCGGCTCACTGTGGCCCCAGATGGGGCACTAGCCCCACAAAATCTGGGTTAGAAGTCTCTAGAACTCTCTCAGGCCTATATGTGGAGGTGTGAGGCCATAACACCTGTTCTCTCATTTCCCTCATCTTTGCCAGTGGTTCTTGACTGGCTGGAGAAGTGCCACATGGTGTCAGTACTGATAAGGGAGCAGAAGGGCCACGGGGTTGAAAAGTGCAGGGACAGCTAGAAGGAAATCTGTTTCTAGCTGCCCGTGAGGCTGGCAGTGTCCACTGTGTTCCAACCTGATTCTCCAAAAGCAGGGGCTATACTTCTTTTCTGTTACCATCCAGAATTTTGGGCCTAGTCTGGAATTTTGGACCCATGCCAAGAGGGGACAGGCTGTTCTGGGTCACCCCTGCCATCCCTGATTCCTCCCACGCTGGGCACCAAGCAGGCAAAGCAGATCATTTGTGAAAAGCCACCTGAGATAGATTAGCCACTTCTTGCAGCCGAGTTGAAGTAAATCCTGCAGAGCCAGGCCATCTGTTTGGGGGCTAAGAGGGGAAGAGACTGGCAGGGGCAGTGCATGGGTCTGCATATCCAGGGTCTGCAAGGAGCTTTGTTTGGAAAGGGAGCGCTGGGCTTAGAGTCTGTTGAGAACTGAGGCTAACAGAAAGCAATCGCACCGGTAGTGCCACTGACCAGACATGTACTTTGTGCCCAGCATGGTGCCAGGGCATCACGTGCAAGATCTTGTTTAGCGAAAAGAAATCAGAACAGCTAACATTTCTGAGATCTTTCTTCCTATGTGCATGCTCCAAGTGTTTAGCCTGGTTAATCTTCATAACCTTCATAAGTACCCTGTTTGAGAAATGGCTCTCATTATTCCTGTTTTGCAGAGAAGGAACCTACGTGTTATTCGTTACCCAGTTCCTGTTCTCCCCTACAGAACCTTGGATGTTTCATTTGGAACACAGCCACCCAGAATAAAGACTACATTTCCCAGCCTCCCTTGCAGTTAGGTATGGTCATATGACCATAGTTAGCCAATGGAAAGTGAGCAGTAGTGCTGTGAGCACCCTCTAGTCAAGGCTTGTCTTCTTTTCCTCCTCCCACTTACCAGAACACTGGCAGAGTAGAAAGGTAGTTGGGGCCTCAGGGACAAGGACTGAATCCCAGAAACAGCGAGCAACAAGATGAATTGGAGCACGTGGGGCAAGTGACACTGAGAAGTCACCGTGCAGAGAAATAAGCTTCTTTCTGCAGGCTGGCAGCCCTGCTAACAGCACTCCATTCGATGCTGCTGGGTCCTGGCTGCAGGGGACATGTCCTTATGAGTGCACAGGGCCAGAGCCCACTTGACCACCTTCTTTCTGAAGCCTCGTGCCAGCTTGCCCTGCTGACCTGAAACATCCTGGCCAGAATAGGCCCCTTGGGGAGTCTGCTCTTGGGTTTAACTGCTCTGATGGCCCAAGTGGCTTCCTGCTTTTGGCTTCATTTTCTACATCTTGATCATGCAGGCCCTATTTACACAATGGCCATTTCTGGGCCTGGGAAAGGAGCCACCAGATGTGTCGGGGAAAGGGCAGGCCCCTGGTGTGAGCCACAGCCAGGGTAGGAGGCAAGGGACAGAGGAAAAGTGGGTTATAGAGCAAAGAGGAGGGCCACACCTCAAGGGGAAACTGAGGCTCAAAGGGCCCAAACCTTCCCCTCAAGTAACCGTTCTGGCCCAGTCACAGCAGACTTTGCTTTTTTGAGAGCTTAAGATCTAAATCCATACAAAGTCCTCATTGCAGGGTGAGAACATCGCCTGTTTCCCCAGGAAAGAGAAGGACAGGGCTCTTCTTTCTAGACCAATCCCAAGCCCAGAGTACTTGTCAACAGAATAAGCCCATTCAAAATCAAAGGTGAAAAAGTCAGTCCCAAAAGATGACTTCCTGTACGATTCCATTTCTACAACATTCTTGAAGTGACAAAATTAGAGAAAAGGAAACTAGAAGCATGGCTGTTAAGGATGGGGCAGGAAGAAGTGAGTGTGCTATACAAGGGCAACATGAGGGATATTTTTGGTGACAGGATGTTCTGTGGATTGATTGTACTGATGTCAATTTCCTGGTTGTGATATTGTCCTGTAGTTTTGTAAGATGTCAGCGTTGGGGGGAACTGGGTAAAGGGTCTATGGGATTGCTCTGTATTATTTCTCACAACTAAATGTGAAACACAATTATTTCAAAACAAAAAGTTTAATTAAAAAACACAAAGCCCAGTTTTTGTCACTATCTCTTATACCCTCCTCCCCCTGTTTTTTTGGCTCACAACTGTTCCTGCCAGCTAAGAACAGTGTCTGCTGGGGACACGTTAAACAGAGGCTGTGGGTCCAGGTCCAAGTGACCACATCTTTGCTGCAGATGACTGACCTATGGATGAGACTTCAAGTCTTTTTTCTTGGGGATGGGGTGGTTTCTTGACAGTATGAGACCAGAGTAGTGAGGAGAAACTAACAATGATCTTGGCAAGACTCTTCTCTCTGAGACTCAGTTTGCTGGTTTGTGGGATGGTGATAGTGGAAGTGCCTTAGAGGACACTAGGGAAATTCAATGAGATGATGTGGCCACAATGCCAAGCCCAGGCAGGGTCTGGCCCCACAACAAGGGTGATGATGTGTGGGTTGCTTCTGAATCTGACACTGGGAACGAGGGGAGGAAAGCCACTCCACATCGGAGGCCTCTCTGCCTCAGAGAACTCAAGCCGCATGACCTTAGTGAGGCTCTACCCCTTTCTGGGCCTCAGTTTTCCCACTGAGGGGACCTTGAAGATTCCTTTTAAGTTTTAAGTTTCACAGGCTGTGAGTATTTTCCTGGCCTCTTGTGAATCTTTTAGCAATCCTCTAGTACCTTCCCTATTTTCTGGGGCTATGAGAGCTCTCAGCAAGATTGAACTTGATAGCCAACTAGGACTTCTGACTTTTGAACACTGTCTCTCTCTGTGGGGGAGAAACTTTGCCTTAAAGCACAGTAAATATAGCTGTAATGCATGGCTAGGAGTTTTCTTAAACTTCATTGAGCAAAATCTAGGCACCATCCCTACAGTCAAATTGCTTGACCTATTTTTTTAAAATCTGTTCCGTGATGCAATGCAAATTACATTTTAAATTAGGATAATATTTAAAATAACGTACACATTGAGCCCTTAATTCTGTGCCAGGTGCTGTGTTAAGCACTTTACTTGTACTTGCTCATTGACTCTTCATAGGAACCCAAAGTAGGAACTATTATTATTATCACCATTTTACACATGAGAAGAGAGGCTCAGAGAGATTAGGTGACCCACCCAAGGTTACACAGCAAATAAGGGGTGGAGCTAGGATAAAAACCTAGGCAGTCGGATTCCACCATCAGCATTCTTAACCACTTACCACGCTATGCTACCTGTTTAGAAAAGGGAAAGTAAAAGCGAGTCCTATGGACTCACAGGACAGCCAGGAGCTATGGAGGTGGCATTCCTCAGAAAACAAAGGGGTGGGTCCCTGGTGAGGACCATAAACATCTAGGTTTGACAGATAGTGAAATGACTTGGTGGGTCCCACAGGTTGCCACCCTTCACAGACTGCCAAAGGAGATGGGGCACATTTCTGGGCACAGACAGGTATGTGCCCTCCTTACATGATATTGTTTCCCACTTCACATAGAAATACAGTCCAGTGGGCCTAATCTCCTGCAGTTTCCCCTCTGCTACCCACATGTGTCTACAACTGGGTTTTCCTGACCCTCCTTCCCTCCAGTCTCTTCCCTTTTCCTGTGGAAGCCTTATCTTTACACTTGTGCTTTGGAGCCCATTTCAGGACTCCCACCTCCTTCCTCCATTGTTTAGAACTTTCTTAATCCATCCATTTTCATCACAGGGAAATCAGATAGCCTTCTCTGGCATACTGGAGAGAATGTACAACAACCCAAGTGATCTCTGTGAAACCTAGAAACCCATGGGAACCCTACAACGAATGGGTATGTCTTTGCAGAGACAATCTCCTCATTTCCCACCTTTGTTTTGAATGACAGTTAGTTGTGGAAAGCACTTGGATGATAGGAAATCTTCTCCTATGTACTGTGGCGTCCATCTTCCATCTCAAGTGGCTTTTCCAGCTCCTTACTCTTAGACTAACTAACATCTACTCCTCTTTTGGGTCTCAGCTCAGACTTGACCCCTTCAGGGACTCCCCAGGCTCCTGTGGTTAGCAGTCCTTCTCTGGCCTTGCACTCACCCTGGTCTTCAACCAGGTGTTTGTGTACCTCTTTCCCCACTGCAGTGTCGGCCCAGGGGGCAGGGCTTTGTCTGTCCTGCTTTCCCTGTGTCCCAGTATAGGAGGCCCTCCGTAAATATTGGCTGAATGAATGAATGAACCAACCTTTCTTTAACCCAACCCGAGAAGAAGCACCTCTGGGCACTGGGAGCCCTGAGCAAATCATATGGCAGCTGGGAACCTCTACACCGGGCTCACTGGCTGACAGCTGGCAAAGGGGCTCTTCACACTGGGATGACACCCATTGGCCTTAGAGGAAAAGGTCCCTTATTAGTTCATTCAACTAAGAATGACTGGGCACAAAAGAAGAAAAACCCCTAAAGGTCAGCTCTGTGGAGCTGTTTGGTATTGTTTTCCTGTGGCTCACCGGACTATGTTCTCATGAATATCAGGCTTGTGGAATATTCTAAATGCAAATAATAATTTAGCATAGAAATTGGCCTGAATACGGAACATACTGAACACTAGAAACAGTCTTGCCTGGCATGCAAGTGCCTGCTCCCTCTCTTCCTGTGTGCCCTCCTCTTGGGTCTGATCAATTCTCAGCCTAGCACATTGTGCCCAGGTTCTCCCTGGACACCCCTGTCCCTGAGAATCCTCCTGTGCTTCCCACCCACTGCAGGGCCAGGTCCAAACTCTTCCCAAGCCTCGCAAGGCCACATGTGATGGGGCTCCAGCCACCCCTCCACCTCAACACTACTCCCCACCCTTGTACCTGTGGGCCCTCGTGTGGCTATACCCTCAGCTTTGGCTGCCTGTAGAATTTTTCCTTTCTTTGGACACTTAGCTCAGCTGCCTCTTCCTCCAGGAAGCCCCCTGTTCTCCCCAGTGGCACTGTGTGCTATCCCCAGCTCCTGCTGCTTTCAAGGGTTCATCATCTATACCAACAGACTGGGGACTGCCCCTGATGTTTCTAGTTTCCAGAATGCCCCTTTCCCACGCCCTTACTCCTGTCTGCCAGCAATTTCCTGTTCCCCTTTAAGGCTCAGTTCAAGTGTTCCCTCTCATTGACAGGGGCCCAGACACTGTTAGTGAAATTCATGCCTTTCTCTCCATGGCTCCTGCATCTTTGCAAATGTTACTTTAAAAGCAGCTGTGATAACAACAGCTCCCATCTACCTAGTATCTATGCTGTACCAGGCTGCAGCCTGGCCCCCCAAGGGACCGCAGGATTAGTGAACTGAGTATGGTTTCCAAGGTCACACTGTGGCACAAAGAGACAGAACTGGAGAGCTGGGTCTAAACTCAGGCCTTTTTGCTCTTCCCACTGAGCCCTCTGCCTTTTTGTCTTCTGTAACAGAAACATTGATGTGCCTCTCTCTCCCTGTGATTGTGACCTCAGAAGACAGGGTAACTTATTGGGTATCCCCAGCCTCCAGTTCAGGACCTGGCCCAAAGTGGGAGCTCCACGCAAGTTTGTTGATTTGACATGCCGCCTGCAGGATGGCAGAGGGGATATAAGGGCCCTGCCTGACTTGACAGAAAGTCTCCCTGGCTCAGTTGAGCCAAGCAAATCCTGTTTACCAGGAGCCTAGTTCCTGCTATGATTGCTGGAGCAAGCACCCAACTTTGGTGGTGGAAATTCCCAAGCGAGACAAGAACTATCAGAAATAAGGGTGCTGCAGTTCCATTTGGATATAAAGAGGATTCATCAGGATTAGCTTATGTGGTTTTAAGCTAATGAATTGCCACTGAATCAAGGGCATGTGAGTTACTGGACAGTTTTTCCCCCAAGAATTACTTTTTGCTATTAAAGCTTGAAGTCCTGGACATCTGGTAGGTCATGGCCCTAGACATGTGGGCACAGGCAGTTTGCACACACCGACCGCAGGGTGCTGGGGCCTCCTTCTGGAGGGCTTGAAGGTCTTTACAACCAGAAGTGAGGCAGAAAGTCAACCTCGCTTGCTCCTTTGGGATGGAGGTCCCTGAAGTGTGACCCTGGACCCAGACATAGTTCGACGACCCAGACTGGTCACCAAGGGAAGAGGAAATCAACCACCACATTGTCTATCCAATCACATTGGCCACAGCCATCTTTACACAAGCCCAGGGATTGAATAAATAAGAGAAACAAGAAAGAATTACTGGGATCTTGCATGACCACTTTCATAACTGCTGGTCACAAACAGCAAGACTGTATGGTCTCAAGTCTTAAAAGTTATTGACAACTAAGGAAATCAGAATAGGGACTAGATCGAGAATAATGATAAGGAATTGTTGCCACTTTTCAAAGTGTGATAACGGCATGAGGTTATATGTGTGAATGTCCCTGTTGGGCAACACATGCTGAAGTATTCAAGAGTTAAGTATCATGGTGTCTGCAACTTACTTTCAAAAGATTCAGCCCAAACAATGTATCCACTTAATGACATTGAATTTGGCAATAATTTTTAATATGACATCAAAAGTTTAGGTAATAAGAGAAAAAAATAGATAAATTGGATTACATCAAAATGAAAACCTTTTGCAAATCAAAGAATACTACCAATGAAGTGAAAAAGCACCCAATAGAATGGGAGAAAATATTTCCAAATCATCTATTTCACAAGGAGTTAATGTCACAATATATAAAGAACTTCCACAACTTAATACAGAAAACCAAATAACCTGCTTAAAAAATGGACAAAGTACTTGATGGACATTTCTCCAAAGAAGATGTATAAATAACCAATAAGCACATGAAAAGATGCTCAACATCAGTCATAATTAGGAAAATACAAATCAAAACAGTCAGGCAGTCCCACTTCTGAGTATAAACCCAAAAGAATTGAAAACGGTTTTAAAGAGAACATTGCACAACCATGTTCACAGCGGCATTATTCACAATAGCCAAGAGGTGTCATGGATGACTGGACAAACACAATGTGGTATAGTCATACAGTGGAATATTATTTAACCCTAAAAAGGAAGGAAATTCTGACACATGCTGCAACATGGATGAACCCAGAGGATATTATGCTGAGTGAAGTAAGTCAGATAAAAAAGGACACCTACTGTATGATGCCACTTATATGAGAGTCCTAGAATAGTCAAATCCATAGAGACAGAAAGCAGGATGGTGGTACCAGAAGCCGGGGTACAGGGCATGGGGAGTTAGAGTTTACCGGGCACTAACTAGTTTCACTCTGGGAAGATGAAGAAGTTTTGGAGATGGATGGTGGTGACGGGTGTACAACAATGTGGATGTGCTTAATGCCACTGAACTACATGCTTAAAAAGGCTTAAGATGGAAGATTTTATGTTCTGTATATCTTAGCAAAATACATTTTAAAAAGATTTAAAATCTATATCCATATTAATATTTTCATATTTTAGCATAGATAAGAAAGTACGGCAGAATGTTTCCAATTGGTGGTGATTCTTGGGGAGGACTATATGGGTGTGTGTTGCACCATCTTGGCAACTTTTCTGTAGGTTTGAAATTTTCCATAATTAAATTGGAGGGAAAAACCGATGACTGACTTTGCCCTCTCCTTTCCCCACAAGCTTGGTTTTCCATTCTTTGTTTTGATTCCCTTTGCTAGTAGAAGCCAAACATCCCTTGGGCAGGCAGGGAGAGCCTGTGGTCAGAGGCCTGTCTGGGGCTGTGTCTGGCTCCACTTATCTAAGCCTTGCCAAGTCAGCTGCATCGGATCCTCATGTAAACGGGGGTTCAATCCAATGGCGTTTTGGATAGGGCTTTGCCAAGGCTGTGCTGCGTTCCTATGTGAGCCCACCTGAGTGTGCAACTTCCTTCTTCGACCACATGAAGGTACTTGGATGAGCTTAGCTTGGCCTGCAGGGCAGGGGAATGCCTCAGGTTGTTTTGGATCTGGCTGGCAGCTGCGACTACCCCTGACAGTCTCTACAGAGTCCCTGGCTTTTCTGCTGCTATTAAAGTCACTGACTTCAGGGACCTGACTGTCCGGTGCTCACTGCTGCTTCTCCCAGAGTTAGCAGGAGGAGGGCTGGGAGCAGGAAACATCTGTAGCAAACAGACCCCACGTTACAGGGTACAAGACCAAGGCAGACCCATTCACCAACTGCCCCTATATGGAGCTATACACACCAAGAAATGTTCTAATGGCTCATTATGTTTTTTAAGGGATTGGTAAATTACAGCTGCCTCAAATAGACAAGTCTTCTTTGGGGAATGCGTGTCAGACAATTACGTTTGTGAACTCATCCTAGAAAAAGTGCTACATACCTCATTGCTGAATATCACTATGGTCACCTTCAAAGTCCTCCCCTTGGGAAGCTATGCACTGATGCCAGCAACTAGTCCACCTTCAAAGCAATTTTGGAACTTTTTTCCTAGAATGGCCATCGAGCTGTCGTCGTATTATTCTTGATGTCCTGAATGTCATCAAAATGTCTTCCTTTCAATATTTCCTTTATCTTTGGGTAAAGAAAGATGTCATTGGGGGCCAGATCAGGTGAGTAGGGAGCGTGTTCCAATACAGTTATTTGTTTACTGGCTAAAAACTCCCTCACAGACAGTGCCTGGTGAAGGGGTACATTGTTGTGATGCAAGAGCCATGAATTGTTGGAGAAAAGTTCAGGTCATCTAACTTTTTCATGCAGCATTTTCAGCACTTCCAAATAGTAAACTTGGTTAACTATTTGTCCAGCTGGTACAAATTCATAATGAATAATCCCTCTGATATCAAAAAAGGTTAGCAACATCATTGCAACAAATTCACGAACTTAATTGTCAGATCTCCTATAAGATATGATTGATGCCGAGTCATAAAATAAAATTGGCTAACCACACTAGGAGTATTGGAAAGTTAATAACCAGTTATTGGAGGGAACTGCTGTGGGAGGCTGTGTCCTGGGGACAGAGTAGAGGCTGGGGCCTATCTTTAGCTGTGGTTATAATTAGTCAAAAGCCTCAGTGTGGCTGAGCTTTCCAAGACCTGGCAGAAGTCTTCTGAGGGCCATGGGTGGAAGGTGGCCTCCTGGCATGTGGGTGGGAAACCTGCAGGGAACCTTGATGCTGGTACATCTGAAACACTGGATGGGGTCTGGAGTGGCATCCACTTATAGAAATGAAATGAACTGGAGTTGGCCACTGCTCGCAGCTGTCACTCTATGGCCAGCCAGCATGATATAAACCAGCCAGGATGCTCCTGGCAGGCATCCCAATGTATTCATAAAGGACAGAGACTTGGGTCTAGAAAACGAAGTGCCCCAGTATATAAACGGAGCATGTCTCCGGTGTAAGATGTGTTCAGAATCACAGCATCTCTTCCTCCCAGCTTCTACCCAGTTCACAGGTCGAAGGATGGAGCTCAGAAAGAAAGCTATGCATTCTGTTTGGAATTGACTGCATGGTCAGCAATGGTGTGGGGGCAGGAGGAGACTCTGAGCAACACCCCTCCTCACCTCTTCCCCCAGGTCCTTCACTGGAGAACTACTGAGAACATTCAAAGTGGGAGGGATTCATCACCTTTCGAGGGTGGAAAGACTACTATGTCAGTACTCCACTGTTCTGACCAGGGACTCTAAACATGTAGACAAACAAAGAATGCCTGGAACAAAGAGTAATAACTTCTTTGTTCCCAGGATTTTAGTGCCAAGAGCACTCGGCTCAGAGCAGAGAGGTCTGGACTCAAATCCTTACTTAGTAGCTGTGTGTCCTTTGGTAAGTGACTTGCCCTGTCTGGGCCCAAGCTTCCATAAATGCAAATACTTATAATAAGACTGCTCTCTCACAGCTGTGGGAGATGGAAGGGCTAGTCTGACACATCATGAAATGGATGGTGTTGCACACTCCAAGGCACTTTTTGCATTACTCCTGGAGGCCACACATGCCAGGAGAATGTGCGTCTGTGGGCTGGCAGCTGTGAAGCGATGCTAGTGAAGGGTTTTGCGCTAACAGTCCTGGGTAGGTTGTGAGAACACTTGCCACAGCAAAGCCCAAAGAAACACCCTGCTTTTGACATTAGAATGGCAGAGCCAGCCTGTTTCCCCAGAGACAGACTTCCAAATCTTCCCACTTCCCAAGAGCCTAGCCCGCAGCCCCCTACTAAGTCTGTGCTCTTTCTCCAAGGGCCAGCAGGCTTTAGTAAGCTTGTTAGACAAACATCTCTTTTCTTTTTGAGGCTTTTATAGCTGCAGGGCTCCATGGGAAATATCTTAGTTAAAGATGTGCCTTAAGACATCCTGATGTTAGATCCTGGGAGGTACGTTTTCTGAGCACATTTCCCTCTGGGTGTTGCTATTTTTAAAGCTAAGCAGAAGGTTCAGAGTGGGGACTGGTGAGGGGCGAATTCTCTCTGCTAAGGAATGGAAACCCTTGCTCCTATTCATTCCAAGGGAGTTCAGTCTTGGGGCTGATCAGCCATCTCCCTCCTTGGGAGTCTCCCCAGAAGGGACATTTATTAGTGTTTCTACAAAATGACCTAATTTACCTAACCAGTCAGAAACCTGATACATGATAGTGTGCAACCAGGGATTCAGGGAGAGGCTGTGTGCTGTGTATTCACACCAGACTCTTCCATGTGTTTAAGGCCTTCAGTGGAATTTTCCACTATTTCAAAAATGAGATTAAAAACTCAGAATTGCTGCTTTTAAACAAAAAAGGTTTGGAATCATTTCATTATCTCTTTTTTTTCTTCCTCTTGGCCTAAGTATTTTCAGGTGGTGAGACAAATGACTCTGATTTGCACCTGTATATTTCCTCTCAGGGATCTCAAAGAGAGATCTCTCTCTCTCTCTGTTAATCTGTTGCTTTCCAAGCATACCTGCTGCAAAAATAATTGCTTTTACTAGAGATTGCACATTCAAGCTGGAGCCAATATGGTGGATGCTGGCAGGTGGACGAGCCCCTACCCCAGACTGACTCCCCTGACAAAGTGAATCTTGCACACAGAGCAGTGGCCCCCAGCCATGGCCTGGCTGCATGGACCAGTAATTATAAAACAGGAAAAAAGAGCTTAATGATCGTAAATACTAGCTGGAAGGAGGCACCCAAGCATGGACTTTTGAACCAAATTGGTTCAAATCCTAGCTCTGCCCTCTGTCTGATTGTGCAACCTTTGACAAGTTATTTAACCTCTGAGTCTCAGTTTCCTCATTTGTGAAATGGGTTTAATGTTGGTTTCATTCATGTCAGGATTAAATGAAACAGCATATGTTTGCCTTTGGTCTTTCTGGGTCCTAAAGTTGTACCTTTTCACCATGTAGATCTGCCTTTTGAAATTACAATTTTTTTCTTCACTCGAATATTCTTTGACCCACCAATTTTGGCTCCAAGATGTGGGTTTGGGAGGCACTGTGGGTTTTTTAAATTAGACTAAATTAAAATTAAAATTGAATGTTGATGACTTGAGTGCATCAGATACCCTTTGGCTCCCCGCAGGCCCCACTGCTCCCTAGAGCCTCTCCCCAGCCAGATTCATAATGAGCTGCTGGCCCGGGAGGCCTGGGAGTTTTGACCTCTCATCAAGAATGTCTCCATCCCCATTAGGGATGATTCACATTTAGTTGCCCACTCTCTAGGTGACTCAGAGGGCCAGAAGGTCAAATTTTATAATGAAGCTAAAGTCCAATTGCTCAAGTCCCAAGGAAACCTAGGAAATCCAGAGCACCCCATTCCATTTTACAGGGTTCTTAGGAAGCCACTGATTTTGTGATTTCAACTTCCTAAAGCAAGACTGGAAACTGAGGCAGAAGAGTGGCAAAATGACTTGCTCAATCCTGAAGATAATTCCAGTGTCTTCCAGATGCCCAGGGTTGCTGCCTGTCCTCTGGCTATAAGTCTGCAGGCGGTTGTTGCTCCCACAGACAGAGCAGGCACTGGGGACCGTACCCACTTACGCTCTCAGACTAGTCCCATCAGTGGGTGATCCAGGCAGGCCCTCTCATCTTGCAAAGCCTCCGTATGCTCATCTGGGGCTTCCGTGCATGGGTAAGCATGCAGCACCCAACTGGCATGGAGCATAAAGGCCCAATCACAGGTAGGTGTAAGTGCTGGCCTTTCACTAAACAGGAGGTGGACTGGTTCACCGGCAGCAGTTTAAGAGACCAACCCCAACCTCTGGGATTTTGGGCTCTGTTCAGATCCACTGTCTTGGGCACACTGTTTGTCTTGACCTGTTGACTATGCTAACCTTAGTACCTGGTCCCAGAAGCGGTGATATTGACCAATGGCACAGCCTCCCAGCTTATCTCCCCCAAAGCCACCTTGCCCCTTCTTTCTAAGCTTCTCTCAGCTGGTTTTGCTTTTATAGAAGGAAGTACCACTCTGCTTAGGGGCTGCAACACATTCCTGGCAGGGCAGTGGATCCTGGGAGATGGGGTGTGTGGGCTACCTCATGATCTGTCCTCAGTTTACCCCTTGACACTTACCTTTTGCCTTACATGTGGTCAAACCAAACTACAGGCTGTTCTGCACTTGTGCTGTCCTTTCTCCACACCAGGGTTCTTTAATCATGCTGTTCGCTCCAGCCGAAGCCTCTTCCTCTGATCCCCCTTCAGCCCAGCACTGCCCCCACAACCAATGAACATAGGACATTTGGCCTGGCCTGAATCCAGTCTTCTGTCCTCTGCTACTCCACCCGTCTTGATCCATGAGGTTGGGTGGGGTTGACACTGTCTCCTTTCCTGGACAAATAACCCAGGCTTGAACAATCAGCCAATAAGAATCAGCCCTAGGATTTTTCTTGGAAAGAGGTGATGACTTTCCACTGGGCTTGCTCATGTAAAGCTTCCAGTGGCCACCTCTACCTCTACTTGCGGAAAGTTTGGTTGGGAATAAAGCCAAACTAGGGTATATGAGACCTGGGGAGAATGGATGGTGAATAAGACTTTTGAGCCCCTGGACCCACCCATGCCTGAAGCTTTTATTTATATGAGGTTGGAAAATTAAGTTTGTGAATTTGTTGCAACAATGTTGCTAACCTTTTTTGATGTCAGAGGGATTATTCATTATGAATTTGTACCAACTGGACAAACAGTTAACCAAATTTACTATTTGGAAGTGCTGAAAAGGCTGCGTGAAAAAGTTAGACGACCTGAACTTTTCTCCAACAATCGTGGCTCTTGCATCACGACAATGTACCAGCTCACACGGCACTGTCTGTGAGGGAGTTTTTAGTCAGTAAACAAATAACTGTATTGGAACACCTTCTCTACTCACCTGATCTGGCCCCCAATGACTTCTTTCTTTACTTGAAGATAAAGGCAATATTGAAAGGAAGACATTTGGATGACATTCAGGACAGCAAGGGTAATACCACGGTAGCTCTGATGGCCATTCTAGAAAAATAGTTCCAAAATTGCTTTGAAGGGTGGACTAGGCATTGGCATCGGTGCACAGCTTCCCAAGGGAAGTACTTTGAAGGTGACTGTAGTGATATTCAGCAATGAGGGATGTAGCACTTTTTCTAGGATGAGTTCGCGAACTTAATGGTCCAACCTTTGTATTCACCAATAAATTTCACTTTTGCTTAAATCACTTTGAGTTAAGTTTCTGTCACTTACAACCAACAGAGACCTGACTGACACACACACAACTTCATCTGGTTAGCTCCTTTGCACATTTAGGGCACAGCTCAGACATCACAACCACCCATCCCTTCCCTTCCAATCCAGAAGCCAGATGGTATCTCATGCATAGTCATATCCCTATCATTTCATTCAGGGTCTCGGCAAAAAAGGCGACAAAATGCCTCAGGCAGAGCTAAATCTCAGATTTCCCACTGGGGCTGCTGCCTTCACTCCCTTCCCAGCCCCAGCCACACACACCCCCTCTGAACCCCCCCCATACCCCCAGCCACTCTTTCACCTCCCAGGTTTTCAGAGACTCTCACCTCTGTCTTATTCCGAGAGAGCACGCTGGCGTCAATTGGTCCCAGGGACATGTTTGGCAGGACAAGGTTGAGAACTTTCGCAGCAAGGACCTAGCCAGGAAGGAAAAACAAGGGTGTGAGTGCAGTGGGATCCGTGCCCAGCTCTGCCCACGGGACAGTTTACAGTAAATTACAGAAAGTGACACCCAAACTGAACATCAGCCAGGTTGGTTTCCCAAGGCTGAGCACCCTGGGACTCTCCCTGCTCTGACTCAGATAGCCTCAAGCTAGTCTGGCTCAGATCCCCCTGGGGAGGGGGTGAGAGGCAGCCACCAGGGCTGACGGAGGGAATGCCATGTCTATTTTTTGTCTGCTCCAGATTCCATGCAGTCACCCTCCCGACAATCACTCATCGGTCACAGTTTTGAATTATTTGCAGGAGCTGCCTAGCTGAGCTCTTGTGCACTAGGCACTTCTTAGGGGATCCTGAAAAAACACAGCAGGAACAGAATCACCTGAGAGTGAAGCCACACCGCTCAGAAGGCCCCAAAGAAACCTGCTTAGATCAGAAAGAGTCTGTTGATCGTTGTGGTTTCTCTTGCAGGGGAACAGAAATAGGTACCAGGCCTGATTAGATGTGTGGCAGAGGGAGCAGGATTCGACTTTATTCCTGGCTGTGCTGCCTCATGCATGTGGATACGAGGGTGAGCATCACGGAGTCTCTTCTGTTTCCTTAGCTGCCAAGGGAGACCCCTGGGTGCAAAAGCACTGGACACACAGTAGGTGCTCAATATATGCTCCTTGAACTTGACCCTGATTCAGGTACAGGCCTTCCTGGCCCAGCCCACCTCATCTCTACTGCTGGATCTGGTGTTTACCCAGGAAAAGTGTGAATGTGGATCTCACACTTCTGCCTGCACAGGGGGACTGTTCTCATTTCTGCACTGTGCACAGACTCTAGGGAACGAAAGATGCTATTTCAAAAGTGACTGTGAAATGCTGAAATTAGAATCACATGGAAGGTAGAAAACAAGGGCTTCTCAGTGCATGCTGAGGGACCACATCCTGCTAAAAAGTGATGGCCCCTTGTTACCCTTGCTGGGGGGTGGGGGCACTAACATCTACAGAGTAGCAATCTTTTGGTGCATTGGGCACAGTCATAGGTGCCAGGTCTTTTAATGTTGACATAAATGCGGTGAGGTGAGTTTGTCCTGATGTAACAGACAGGAAAACAGAGGCTCAGGCCACACCGCGAGGTCAGTTAGCAAGGGGGTGAGGCCACTCTTTCCTTGTATGCCACCGGCCTTCATTATTCACTCTCTCCCCACGTGAATGCCACTGAGAGCCTCACCTTTCCTATGGGTGATCAAGAGCCACAGGCACTGACACTCTCCAAGGTGACACAATTGCTGTACTGCCCAATCTCGCTTTACACTCAGAGTTATAAAACGTTCTATTCCTTGGAACGCACACACCTGATGTAATCTCATGCCGCCAGGGACCAGGCAGGGCTTTGCTCCCAAAAGAACATATGTGCATGCATCTACCGTGGAATTCACATGGTCAACTCTCCATTTTTCAGCACAGGGATGGCCGCGCCCTGCCTCTAAGACTATTGTAGCTCATTGCACCCCAAGGCTGGTGCGCAGGCATGCAAACCCCATGCATATTGATTCTCTGCCATCAATGTGCCCGGCACTAACGCCAAGCTCTGAGCTGACCTGTGACAGTCTAGCACAGAAATATAAGGAAATCCCATGTGGAGAACTAGGTTAGCACTTGAGTCAGCCCACACAGTCTGAAGCCTCATGGGATGGACGTGATCTATTGGGCAGGTACAAGAGGCAAGGTGGGGCTGTGGGCCAGCTCCATGGACAAGTACCAGACCAGAAGGGCTCAGAATTCTGGGGGCTTTACAAAAGGAAAGAACTTAGGGGTTTCTAAACACAGATCAAACGTCTGTGACCTCTAGGAACTAGGGGCTCCTCTGGGAACCTAAATTCAGCAGTTGGTATTTATGCTTTCAAGGGTTAAAATTTTTTAATAAAGAGAAAACACAACAGAAAGAAGTGCACTGTGGGCATGATAGTGTAAGGAGAGTGGACTTTTAGGGACTTATCTCCTCCAGCAACGGTGGCCCAGGGGCACCACTATTAGGAAAAAACTGTATATCCCAAAGTCTGTCAAATAGCATTCAGATATTCTGCTGTTCTTGATGACTCTTGCCCACAGCTCCCTGTGTGGACACAAGGGCTGATGGTTGACTCCACGTGTAACCCTGCCACGCTCAAGAATCGCAGGGTGGCAGTGTGATAGGACCCTGTGCAAACGTCAGTCTCCAGATGTTGTTGCCCAGTTTAGCTTATCTGCCTTCCTGGTCCGACATGGCCTTCTCAAGGACAGGGCTGTTTCTCTGCAAGCCATTTCCTACCCATTCCCAGATGAGATGATTAACAGCCAGGAAAAGGCCCAAGGACAAAGCACCTTGGCACTCACCCTGAAACAAAAACAAGGAGAAAGACCACACAGCACCCACTTCATTTCTCTGAAGCCCACCAGCAGATTTTTCATTTGCAAACGATTTAAGTTTTGTTACCCTTCACCTGATTCTGTATGGACCTGGGCACACAGGAGTCAGCCATCGCGAAGAGGCAGACTTACCTTTGTCTTTGAATCTATGTTCCTGCCACTGGTACTTCTTAAACCAAAACATTTATACCCCAAAGCGCCAAGGTCTCTATTTTCAGAGGCTGCTGACAGTTTAGGCTGGACAAGGATCAGAAAAGGCCATGCTGTGGCTGGAACCATCCTTGCTCTGATTTCACAGAGGGTGGTGAGGGGGACTAGAAAGCTAGGAAGGGCTCTGCCTCTAGGACAGAATTATAGGAAAAAACTTGTTCCGTCCTTTCTCTGAGCCAGTGGTCTTTTCTTCCTTTTAATAGGGGAACAGTTTACAGCTAAAGGAAGTTTTTAGGAAAAGAACTTCCTAGGAAAAATAAAAGAAGATGAAGTGTTTGCTTTACAGAAAATGAACAGTGCAAGGGTTTGATCTCTGGGGGAAACTCAATAATTAATGGCAGATCAGGTGACCACCTTAACTCCCCCTTCCGAATATAAGAAATCAAGTCCTGGTGAGGACTCCCCTTCCTGCAGCTGCCAATGCCATTGCCCAAAGCACAAACAGGAGGAGACATGGCAAGGATACATCATGCTTAGAACTGGGGGTGGCAGATGGGTGGATCAGTCGCTGTGTGCAGCTGTATACTTCCCACCACAAGGAGTCTCAGGGCAGCAGCCATTCTCTCTCATCTAAAGGAGCTGATGCTAGTGAGTTCAGGATGGGTGAATGCCCATGACAACACAACTCCAATGGCTGACGGAAGTGGAAAATATTTGTGTCCTAGCAATGAGAACTGATTGTCCAATTACAAATATAGATGAGGGGTCAGGGTGTAGATATTGCAGCCTGTTCTCCATTCTGCACGATTGGATTCTGTCACTAAACCCTGCAGAATGTCATTCCAAGAACAGGAAAGTCTCAGCCTATAGGTGATTACTAAGCTCTGGTGTTAGTTAACACCTGGGAGAATCTGTGGAGAGGCCTGAGGCAGACACACAAGTGAAAACCATGAATAAGGTATCTTGAGTCAGGGAGTCCCTTCAAGTGACCTGTTGCTCTCTGTCTTCCCAAAAGACAGCCCTTTGTTTTTGACATTCTGTTCCTTCGATCCAGTTAGCATGTTGGTAGGGGACGCAGTACACCTGTCCCTTCCTGATATTCTATGGCCTCCTGCTCTAAGAGTGGCCCTCACAGCAGCAGCAACAGCAGCGCTGAGAGATGTGGGGCCTATCAGATCAGGAAGTACATTTGCACACAACCCCAGGACACTCGTGTGTGCCCTGAAGTTTGAGGGCCAGTGTGTCTCAGAGAAGCGTCACAAATGCCTCTTCCCGGGTCTCACCCTGAGACACGGCGATTGTGTCGGGGCCCTGGCATCAATGTTTTGTCTTTAAAGCTCCCTAGCTGATTCCAATGTGCAGCCAGAGTAGAGAAAGTGTTCCTGATCCACACTGTTTGGAGGGGAGGGGCACAGATGTCTCTGAAGGGCAAGCTGCCCTTTTGAAGAAGCCACAATAAGAGATGTTTGGACAGCCTTGACCCTCAGTTCTTTTTCTAAAACTGTACAGTAAGTTCCAAACCACATTTCTAAAAGGATTTAATTGGGTAGAGACAAATTTTTTGATGACAATAATGTCACAGATGTTTTTTAAAAATTAGGTGCTTAGCCTCTTCCCCACCAAAGAGCCGAGAAGGATGCAGCGACAGGCTGCTTAGAATCGTTGCAAAAGAGATCCCTTCTCTCCACTGTTCTTTTAGGTTTTGTTTATTTCCTTAGCTTAATGTCTGATGAAAGAGGAAAGGGTGGGCCGCGGGCAGAAAGAGCTAAGCAGAGGCAGTGGGTTGATTGTGGCGATGAAGGAAGACAGAAGGGCCAAGAAGGGGTTCTTGAGGTGGGACAGTAAGGAATCAGTGGGGGTCGGAGAAAGCTTGGCAGACCCCAGACCCAGAAAGATTAGTTTTGTCCAGGCTGCCCTAGTGGCTGCTGCTGCTTCCTGTCATAATCTCCCTCAGCCTCCACCATCAGCTGCAAGAGCCCCATGCCTACTTCCAAGGGAAGACAAAAGAAGTCATCACACAGATGCAGGGGAAGGGGTGGCTCACCCATATAGAAGGTGGAATCCAAGGTAATACCATTCTTGATGCCATTTTGACCAAACTCTTCGGATAATCCTGTGGAAGTGTGGAGAGAGCCTTCATCCAGCTCAGGAGAAGGATGACACTGAATGGGCCCCCCTTTGAGGTGAGAACCCCCATCATCATCATGACCCTAAGTCAGGTTTTTGCAACCACAGAGCTCTCAGTGAGGAACCCCAGGTCTTGTCATCTGAGGATGATTTGGGGGCCGAGACCCACTACAAATGGACACAGTCACTGGACCCCAGGCCCAGAAAAGGGAGGAAATGAAGTGGAGGAATCAGACTTGGAGATTGGGAGCCAGGCAAATTTGTATCAGACCTCCGGTTTTGTATTCCCAAGAAAGTCTATGGTCCTGTTTCTTCATTTCTAAAATGGGGATAATAAGACTAATCTCGAAGCGCTGCTGGGATGGTTGCCTGAGACTTGATTCCCACAGAGCTCATCCCTTACTGCTCTGGCTTCTGATACCAGGAGAAGTTCAAGAAATACGTGTTGGTTGACTGAAGCAGTGTCGGCACATGCCGACATTATTTGGAGTGGAGACTTCAGGAAAAGTGTGTGGCCTGCAACTTGTAAGAAATGTGATATCACAGCTAGAACCCCAAATTATTTTACTCATGAAAGAGGACAACTCTCCAGAAACAAAGTCTACCTCCTGATGAGCAAGAGACCGGAATGTATCCTGTGTCTTTGATATGCCCTTGTTGCATTCTTGGATTAACTGCAGGCCCATCACTTTAAATACTAGAGACTTACACAAATGCTTTTATTGTTATGAAAGGTTTTAATGCCGCTCTCCTCCTCCCCCACCCCAAGATCATTTTAAAGCTTCTGCCCACGAAAGACTTGACATGAGGGAAGTAATCACAATAGCTATCTTCTAAAGTGGCTCCAGCAGGTTGACCTGTACAAAGGGAGGCCAGAACTCCATGCCTGCTATAAGGGTGGCATCAGTGCAAGGGTCAGGGGATGGCCCAGACTGTGTTGGGAGGGAAAGTGCACCTTCAGGCAGACAACGAATAGAGAACATTGTGTGCCCTTTTTGATAAGCCCCTGGAAAAGACTGGAGGACACTTGCTGGCTGCTGGGGCTCCCCAAAGATGTATTGGAGAGATGACTTACTCCTCAATTCCTAAGTGTCTAGAAGTCCAAAGCCCCAGCTATTAGAGAGCAGGTGCCTGCAGGACAGAGTTAACAATGCCCCACAGTGCATCGCTGCTGCCAAATTCATGACCACAGCCACGTCCCGGACTCCAGGGTCTAACTGTACCTGAAGTTTGAAAGAGGGCAATCCTCCATGCCCCCACCCATTTCCTCTCCACCCCCCAGTGCTCCAAGGGCCTTCTGGATTCTGGTGACTAAAAACAGATGAGTGACATTCAGATGGGAAGAGGGTTCAAGTTCAAAGGAGCCTGATCTGCGTGGGTTTTGGGGTAAAAGGGAGCACCCTGCCACACTCGCCAGCCAAGGTGGTAATCAAGCTGACCTTGAGCGAGAAACATGGCCTCATTTCCTTGTCTGTAAATTGGAACTAATTGTCCTTCCTTACAGGATGGTGATGGAGAGGAAGTCACCCAAGGAGTGATAGGTTCATAGCAGCCACTCCTCCCTACTTGGCCTGGCTGGCTGAGAGTGGAAGCACCTGTAAGCACTGGGCTGGTTTCTGCATCTGACCCAGGACTCCAGGGGACAACCTCCAGGCAACACACAGAGAAGGTCATTTAGAAGACTAACCTCCCAGCCGGCTGAGCCCCATCCTGACCCCAGGCTCTGCCTGGGGGAATTTCTGTCCTGACCCTGGGGGGTCCCAGGGAAAGGAGAAGCTCTACAGCCTCTGCAGATTCCTGGGTGTCCTCCTGCGGCAGGTCAGGTGAGGGGAGACCCCATCTCCAACTCAGAGTTTGATACCCCCTACCTGGGCAGCCAAGGGTTTCCCCTCTGTGCCTGGTGTTACTCTAGCTCTGCCTTCCCCAGGACATAATCCCCATGAAATGACCTCATAAATAGCTGAGACTTGGTCTGATGCTCTAGATTTTTGTTTCTAAATTTTTCCTGCTGTCTTTCCCTTGTGCAACCACATTGTTAGCACAGTGTTTGGAGGCCAGAAGCCTCTGTCCTTGTCTCTCCTCCAGGCTAAATGTACCCCAGCTTGTTGAAAATAGAGTATGAAGGCGAAAAACAGCTGTGTGCAGGATTGCAGAGGTGAGTGGGGTCTGCAGTTCTCACATTTTAGGGTAGAGGATGTGGACAAAAAAAGAGGTTCTCTGGAAAATAACCTCACAGTGTGATCTAATCATAACTTTCTAACTGGGCAGGTCATAGTGGGTAGTTATACCCCAGACATATAACTTCTTTACTAAAAGACTTATCTTTGCCTTAAGCAAGCCCTGTCCGTTGTTTCTGTGCATCTAGAACACACCTTTGAAATGCCCCCCTTTCAGACCCCTCCTTCTAAGGCAAAACCACCAAGAGAGCAATCTTAACTATCCTGTAGTCCAATCCCCGCTTTGCTTTCTCCCACCTCCAGGTAACCTTTCTTACTTTCCTCAATTTCAAATGCATAAAAGGAACTGCAAAACTGTTATTCTCTGGAGCATTTGAGGTCTTGCTCCCTGGCATATGCCATCAGTTTGGCTCAAATAAACTCATAAAAATTCTCAAGTTTTGACATTTCTTACATCAACAAGGGACTGTAACCTTCCACGTTGTCCCTCTATACTGAGAAGCTTGGGCTCTCATGTTGCTTTAAGGATTTCAGGAATCTCTGTAGCAGGAATTCCTGGCCAAACTTTTGAAAAGTCCTGAGCAGAGCTCTGGGTGAGAAGTCTTGAGGCCAGGAGTCATGAGGCTTTGCTTTCTGTGGTCCCTGACAGTGAGACTGACCCAGGGAAGGGTCCCTCCGGTGCTTCAGCTTTCTCAACAAGAGATGGCCTTTTGGCATCTGTCCATTTTGGGGGTCTATAAGAGCAAACCACTGCAAATAAATGACCTGAAGTTCAGTCAGCAGGACCTCACCTAATCCAGAGCCGTCTGACAGTAAGACCACACTTAATCCAGAGCCCATATTATAGCAGGGCCTCACCTAATCAAGAGCCCATCCCACAGCGGGCCCCTTGTGAGTCTGATGGGGAGGAGTGCTAAGAGAGACTGCTCTGCAAATTGGCCAAATTGAACCCAAAACTCACAGAAACAAATCAGCCAACCAAGAGAACAGAAAACTGAAGCAAAAAGAGCAGGAGCATGTTCCATTTATGTAAAGCATAGGAGTAAATGACAGGGGTGCGCGCATCCACAGAAGATAAATCCACTCCCTCTGTAATTCTGGCTGCCCACTTTCAACGGGGGTGGGAGGGGGCTTCTCTTGCATAAATGTATTATTTAAAATTTTTTAAATTAAATTTTAAACAACGATTCAGTGAGACTCTTTCTGGAAGTTTGTCAGACAGGACTAGATGTGTGGAGGGTGACCAAGACATCTGGGGTGGGTAGACAGGTAAATCATAGACTCTGTCAGTCAAAACTGCCCGAGAACCAGGGGCAGCAACAGAATCCATGGTGGGGAGAATGAGCCCTCAAGTCTGAGGGCAATGGGAAATCTCTTTGTCTTGGTTAATAAGAAGAGACCTGCATTCCCCCCAAGGAGAGCTGGTCCCTGATCTGAGAAAGTGATCTAGTAGCACAGGGCTCTAAAAGGTCACATTGGTGTGGCCTTGGCCAGGAGTTCCGCCTCCACCAGCGACTCTTGCAGGCTCCATCTGAGCTCAGTTGCCATGACCCTCCTTGTGCACTTCATCTGAAAAGCCCCACAGTCCCTGGCTTTTCTGTAAGGATAAAAGTTCACTGCAGAAAACATCCATTTCTTCTATGAGAAGACACCCTAGAGGGGCAGCGGACAGCCCCAGATTCAAATCCATCACACAAGTTATGTGATCCTGGCAAAGTCACTCATCCGGTCTAAACCTCAGTGTTCCACCAATAAGACACAGGTCACGACCTCTTCCTGGGTTGATGGCGGGAGTTAAGTGAGATAATGCACATGAAAGCACAGTACATGTCTGGCACTCCTTGAGCTAAGTAAATCTTTATGACTCAAAGCCCACAGATTGCAGAGGGAACTCCCCTCTCCCTTGTGACTCTGGTCTTGCTTATTCTACTTGCACAAGAATGCTTGACTGATTTGGCTCACATTATGCAATCACAGTCACAATGGGAGCTATCCAGGAGGTCATGCCCCCTGCTTGCACTTCTAAATGGTCAAGGAGTAGCCAGCCATGCATTACCTATGGTTCTATGGATGATCTTGCTTCTTTCCATGGCAGACTCATGGTGGCTCCTGCCCCCTCCTTCTGCTGTCCCACATGACACTGAAATTTACTAATGATAGTTAATTTCAATAGCGCAGTGGTGATTTACTTAAAACGGAGTCAAATTCAAAGGAGGTATCCATCTTTCTTCTTCCTCAAGTTAAGTAAACTGTTCTCTGGTTAAACTATCAGGTAGTTCCAGGTTTCTCTTTTGCTCAGCCTGTCCTCATTTTAAATTTGTGAAATTTTCTGTGTGTAACTGGAAGCCCATCCACAGGACCCGCCAGACCATCTCTAGGGCCAGGATTAAGTGTGTGGCTGTGGGTTGTAGGAATATGAGGACATTTGATAAGGTTTCATTCCCTGACCTGTGTTCTCCTCTTCGGGTCCTCAGAAGAATACTGGAGGCATCAGAGCTAAGGCTTTGATTTAAATGATTCCATTGTCATTTGATGATGAGGCCAGGGAAAGTACGGTAAGCCCGTGGGCAAATGGCTGCCCTGTTCCCCAGGGCCCTGTGACCCACCACCTGATCCTTCCTGCTCCTTTGAGTGTTCCCAGAACTGGCTCAGGAGGCAGCAGCCCAACCCAGCACTGGGGTGAGATGAGCATTTTGGGGGGGTACACAGGGTGGGGATTCTCTACTCTCATTCAGTTATTATCTCTCTCAAACTTCACGCCCCTCACATCACATGTCAACAACCTACATTCACAATTAAGCAGTCCTGTTAAGGCCACCAGTTTCCTCTCCTTTCTCAGGGAAGGTACTTGTTCTACCTCTGGTAGTATTGTTGGCTTGTTTGCCTTATTAAAGTAGCTCAAAGCACCAGAACCAAGAGATGGATACATATACCATTGTGTATCATTATAACTAGAAAAACAAAATCATGCCTCAGTTAGAATCAGAGGGGAAAACGCTCTGCGATGGAAGAGAGCTACAGTGAACATGACTCTATGTTGCAATTATAAATAGCCTGCAATTCCACTTACTGTGCACTTTTGGCTGAAGTTGGCAGATATTTAACAAAAATCAGCTTGACTTGCATGTGACTTGTTAACAAAGGTTACTTTGCTGGATTCCTAACATGTGTAACCTTTTCTCTTTTTAACCATTCACCAATAAAACATGCACAAACAGGAAGTCATTTTTTCCTTTGTCTTTGGGAAAAAAAGCATCTGTCTTTAGAAATTATAAAATCCCGGTTGCAACAATGTTTGATATTTGTCCAAACCTTCACACAATAGTGCATGAAGTTCAAGAATGGACTTTGGCCCTTTTACCCCAGACTCTAGCTATAAATAGATGCTCTGGGTCCTGGGAAGCTGCAGGAGTTTCACAGAACTCGAAGTCTGTTTACCTTGAAAGTTGTTGCGGACTCAGGATTGGCCAGAACCAAAGGTGAAATGAGAACCATGCCGGAAAAGTAACCTGGCTTCTCTGCGGCTGTGAGGATGGCGATGGCTCCTCCCTGCAATGCAAAATGGGCAGAGTTGCTGTGTGTTGGCTTCCACCAGTGCATGGATTTCTAATGAGCTCCATGGATGAGGTCCTTCTAAGCTGCAGGTGTGGCCAAGAGCCCTATGAAGGTCCACCTTGGAATAGATACCATCAAATGTTGGATAAACTGGGTCTGCAATTATTTTATTACACATGATTTTTTCCCAAGAGTAAACATTTCAGAGCGATATAAATAAGGTTTCTGCGTGTGGGCTGCAAGTTAGACAACAACACATTCCTACATCATTTCAAGCCAAAAGCTGGCAGATGTCCAATTCATCCATTCCATCAGGCTTAATATGAGAGATTTTTTTGGTAATCTGATGATAATCTACACCTTATTTTTTTTTTTTTCAGGTTCAATAAAGATCCCAAAAATTTAGGTTCCAGGAAAAATAGTGAACGTAGATGGTGCTGAAGGTCTCAGGCCTTGGCTGTTTGCTGAAGCTGCAGGTAATTTGAACCAAGGGTGGAAATTGCAAATGCTTTCGGGGGCCAGGCAGGTAATAGAAATGAAGAACAGAGCCAGGCTGGGATAAAGGGAGCAGAAGCTCTGCCCTGGAGTGAAAAGTTTTCACCAAATTCAAAATTGAGTAGTTCCAATTCTCTGCCAGCCAACACATAAGATTGTGGGAGGAAGATCTGTCCCATTTTGTGCTCTGCCAGTTTGAGGACTCCCCAATTTAAAGATTATATGTGGTTACGTTTTACAGGGTTTTATACATTTAAAAGGTGAAAAGGATTTTGAATGATCTTTAAGGAATTAGGTCCACGGGAGCCCTTGTCCCTAGCTCCATTTGTGCTGTATAGCTCTGAAGCAAGCATCTAGGATTTTGGCACATTCTGTGCACTTCTCACTGACTAAATCACCATCTCTGCTCTGAGAAGTGGCTCTGTAGGGAGCAGAAGTGCCCTTGAGAACCTCACTATGAAATGGCATTGAGATGGAAATGGGGTTGAAAAAAAGATCAGTTTCCCAAGAGGCCCCACACTTAAGCTCTTCAGTAAGAATTGGTGGACCACCTCCTGATAGGAAGCAATGGGCCACTCTGAGCTCTCTCTGGGGCTGTCCCCAGGACTCTGAACCTGGCCTGTTTCCTAAGCACGAATTGCCTGGAACTCCAAGTGCAGGGTGTTCAGAGTGGGGCATGTCAGCCGGGGGAGGAGAGTGGGAAAGGTAGGGAGGCACGGCTGCCCCTTTTCCATCATAGGTTCTCATACCACCCACCCACCACGAGGCCTGATTAGACTGGGTCTTCTGTGGTCTACTTACCATGGAGTGGCCCAGAAGGAAGACAGGAAGCCCTGGGTAGTCTTTCTGCATGGTATCCACGTGTTGTAACACATCCCTGATGAAAACGTGGAAGTCGGACACTACCATCCTCTCCCCTTCGCTCTGTCCATGGCCAACTGGAAGGGAATGGGAAAAGAGAGAACTGCAGTTTCCAGGAGGTTGACTTCTGCCCAGGCTCAGCTATTTCCTCACCAGAATTATCAGCCATTCCTTACTGGGGACCTGAACGAATCATCTCATTCAGTCCTTTCCAACTACTCTTGAAAGTGGAAATTAATCTGCCCCCATTGCACAGATTAGGAAATTGAGACACAGGGTGGTTAAGGACTTGCCCAAGATCACATAGTCAGGAAGTGATAAACCATTCTGTAAAGCCTGTCCATACAGCCAGGATGCCTTTCCCATGGCTGGTTCCAAAGAACAAAGAAAGGCAGATACAGAGAAACGAAGCCTGATTTTCTGCAAAGTGGCCAGGGGTAAGGTCAGTGAGGCTTGAAATTTTCCTGGGTTTTCCCAGTTCCTTGACCCTCACAGTTGTGTTTCAATGTTAGCCTTTCACCAGGTAAAGTGTCACCTCAATTTACAGAAGATAATATGACAAGCATAAAATAAAATAGTAAAGTGTGCTTGCCAGAAATCTTCTCAATGAAGCAGCAATAAAACCAGGTCAGATTCTATCCCTCTGGGATTTTATTATCTGTCACATATCTGGGCTGTTTATTTCCCCTGTTTTTTTCTTAGGTTCTTTCACTTTTTCCATCTCAAAAGGATGTAAGTCACTATAGAAACACACTGACTGCAGCTTTCATATTCAGCCTGAAAGCAGCTGATGTGATGGTTTAAAAATTGCAAAAGAGATAGAGCCCTCAGAGAACAGGGACCGCACAGCGAGAGTATCTGCCCAAACCCTTCCTGCCGCCTCTGCGAGGAAGTTATTATAGTAATAAGGATACCATATTTCCCCGAAAATAAGACCGGTCTTATATTAATTTTTGCTCCAAAAGATGAATTAGGGCTTATTTTCAGGGGCTGTTTTATTTTTTTCATGTACAACAATCTACATTTTTTTCATTTATTCGTGTACAAAAATCTACAACTTATTCAAATACAGTCATGTCATCTTCTGGAACATCGTCATAACTCTCCAAATCCCGAATTCTGGCTTGAATCTCTTGCAGCTCCATTCCCTGTAGAACCATTGGCCCCAATCTCTCATGTCCAGCAATAGAGCTCTCCTTAAATGAGCACTTCCTGTCCATAGTGCATTGGCAACATAGATGTCAGTGATTTTATCCCATGAATTCTTCACCCAAGTCACGACCTCTTGCGGGCCAGGCTTCACCAAGTTTCCACGCTGATTTCTCTCCATTCTATTTTCAATGTAGTCATTGATTTCCATGAGCAATGGTCCTTGAATCGCTTGTTTATTGCAATATCAAGTGTCTGGAGATAGGCAGTCATTCCTCCGGGAATGATTATTTGATCTATTCTTCTCTCTGCAAGGAAGTTCTTCATGTCTTTAGCGTGTTGCGTGCTGGCTGAATCCCAGACTAGCAGAACTCTTTAGCCCCCTCGCAAAACAAGTGGCAGCATTAAATCGACCCACTTCCACATAAATGCTTGTGTGCACCAGGCTTTTTTGGTTTCAAGAACATAAATGCGTGAAACACGGTCAACTTTATCTTTCTTGCCCTTAGTGATGATTAGAGGTGGGGCTTTCTTTCCATCCAGACGAATTGCCAAAATACAGGTAACATGTGCACTTTCGTAACCAGTGGAGGAAATAGATTGACGAGGCACCCCTTTGATCAATTGTCGTTTGAGATCTTTGGCCCATAAACACTGCAGTTTTAGCCACAATCATGTTGGAGAATTGGTATTTAGGAAAGTCGATGCCATCAACCAAGGACTTGAATGCACCTTTAATGACTTCAGTATCTTCCAGCTTGAACAGTGTTGTCGATCTTAGAGACAGTTCATATCGCTGAAGGAAGCCAGCCAGCCAGTGTGGTGATGCTTTGAATTCTTCTGGGGTATTTCTAACTGTGGTGCTGTTGCGAGCGCAAATGCTTGAATATCAGCCCTGCACACAACCAAAGCCTTTGCTCTCCTGTCAGCAATCCATTCACGATGATGTCTTCCAGCTCAGGAAATAAGGGTTGCCGACCTGATTCACACTTGTGCTTCTGAGCATTTACTTCGTCCACCTGTTGACTGAGGTTATTGTACTCTGCTTGCCATTTTCAGATCATTTGGAGATCCAGCTTCTTCTCTTTGCAGAAAATCGTAAGATTCTTCCCCCGGGAGTCCTCCATAATTCCTTTCTTGTACTCAACAGAATAGCTCTTCCTTTTTGTACTTATCTTGTCTGGGGATCAAAATATTATTACCTTTAAATCTACCATTAAATCAAGTGTTAGTTGAAGACTTTCGAGACAGGAGTGGCAACAAAATGATGACAGTTAAGAATGATGGTTCACACAAAAGAGACGAAAAATTGCAGGTACCAAAACTCAGAGAACATCTCTTTACTTCACACGAGTGCTTTAAGTAGGTCTGTTACAATACACGACGCATTGAATTCTGAAGATTCATATCAGACACAACCACGTCTGTTCGTTATCAGGTGCGCACGTTATTCGTGCCTTGTGTCTGTACTCCGATTGGTCATTTGGCAATAAGTCTAGGACTCATCTGTCTGCATAGGCATTTACCTCTCGTTTGTAAATTAAGTATCTACAAATACTTAATTATAATTTATAATATCATTTATTTTAAGTATTAATGTCAATACTATTATTTATTTATATTTAATTATATATTAATATCATTTTATAATTCAATACGTCTGTGATGTGTTGCAACGGATGTACTAAATGCGTCCGTCTGGCTGACGATCTTAACTGGGGCTTATGTTTGAGGTAGGGCTTATATTACGAGCATTCTGAAAAATCATGCTAGGGCTTATTTTCCAGTTAGGTCTTATTTTCAGGGAGATACGGTAATAACACCCATTTTACAGATGGGAAGGGAGAGGATTCATCATTGCCTGGAACTGATTGGCTGCCCAAACTTCAGACTCAGAAACCCTAAGAGTGGTCAGACTACAAACTCCTGTTTCCTACTGTCCTATCTCCCTCCGCAATGTGTCTCCATTCTTCCACTGCCCAGCCCCACCTGATTCTCTGACCATTGCATGCTGCCTGCCTGGAGCCCACCAGTTTTGTCATCCTTTCAGTGGCACCCTCAGTCCCTTGCCCCTCTGAGGATTTTTTTCCCTTTTAAAATTTAATTAAATTTCATTTGGTATTGTGGTAAAATATACATAATAAATTTTATCTTAATCATTTTTTAGTGTACAGTTCAGTGGTATTAAGTACATTCACACTGTTGTGTAACTATCACCATCATCCATCTCCAGAACTTTTTCATCTTCCCAAACTGAAACTCCATACTCATTACTACGGGCTGAATTATGCACACCCCCTTCCCATTCATATGTTGAAGTCCTAACCCCCAGTACCTCAGATGTGACTATTTACAGACAGGGCCTTTAAACAGGTAATTAAATTAAAATAAAGTCACTAGGGTGAGCCTTAACCCAACAGAACTGGTGTCCTTAAAAGAGGAGATTAGGACACACACACATACTGTGGGAGGCTCATGGAGAGACACAGGGAGGAGATGGCTCTCTATACACCACGGAGAGAGGCTTCAATGAAACTAGCCCTGCCAACACCTTGATTTGGGACTTCCAGCATCTAGAAATGTGAGGAAATAAAGGTCTGTTCTTTAAGTCTGTGGTACTTTGTTATGGCAGCCTGAGCAGAGTAATACATTTATTAAACACTAACTCCCCATTCCCCTTCCTCCAGCCCCTGAAACCCACCATCTACTTTCTGTCTCTATGAATTTGACTCCTCAAAGTATCTCTGTATCTCCCTCCCTCCCTCCCTCCCTCCCTCTCTTCTCTCTCTCTCTCTCTCTCTCTCTCCCTCCCTCCCTCCTTCTCTCTCTCTCTTTCTCTCTCTGTCTCTGCCTCCCTTCCTCCCTCCCTCCCTTCCTCCCTCGTTTCCTCCCTCTCCCTGTCTCTCTCTCTCTCTCTCTCTCTCTCTCTCTCTCTCTCTCTCTCTCTCTCTCTCTCTCTCCCCTCAACCCCAGCTCCATCCCTTTGGCTCATCAGTATGCTCTCTCCCTCCCTCCTTCCCTCCCTCCCTCTTTCCTTCACCCTCCAGGACATCCAACCACCATCTTCTTTCTCCCTTTCTCCTCAGTCTTTAAAGAGTGAAGTACACTCACTGCCCTTTCCCACCCCATCCTCTCTGTAAGCTGCCCAGGTTCTACCCTGACCCCACTGAGTCACCAGAAAACCCTGCTGGCCACATATGGTGGCCTCTCCTCTGTCTCCCTTCTCCCCCACTCTCGGCTGGGCTTGTTGCACCCCACATCCTGCGCTGTCTTGGTGGATGCTGCCATGGAGCTCCCACAGAAATGAACTTCCTTGCTTGTCCTCCACTTTTCTCACTCCTTTTTCTTTGTCTCCTTTGCCTGGCCAACTTCTGCACTACCTTCATCTATTCATTTTTAATTTCAAAAATTGCATTTTAAAAGAGTATTCATTCACATCGTTCAAAAATCAAAGTGGTATAAAAAGGTGTACATTGAACACACTTCTTGCCACCGACTTGTTCTTCTTCCCCTAAGTTCTTCTCCAGGTATCTCCTGTCTCCTTCCACTGCCTCTTTATAAGCAAATACAAACCCTGATTTTTACCCCCTTTTTAGAATATTAAGAAGCATAACATATTCCAATCTGCACTTTGCTTTATTCATCTGATAATATATCCTGAAGACCTTTCAACATTTGATATAGAGCTTCTCCTCAGCTTTTTTCTCTAACTTTCACTACAAAAATTTTCAAACACACAAAAACATGGGAAGAATATTACAATAAACACCCACATGCCTGCCATCTTTATTTCACAGTTGTCAACATTTTATTTGTTTTATGCATGCGTAGTTCTAAATATAAAAGGGGATGAATCATTTAAAGTAAATTGTAGATTTTAACAATCAGCAAGTCTGGATAGAGAATATACAGAGGTTCTTTGCATGATTTTTGCAAACTTTCAATAAACTGAAGTTATTTCAAAAAAATTCATAAAAGGTCATAGCTATCATGACAGTCCATCCCTAGATACTTGAAGGTGCATCTCCTAAAAAACACATTCCCCAGGTGACTGTATTACTTTCCTACCTACATAAACTCACACTAGCTTCCTAATATCATCTTATACTCAGTCCAAATTCAAATTTCCCAGTTGTCTCCAAGTAAATTACAGCTGCTTTTAAGAACCAGGATACGAAGTTCATACATTGTATTTGGTTGTTGTGCTTCTTTAGTCTGTTTCAATCTAAAACATTCCCATCATTTTTATTTTAAAGAGACCAGGCCAATAAAATGGTCTACATTCTGAATCTGAATGGTTTCCCCTCATGGTGTTTCTGTGTTTCTATTATTAGTCAAGTAAGTAACTTCTTGCTTTCTGGCATGAGTATCCCTGACTTCCCTAAACTTTCTCTGCCTCAGATTTAGAATTAAGCATTTCTCCAAGGATTCCCTTATCTTTTTAGTCTGCAGTGGTGTTTAAATATCAATATTTAAATATTAGGGTGTTCAATGCCATCAGTGTGCTATAGCTTCTGTGCCCTTTCCGTGAGCAGAGCTAGGAAACGTATTTTTTTTTTCAGAATCACGAGTTCATATTGATATTTCTAGTTAAAAATCAGTGTTCCAACAACCAAAATGTCCTTCGATATATGAATGGATAAAGAAGTTGTGGTATATATACACAATGGAATACTATTCGGCGGTAAGAAAAGATGATATAGGAGCATTTGTGACAACATGGATGGATCTTGAGAGTATAATGCTAAGTGAAATAAATCAGACAGAAAAAGCAGAAAACCCTATGATTTCACTGATATGTGGTATATAAACCAAAAACAACAAAAGACAGGACAAACAAATGAGAAACAAAAACTCATAGACACAGACAATAGTTTAGTGGTTACCAGAGGGTAAGGGGGTGAGGGGAGAGAGATGAGGGTAAGGGGGATCAAATATATGGTGATGGAAGGAGAACTGACTCTGGGTGGTGAACACACAATGGGATTTATAGATGATGTAATACAGAATTGTACACCTGAAATCTATGTAAATTTACTAACAATTGTCACCCCAATAAATTGAATTAAAAAAAAATCAGTGTTCCAGGGTTTTTCTAAACTTTCTCATTTTATATTTTATCTCTTTTTTCTGACATTGAAAATGTTGGTTACTAATAGCATTAACATATTTACTTATCTGAGGTGTTAACAATACACAGCATAGTTTCAAAGTCACAATACTGATATTACCACCAACAATAAGCCAACTGAGGGAAACCTAAGATTTCCTTGCATTTCCTTTTATCCTTAGAATATACTTCAGTAATGACAATGGCCAGAGTACTGTGTTCAGAGTTTAAATTATAACAAATATGTCATAATTATGTTCTCTGTGTGCTCATGTTACTAATTTGATGTAAAATTAGGTTCATTAATTTCAAATTAAATTTGTTTCCATTTTGCTTTTTTGCTTTTTAATTTAATTTAATTTAATTTTCTGAATATGAAAATATTTACCTGGTACAACAGTCAGAAATATGTAAAAAAAGATTCATCCAGTGAAGTCTTGCTTCTATTCCTATCTCCTCCACCTCTCCCCCTCTTGTTCCCTATAGTTTGTCATTTAAATTATTGTCTGGGTTTTCCTTGAAACATTTCTTTTTGCAAAGATAAGAAAATTATTTATCTGTGCATCTCTCTATCTATTTTTATTTTCCCTCCATTCTTACATAAAAGGCAGCATGCCACACATCTATCCCCTCTACACCAGGTTTTTTCCACTTTCTCATATTCTGGAGATTACTTTATATCACAAACAGGCCCCAGAGATCATATTCAAGCTGTTGGACTGCTGCCTAGTACTCCTTTGCATGGGTGAACTATAGTTTATTCAAGCAGCCTCTTACTGACAAATATTTGCATTATATCCAATCTCTTGTTTATTAAACATTTGACTATAATGAATAACCTTGAAATATTTTATTTCATCTTCGGGAAGGTGTGGCTTCAGAGTATACGCTTAGGTGCAGGGTTGTCTGATTGAAAGGTATGTGCATATGTCATTTTGGTGGATATTGCTAAATTCTCCTCCAGGTGGAATGTGCTGTCTCATTCTTTCTTCAAGATATGAGAGAGGGCCTGTTTCTTTCAGCCTTACAAACAAAGTGTCTTGTCGGCAGTTTGGACTTTTGCTCATATGATAGGAGAGAATGAGTAGGTTGAGCATCGTGGTCACTCTGTAAGCTCTCCCTTGTTCACGGCCACCATTTCCATGCCTTGATTCTCATCCTAAGGCAGATGTCTCCCCGTTTTACTGTCTGCAGGTTCTTTCCAGAGCTGCAGATCCACCTTGCCAACCTCGGTGAGAAAGATTTCCCTGGCTGTCCCATGGCTCCTCAAACTGCTTCTAAACCAGCTCTCCAACTGGGTTCCATATCGTGGTTAATGCCCTCAGCACCCTTCCAAATCATTCAGGCTCAAAACAAGGCTGTCATCCTTGACTTCAATTTTGTCCCTATGTCCACCTGGTCCCCAGATTCTTCTGGATTTCTAGATCGACAGCCTCCTGAATCAGTCTCCTTCTCTGCACTCCTATGTAATCTGCAGAGCTTGAGACAGTTGTTGCCTTTTAACTGGTGATAACTTCCCAACCAGTCCCCTGATTGCCCCAAACTCTCCCTGCTCTAACCAACCCTCTCTGCACTGTTCCACCTCCTCTTCTGGAAGCCACTCTAGTCTTGCAGGGGTCAGAGGGCCCTCACTGTTTCAGCACTCAGTCTACACATTCCAACTCAGCATTTGGGGCTTCCACTAAATGCTCCTACTGAGGCAGGACATGTAGCCTAGAAAACTGGCAACCCCCTCTAGGGTACAGTGAGGTGCTTCACTGGTAATAAAGTGAATGTATCCAGGACCTGCAGCTGGAAAAAAACAAGACCCAGTTTCTTTCAGCTGGGCTGATCACTATGACTGGGCCCTGACCTTTAGCTAATTATAATGTCATTATAATCTCATTTGCATTGTGGTTACTACGACTCCCCTCATGCATCTGACACCATGATAGTTCCAGAGGAACCAAATAAGGAAGAAAAAGAGGGAAACAGAGGGTCCCACCCAGGGGAAGAGATGAATAAACCGAGTCAATGGGCGTCACCAATTCCCACCACTGGAGGGATAAACACCCCTGACTGTGACTTCTTCGGTGCAACTCATTCTCTGAGTTGGCCCACACTTTCCTCCCAAATGTACACTTCCATTTCAATAGATCACTTTCGCTTTCCTGCATCTGTCTCTGCTCTTGTATTCTTTCCTGTGCGGAAACAAGAACCCAGTCACCGTTTCTCTGAGTCGAGCCTTCTCTTTCTTGGATATCCCCGTGAGCCTCCGGCAATACTACTGGTCCCTCTGCCTCGCTAGAAAATACAATCCAAGCCACATTCACACCCATCTGCCCACTGTTTCTTAAAGCACATCCACACTTTACTGCCCTGTGACTCTCACTGAACACGCCTCTGCCTTGGTGCCTTCACCCCTGCACCAGGCCAGGAGCAAAGTCTTTTAAGACTGGTCTCAGATCCTATCACGCTTATGGAGTCACTTCCCTCAATACAGGTGCAAGTTTTTCTTTCCATTACCCCCAGAGCACTTGTCTCTATCACACATGAGTTGATTGGAGTTCCCCCTCTTTCTCTTTTCTAGTACCCCTCCCCTGTTGACTGAGGTCCTTGGAGCCAGGGTGACAAATAGCATTGATTGCAGAGTGGAAGCCCCCTACTGCACTGTGCTATGGTGAATTCTCAGTCTGACTGGACTGAGCAGAAAAGAGTACTGTCAGTGATTAGTGATGCTTGCCATGGACTAGGGGATGAAGTTCAGCACGTGTGTGCCCCGTATTTGCCAGGGTTGTCCTTGCGAACAAAGATTGTATTTTATTCATCTGCATATCCCTCAGGGTTCCTTGCACAGGCCTGGCAGAGGCTTCATGAATACGTGTTGAAATGAATTGTAAGCAGTAGTTTCTTAATGGCCACTCACCAAAGAGATTCAGCTGTATTACTCCAGCTATAGCTGGTGTGATACCTTTCCTTTCCCAACATGTAAGTTGATCTACTGAGCAGCAGTTCTGCATATGCAATTAAATCCTTCTTTCCCTGGTATGTTTCTGTTGAAAAGAAAGAACCCTGAGCCACAGACCTTAATCCAATGTATTTTCAGTGTTGTTTACCCTGATTCTGCTACATACTGTTTTTTATTTATTTATTTATTTTCTGTATTTTGATGCTTTAACAATTGGTTAAAGCTGACCCTTGAGGGACTGCCCTTCATAGGATTAGCTAATTTCTAGAGATAGGAAAGAACTTGCTTGTGAGCCAGCCTTTCAAACACAAAACAACCAATCCAGAGCCCATACCCCCAACCACCTCCTCCATGGGTTCTCACATTCAGGGCCAGTATTTCCCTGCCCTGATCACCTAAGACCAAGATCCGGACAACTTTAACTAGCCAACCCTGAGCCTGCTTACTCTACCTCATCTGTTCCTTCCTGTAGAAATCACAATGAAGGCTCTTGCCCATGTTCTCACCCCTCATAAACCACTCTGGTGCTTCCCCATGTGGCCCTGCATGGTGAACCATGTCTCCTGTTTCTAGGGATCTGTGAGTATAACACATTTTTCCTCATGACAGTCATTTCTGTGTCTATGTCTTTTATCATACCTAATTAAAACAAGTCCCAGCTACTCTTAAAACACTCTAACACTATATTTAAAGCATAATAAGCACTTTGTTGAATGATTAAATGATCCATCTCTTTTTCACATACAAAATATTTCTACCTGAAAGTAACTTCCCATGATACTACCATGTGCAAAAAAGAGAGATCATTAGAAAATACCAGAAAGCTGATGATTCTGTTAGTGCTAACAGGAAGGAATGAATATGCCATATCCCTTTTCTTAGGGAACCGGTTCTACTTAGTGTTCATTTTCTTTCTTTTTCTTCTTCTTCTTCTTTTTTTTTTTGGACACTATTTATAAGAGTTTATTTGAGCCAAACTGATGACATTTGCCAGGAGCAAGATCTCAAATGCTTCTTATTTTCTTACAGAAGAAAAAGCTGGTAAAATACAGCCTTGAGTAAGGAAAGAGAGATTAAGCATTGAAAAAGCAATAATAACAACACCTGACATTTGTGTAGCAATGTGTAATTTACAAAGCCTCTTTCTCAGAGTTTATTTCATTTTATACTCACAACTCTGTGAATTCAGGATTCTTTCCCTAACTTCTAGCTGAGAAAACTGACCCCCATAGAGACAGGATGGAGCTCAACCTCCCAGTCAGTTAGGACTTGAGTGCAGGCTTCCGACTCCAAATGCAGTACTTTCACTGTCACAGCTCAGTGCAAAACATGGGCAGAAAGCAGGAAGCTCAGACACTGATGGAATGAAAGAAAACTCTTCCTAAATGGATAAAAAACCTGCTGTGAAAGCACACAGCTAGCGCCTTCCTTCCAAGTTTGTACCCAGAGCTACTCAGACCTGAGGCAAATCCTCTGAGTGCTCAGTGGACTCACACAGAGATGGGTCTCACTCATCATGTGGCCGATCTCTTTAGCATTTGCAGATGTGCAAACATGGAGGCCACTGGGAAGCGTCCTTTGGGAGCCTTCCAAATATTTGAGAACAGGTATGGTGGAAACATAAGGGCTAGGCTAAGACTGACACTGGAGTTAATACAGCAAATAGCAACATTCATTCACTGAGGACCTTGAATCTAGGAGCTCGCCGCTTTCAAGGACATTCCCCATGGCACACTTCATGGGCACCCATGTGAGTTTGATGTACACAGAGACTGGTCTCTGCGAGGTTCAGGCTCCCTGAGGAGGTGTAGTCTGAGCTGAGCTGGAAGGATTGCCAAATCCAAGGAGGGGGAGGGGAAGCATGGCTCAGGCCTGGGATAGAGAAGATGAAGACCCTGGAGGAGGTCTTCATCCAGGAGGAGGTGTGGTGCCTTTGGGCCAGGGCCCACTGCCCAGGTGTGGCCTCTACCTAGAAGGAAAGATGGGAAGTCGAGGCAGGTTTTAGGCACAAGAGTGATATTTGCATTTTTAAAAAATTAACTCCATTGCTAAAGGAACTAGAAAAAGACCAAACAAAGCTCAAAGTGAGTAGAAGGAAGGAAATAATAAAGATCAGAGCAGAAATAAATGAAAGAGTCTAAAAAGTATACAAATGATCAATGAACCAAGAGCTAGTTCTTTGAAAAGATAAACAAAATCGATAAGCCTTTAACCAGACTCATCAAAGAGAAAGGACCCAAATAAATAAAATCAGAAATGAAAGAGAAGTGACAAGTGACACCACAGAAATACAAAGGATTATAAGTAAATACTACAAACAATTATATTCCCACAAATTGGACAATCTGGAAGAAATGGATAAATTCTTACAAACATACACTCTTCTACGACTGAGTCAAGAAGAAATAGAAAACCTGAACAGACTGATAATTACTAACTAAACTGAATTAGCAATCAAAAAGCTCTCAATAAACAAAAGTCCTGGACCAGATGGCTTCACAGGTGAATTTTACCAAACATTCAAAGAAGAATTAACACTTATCCTTCTCAAACTATTCCAAAAAATTCAAGAGGAGGAAAGCCTCCAAAGCTTATTTTATGAGGCCAGCATTACTCTGATTCTAAAACCAGACAAATGCATTACAAAAAAAGAAAATTATAGGCCAATAACCCTGATGATCATAAATGAAAAAATCCTCAATAAAATATTAGCAAACTGAATTCAGTGATACATTAAAAAGATCATCCACCATGATCAAGTGGGATTTATCCCTGGAATACAAGGTTGGTTCAATATTTGCAAATCAATTACTGTGATACATCACATAACAAAATAAAGGATAAAACATATGATCATATCAATAGATGCAGAAAAAGAATTTGAAAAAATCCAGCATCCATTTATGATAAAAAGTCTCAGCAAAGTTGAAATAGAAAAAAATATACCTCAACATAATAAAGGACACATATAACAAACCCACAGCTAACATCATACTCACTGGTGAAAAGTTAAAAGTGTTTTCTGTAAGATCAGAAATAAGACAAGGATGTCCATTTCCCCCACTTCTACTCCACATAGTATTGGAAGTCCTAGCCACAGCAATTAGACAAGAAAAGAAATAAAAGGAACCCAGATTGAAAAGAAAGAAGTAAAACTTTTGTTATTTGCAGATGACATGATACTCTATAGAGAGAACCCTAAAGAGTCCACCAAAACACTATTAGAACTGATAAGTGAATTTAGTAAAATATCAAGATACAAAAGTAATATTCAGAAACCGGTTGTATTTTTATACAACAATAACAAACTATCAGAAACAAAAATTAAGAAAACAATCCTATTACAATTGCATAAAAATACAAAATTCCTAGGAATAAATTTAACTAAGGAGGTAAAAGACATGTAGTCAAAAACTATAACATACTGAAAAAAGAAACTGAAGAAGATACAAATAAATGTAAGCATATGCTATGCTCATGGATAGAAAAAATTAACATTGTCAAAATGTCCATGCTACCCAAAGCAATCTATAGAGTCAATGCAATCCCTGCCAAAATACCAATGGCATTTTTCACAGAACCAAAACAAACAATACTAAAATTTATATGCAACCACAAAAGACCCTGAATAGTCAACGAAATCTTGAGAAAGAAGAGCAAAGTTGGAGGTGTCATGCAACCTGATATCAAACTATATTACAAGGCTATAGTAATTAAAACAGCATAGTACTGGCATAAAAACAGACATACAAGGTGTGATCAAACAATATGGTGAATGCTTAAATTAAAAAAAAAATTTACAGTACAAATACAATTTTACAATACAGTACAATTGCCATTAATCCCCCTCAAAATATGCCCCCTCACTTCAAACACACTTATCCCATCATTTTTGCCATTTTCTGAAGCAGTTCTGGAAGTCCTATTTCGTGAGTGTCTTTAGTGGCGCTGTCATGGCTGCCTCCATGTCCTGAATCATTCTGACTTGGGGAAGAGTCAGAAGTTGCATGGTGCCAGGTCTGGTGAGTAAGTTAGATGAGGACATACCGCAATGTTTTTATTTGACAGAAATTTCCATACCAGAAGTGATGTGTGACAAGGAGCATTGTCATGGTGGAGGACGATTTAGGGCACACTTTAAAACATACTTTCCCTCAACTGTACCTCACACCCAACTGACTGCACTGAACAAATCGAAACTCGTCACACACTGTTACTAAGGTTCGATGTGCTGCTTCCTGCATTGAAGATCTCTGTCTTGGATGGCGGCACTCAGCAGCAGCATTCACTGTATTTTTTGATCATAATGTGTCACACTTCGCTTTTGGTATATGGCAATTTCTGCCAAAGGAAAACATTTCAGTGTGTCCTCATCCATCTTACTCACCGGATCTGGCATCATGCAACTTTTGGCTCTTCCCTAAGGTCAAAATGACCATGAAAGGTAAACGTTTTGAATAAATTCAAGACATCGAGGCAGCCATGACAGCGCAACTAAAGACATTCACAAAAGAGGACTTCCAGAACTGCTTCAGAAAGTGGCAAGAACAATGGGATAAGTGTGTTTGAAGCAAGGGGGACTTTTATGGGGGGGGGGTGTTAATGACAATGTGTCTTTTACTGTAAAAAAATTGTTTTTATTTAAACATTCATCACATGTTTTGATCACACCTCGTAGATTGATGGAACAGAATAGACAGTCCAGAAATAAACCCACAAATAATGTTGTCAATTAATCTATGATAAGAGAGGCAAGAATATACAAAGGGTAAAGACAGAATCTTCAATAAATAGTATTGAGAAAACTGGACAGATACATGCAAAAAAGTGAAACTAAAGCACTTTTTTATATCATATACAAGAATAAACTCAACATGGATTAAAAAGACTTAAATGTAAGACATAAAACCCCTAGAAGAAAACATAGGCAGTAAACTCTCTGACATTGCTTTTAATAATATTTTTTTGGCTATGTCTCCTCAGGTAAGGGAAACAAAAGAAAAAATAAACAAATGGGATTACATTATTTGCTCAGCCTGCTAAAGAAAACAACTTTGCTAAACGATGAAAGAACTAATTAGAAAATGGGCTCTGGTTTTGGCTTTGGCCCAAATGTACAACACCCAGGTAGAGAGATCATGGGGCAATTAGCTCTTTTTTTAAAAAATTAAAGTTTATTGGGTTGACAACTATTAGTAAAGTTACATAGGTTTCAGGTGTACAATTCTGTAATACATCATCAATATGCAATTAGCTCTTTAGCTGGCTATTGTATTTATTCACATCAGCCCAGGGAGGAAGAGTTCCTCTGCTCTTGATTTTCAAGGAGATCGCTCCTCCTGCCAGGAGGGAGCTATGTGAGGTGCCCGGGCTGAGGCAGAGCCAAGGCTCTAGAGAGCTAGCTTTGGTTTCCCTAGTAACATGTGAGTAGTAAGAGGACAAATACTTCCTTGCACCCTGCATTCCTGGGCAACCCACAGAAGGTCAGCAATTCCCAGGAGGGGGTCTCTTATAGGATATGTGGTTCAGGCCAATGAGAGATGATCATTGTGGAACCTTTGGCCTTGAGAGCCACATGATTGGACTGGCAGGAGCCAGATGTGAGAGTCAATGCCACTCAGACCGAGAGGGAGAATTGTAGCCACTTGTGGATGAGTGTCAGTGTGACACAAAGAACTATTAGGATTAAGTGCCCACTTCTAAATTTAAAGGGAGTTACAAATTCATATATGCTACAGGAGAGAGAAACTGGTACAATCACTTTGGAACACAATTTGGTGACTCGTAAGGTTGAAATTTCATACTTTACAACCCAGCAATTACACCTCCAGGTATACCCACTCCAGGTATACCTACAGTCAAGAAAAATTCTTGAGCATGCGCACCAGGAGACAGGCATAAAACTGTTCATGGCAGCCTGTTCTCATAGCTGGAGAATGGACACATTGTAGCAAAAGGAGTTATACCTAGTGAAAAATAAATGAACTAAAGCTACATGCAACAAATTGGGTGGACATTAGAAACAAAATATAAAGCGCAAAAAACCAAGTCATAGAGGACTGTATAAGTATGCAGTTTAGCTGTTTTACATAAAGCTAAAAAAAAGCAAACAATACATATATTTTTAGAGAGCCATATCTATTTGATAAAACAAATTTTAAGATGGTAGTTACCCCTGGTCACTTGCCGGTCTATAAAACTGGGAGACATGTACTCAGGTCATAAATTTGTTGGGGAAATAAACGAAATAGCAAAACATACCTTACATACAGTAGTAGATATTCAACAAATGCTAGTTTTCATTCCCTTTCCCTCCATATATAGTTTCAGAGGACTAAATCAATTATCGTGGTGTTCAGCATTCTTTCCGGTCAGGGATTCTTCTATTGTCTAACCTGTATTTCTCACACTTAAAAGGATGTTCTTTCCAAAGAGATGGAGGATAGCTCAGTATAATCATAACCTCAGTATAATCATAACTTTTTATAGATGAAGCATTAAATTGCCTTTTAGCTCCATTTCCTTCAAACTGAAAATTCCCAGATTTAACATGTAACAGACCTTTATTCCCCATTCAAAAACATTAAGTTGCATCTGTTGTGTCTTCTAGCAGATTCCAGATGTTCCCATGCAGTGTTATCATAGTTGTTTGGAGATTAGGGTTGGTAAAACATTATAAAAACATAGAAATACTGCAACCCAAGTTTAACTTCTACTGAAACTGTAACAAATGCTACTTTTGAAAAACAAGGAGATTGCATATAGTAAAGTGGTTGCTTTAAAAAAGGTGCAGATTCATTTCTCCAGTATGTGAGATATTATATTTTTGTTATTTAAGAAGTGGAGCTTTCTGAAAGCCTTGGAGATGCAGGCAACTAAACTCAGTTGAGGTCAGGATCCCAGAAAATTCAGGAAAGGCTGCAGGTAAGTCAGCATTTCCTCAACCACAGAGAGTAAGTGGATATGACCAGGCATGAGAAATGGCTCTTTCGGCCCTTGAGAATTCAAACTTCCCTCCAAGAAAGGGAGCAGCTCCATGTAGTTATGTGGGCCCAGTCAAGGCCCGCAGTTTGAGGCCTTGACTCACACATTGTGAACAAATGAATGAATAAACACTATTGTAAATCCAAATTCAGGTAAGATGTGATGAAGATGAAAAGAGCCTCATTTGTTTACACTTAATTCATGCCTGGCCCTGCCAACCCCCTGAATCTGTGGTTCCTCTTCTTTGATAATAACAACCAAACCTGCAGGGAGGAGTCACCGTCCAGTTTAAAGACAGAAGATTAAAGCCAGAAAAGAGGGGAAGTAGAACACTGGGGTTAAGGGTGGAGGCAGGTGACTTCATTTCCTGAAGGTGTGACTTCCTCACCTGCAGTAAAAGCCATTCCATAGGGTGAGCAAGGACTAAAGGAAAGTGTAAGTGTAAGGTGGTTAGCACTGTGTGTGGCACACAGCAAGTGTTCAAATACACGCTCACTGCCACTGTTAGGTTATGATGAAGAAAGGGGCTGGGACCCAAAGCAGCCCTGTGTTCTTTGCATTGGAACATCTGTTGTGTCATTTTTAATTCCAGGATATCACCGACTACCTCCAGGATACAGTAAAATCATCCACTGCTCCTTAAAAATGGCAATGATTATGTATTAATATATAGCACACGGTAATATTATGTTAGTACCTGAGAATAATGTCGGAAGTTTGGCAATGGTGATCTAAATCTTTCCTGTGTGTACTCAGGCACAGGCAGGAGCAAACCGTACCCCAGGAGGCACAAACAAGTAATTGTTTCCTGAATCACTTCGTAGGAGGTGGGTGGGGGTGCGTCCTGCATAATAGTGCAGGGTGGAGGCTAGGGGCCTGGAATCAGGCCTCAGGCTTTCTCCACCCTCTCAGTGTAGTCAGAATGAGGGACAAGGCACAGAGAGCTCTTTGGCAGAAACCATCTGTCAGGGCTGAAGGCACCCTGCTGACTTGGGCCCCACCCACTCCCAGCCCTGCCCAAGAAGAGGTTAGAGACTGCCATCTGGCCTTCTGTGCCCACCATCCGGGCAAGCTGCTCACGTCCCAGCACAGAAGGATGGAGCATAGATCTGCGCCACTGTGCGCGGGAGAGCAGAGAAAGCAGACAGGGTGGTGGCTTGGCTTCTGTCAGCAGGGTGCCGAGTCCCTCCAAGCCATTAGGCAGTGTAACTGAGACAGGTGCCGGACCAGTACGGTAGCCATGGGCTACATGGGTCAGTTAGATTTAAATTAATTAAAATGAAAACTATTAGGCTGGTGCAAAAGTAATTGCGGTTTTTGCAATTATTTTTAGCCTTCTAAGCCGCAATTACTTTTTCACCAATCTAATATTGAAAACTCAGTTGCTAGTCTCACCAGCCACATTCCAAGTGCTCAGCAGCCACGTGCAACTGACTGGTCGCTGCCATATTTGGTAGGGCCCATCATGACAGAAAATCCTGTCAGGCAGTGCTGAAAATGTGTTGTTCAGGAAGTACTGTGTAGCAGGAAGAAAAACACCTGTGTCCATTTGCCTGCATTGAGATAATATACCCGGTCCTTTCTCTGATTATAGAAGAAATACATGTTCAAAGAAGGTATACGGGGGAAGCCAGAAAAGGATTGAGGTGGCTACTGAGTGTGGGGCTAAGTGGGACACCTCTGGGTTTAGGCTGCTTTGGGTCAACTCTGGCTCCACCGTGGGAAGGTCTCACACAGGGTTTTTAACTCTTTTGGGCCTTAGTCTCCTCATCTGCAAAGTGGGGATAATAGTCCCTCCTTGCGGTGGTAAGATTAACTGAGAGAATTTGTGTAAAGTGCTCAATGCACAGAGGAAGTCGTCAGTAAACAAGAGCTGTGGAAATGAAAACTTAAAAAAAAAAAAAAGGGCAACAAACTATTCCTCCTTTTCAACGAGAAATAAGTACAGGTATCCCTCTTTTCAAAAAGTCACAATTATGTCACTTCTCTTTTACAAAAGACTTACATTACTACCTGTTTTCACTACCCAAAAGAAATCCAAAGAGGATTTCCACTTTTACAAAGGTGCAAATTAAAGAACAGCGTCAGGGTTTGGTTTGCAGAAGCCGAGACGCAGGCAGCACCTCCCCGAGCAGAGAGGCCCGAGCTCGGTCCCCAGGAACCACACTCAGCATATCACCATCGCAAGTATCAAACCTTTGAACTGTGTCTGTGAGCAGCTGTGCTTTATTCGATTTCTTTTGTGCATCTCATAGCAAGCTGTGTCCTAAGGTACCAGAAAAGCCTAAGAGAGCTCCTAAGGGTGTTACGTTAGTGTAAAACTGGGTGAACAAAATAAACACATTGTGCATGTGTTAAAAATTGGGTCTGGGAATGCTCAAAAAATTTTCCATATAAATTAACGGTAATTGTGTCTCTGCTTCATGTTATTTTGGCTTATGAAAGATTTTATAGAAACGCTCTACTTTCAGATAGTGGGGGAAATGTGTATTATTAAAGTTTGGTTTCATTTCAATGGCCTGTCATCATGAACTATATGACCTGGCCTGGGAAGAACTCTAAGACACGTCATTGAAAGAAAAAACTCAGGTTGTGGGATGATGCCTACATGGCTCACCACTTACATTTTTAACAAACCCCTATTTCCTGTGGTCCTGGAAACCCATAATTCCTCTGTCCTGCATATGGCTCTGGACACTACCTTGATGTGGCCAGGGCAAGTCGGCGTGGCCTTCTCAGTCTCTTCCAGGCCAGCCCAACTTCTCCCAGATAACACAAAACCACCTGGTATGTGTTACTCTGCCCTTTGTCAGGCGTGAGGCTCATGAGAGGACACCCACGCATGTGCATTACAAAGGGGCAAAAGGTATAGGTGCGGGTAGCCATGGATGTGCCTTCCAGCAAGAATGGCCAGGGAGCGTCACTTGACTTCTTGTTCAGTCAACACTCCATTACCTCATGGCCCCAAGGGGCAGGTGTCAGGGTGTGGGGTGGAGAAGTTCAGTCTTCCAATTCGACAAGGCCTTTGTCTCTCAGGGCCACTGTAGGAAGATGATGAAATATCTTTGCAAATGAACAAACATGTCCTAAATACGTGTTATGTGTCAGTCAGGTCTTGTCAAGGTACTGGAGGCCTACAGTTGATTTTTAACTTAACATATATAACATATGAATGTTTCCTCCACATTGCTACATAATTTGTACTTGTGATTTATAGTGACTGCATGAAAGCCCATCAGGGGATTAAATCAAGACTCACTCAACTACTTTTTACAGTGGGGCATTGAGATTGCCTTCAGTCATTTGCTGTAACAGTAAGATGAATATCTTTTTACAGGCCTGTATAGAACTATTAGGATAAACTTGCTGAAATGGGATTTCTATACCAAAAGATATGAATATTTTGGGGAGTCTTCATTCATAAAACCAAAAATGCTTTCCACCGTGATAACTTTCATTGTCCACAGCCAAGTATGGAAATTTGAGGTTCATCTCATCCTTGTCAGCACAGGGAGTTATGTCCTTGTATATTGTACAAGAGGTGGCAAACTCACCTTCTTCCCATTGTGGAACTTGGCTTCCAACTATAAAACCCACAGAAAGCTATTATTTTGGTCTGAAGAACATGTAGCTCAAGTTATATGTTTATCTCTCTTCTTTTCTTTTATTTTTTTTAAGGCAACCTATTTCTCTACCATTGGTAGGGAGAGAGCCATAGAATATATATGTTACTCAAACAATGGGTCATAAAATAATCCAGGCTTTGAACTGACTCACTAAGAAATCAAGATTGCAAGTAAAATCTGTGTGACTGCTTGAGCCTTACCAAATGTACCCAAGTGATGGGACAGAAAATCTGCTCAGTGGCCACCGACACAGCAAGCCACTGTCTTCTAGTTCCAGCAGATTTCTTCATGATTGTTTGCATTTTCTGCTTCCAGTCTTTAACCTCAATGCTTTAATGGAACAAGGAGGCCACCATCCCCATATTTCTTTCCTACTGCCACATCATTATGCTGTTTAAAATTTAGAGATCATGGTTTCAAACTCGTTTTCTAATGTATGTCTGGTTTGTTTTCTGTGTACCTGTGACATCCAACAGCAGAAATTCCATTATTAATGACATTCTAGACCAAACTGTAAAAAAATAAAACCAATGACAAGTTAAAAGTAATGTAATTGCATTTTTAAGCTAAAAGGCCATACATAAGTCCATTTGCTGCCAACACAAAAGTATGTTGGGTCATCAGCAGACACATTCCACTAAAGCTAAAAATGTCCTTGTTAGGTTCCAAGAGCAGAGAGTGTGGGAACAAAGGGAGATTCAAAGTCACAGGGCAAAGGGACTACAGAGGCGATTTGACACAGGTTAGACAGGAACTGCACGGTGCCATACTCGGGCATCCATCCTTTCACCAGGACAAGTAATATCAAAAGACCAGGAGGTTCTGTTTCTCTCTCTTTCTCTTTTTAAAAAACATGCATATGGCAAGAAGTCCAAGATCACAGCTTGTTGTCCTGGAAAATGGTTTGTTTCCCGCAACAAAAGCCATTCCTCCTCTTCTGTTTGTGTGGCCGGGGTGTCCATCGCGGACACTTGGGACAACATGTCTTCATCTCCCACTTACCACTCTCTTAGTCACCTTGACCCAAGAAAAGCATCTCCCTTTGCAGCTCTCTGGAGCAACCAAGCACATACGCTTGATTTTACAAAGGACAGAAAGACAGAAATCAATTTCTTTTCTAATTGACAACAACTTGAAAAAGGTATAAAGATGCCAGAATTCAACATATGGGCTATGGAAACACATTTCGCTCAGATTTTTTCTTTAAACTTACAATATGCTTTATATTGTAACCAGCTAAAAAGCTGTTGATGGTGTGGCGTTTTAGAAAGAAGGCATTCTCAGGATTTCATATTTAGAGGGTTTATTTGAAAACATCCTACTCTCCTCTCCGCTGTATAAGTAAGAGGAAACAGCATGACAAACCATGTCATAATATGGTTCTTGGTGTCAAGATGACCTTCCTTTTGTATCATGCTGTAGGATGACGATTTGGTTTCAGAGAACAGAGGGAAGCTGGTTCCCCTAGTATTGTAAGCTGTCACCTTCCCATGTGTCATGCCCTTGGGGGCTATTTTCCCATCCTTTTTCTGTCTCATGACCTAGTTGGGGGGGGGAGGGGGCAGGCCTCTGGGCCATTCTGGGCTAGCCAGAATCCTCCAGAAATGCCAGACCTTTCACCCAGATCTTCCTGATGAATATACTGAAAGTTCCTCTGGCTTATAAACAGGCAACAGCTGTGGGGTGGGGAGAGGCTTCACTACCAGAGACTTCCAGGACGCCATGAGATCAAGGAATAAAACAATCTGTAACAAAATAACAGGATGTTCTGCAAATTCCATAAATAACGCTTGAGGCAAATTACAGAATGCAACAAGATCAGCAATCGTAAGGGTTTGAAATTTCAGAAAACTGCTTAATGTATTAAAATACACACACACACACACACACACACACAAAACTTCATGTGCTTAGAACCAAACAAAGGAGAAAATGTCAAAGGGATGGGCAAGAATATGCCATATTAGGCAAATTCCTGATCTGACCCGGATTTTACAGAATACTTCATTTGTAAACGACTTTCTCCGTGTCCTTAAGATCATCTTTATTTTTGTTAGAACATAGATTAAAGAGACAATGTTTTGACTAACATATTCACCTCCACACCATAAACCCATGGACTGGCAGAGTTTCTGGAAGACCCCAGAAAGAACAGAGGCTTTTGCATCAGATCTGGGTTCAAATCCCGCTGCTACTTATTAGGTGTGTGAGGTTGGGCAAACTACCACTATGATCCTGGTCTTCCCATCAGCTAAAATAGCCACCAGGAACAATTTAGCTGGCAGATTGTTAAAAGGTTTACATGAGAAAGCAGGTGACAGCAGCTGTCACAAGGTCAATTTCAGGCAAATGTTAATCTTCCTTCTTCCACCCTTTGTGCTTCATTCTTGGAGGCAGTGACTCCAGGAGTGAGAAAGCTTGCTGGTAGTGTGATGTCTGTCTGTCCTCCACTGCACAGTCCTTTCTCCTTAGGCCAAAAATGGTTTTACAGTGGCTGTGGCCCAAGCACGTCCCTCCTTGGGTGACTGTTGTCACAAACTCTCCTTGTGAGTGGGAGCAGGGAGAGGGCCATGGAGGATGGAAGGAGCTGAATGAGGCACCAACCTCTTACAAGACTGCTGTGAAATGTCCAACTTTTGCCCACCATGACAACAAAAGTGACTGTGACTTTTCTGAAGCAAAAGTGAACAGAGTTCAAATAGAATGGGAGCTGCAGTGGCCAGGTGCTTGGGGAGAGGTGGCTCAGACGGAGACACATAGGTGGGAACGAAAGTCAGAGAAAACTGAGGGCAAGGCACCAGCAGGCTGACAGGTCAGATGAGACATTAGGGCTCTCTACCAGGGTTGCTGAAGTGGAGCAGAGTCCTACCGAAATGGACAAGTCTTCTTGACCCTCCTTCAGGGATGAAAATAATGAAACAAAAACATGCAGCTACTTCCATCTGGTTTTCTAATACGGCAGGTCCACACATTACCTGTCCTATGTTTCTCTAAGTCTCTCCGAGCCACTCATCGTCCCTGTGTGGAAGGCAGCCACCCTCCTTCTGCTCTTGAAACTCTGTCCCTTGGCTCACAGATCCACCTGTCATGCTGTCTCATCTGCCCCTAGTCGGTCCCTCATAACCCCCTTCGAATCCCCTGCACTCCTCCATCCTGCCCCCGCCTTTTCCCTACTCCAGCTGCGGGGTCCCCATCCACACTAGGCACTTGAGCTCCAGAGGGTGATGCCACAGCGTGATGTTGGGCTGCTTTCCTGTATCACTTGGCTCCCAGGTCTCATCCCCATGTTCCCACCTGCTAAAACATGTCCCTTCCAACCTGGTCCTCTCGTGGCTTCTTTCTTTGTCTTTGCTGGTGGTGGAATCACAGGACCATTGACCACCCATCCCACTCCTACTTCTCTCTGAGGGGGTGTGTCTGCCCTCTCGCTTCCCTCCTCCCCACTGGTTCACATTCTGCCAGCGCTTCTCCTTGTCCCCCAACCCCACACACACTCTCCAACCCCCACACCTCCTCCAGCCCGGTGGGCTCCACAAAGCCCGCCCAGTCTGTGGCCCTCGGGACAACACTCACCAGCCCTTCCCTCCTCTACCTCATTTCCTTAGCAAAGGGGGCCTGTGCGTGTGACTGGCCCTGTGCTACCTGGCTGGGAGGGGATCGTGGTGCCTTGGAGAGTGCGCTCGCTCTCTCTGTCTCATGCTCTGTCTGTCCCTCCCTCTCAGTGCCTGAACTGAGAGGCTCCTTAGGTGCCTCTTCATCTCCTGCCCTTCCATGGCCTGGGGCTCTAAGGAAGGGACAGCACCCAAGGCTACTCTAAATCTCTGCGCTCAGTCCTCCCTGACGTGCCAGATACTGTGCACGGAGCCCCCCTTGCACATCGCTGACCTTGCACATGCCCTTGCTCCATCTGGAACACTTCGCCTCACCCCCTGTGTAACTGCGCTCATCTCGTCTTTCCCCTAGGACACCTCCCCGGACTTTTTCCTGTGTGCCCAGACTTCCCAACGCTAGTGTTAGCACACACTAGTGTAAGTATCTCTACATTGTAGAATCACTCCCCTAGAGACTGTGCGCTCCTGGGGGAGGGTGGCAGGGGGGAACAGGGTGATTTATCTTATCTTTGTGTCTCTAGCATCTAGAAAGTGCCAAGCTCATAGTAAATTCTCAAGAATAAGAGAACTAATGAGAACCAGAGGTTAGGGTTTTTTGGGTCACAAAGGAGATGTTCATTCCAGGTCAACTAACAGGCTCACTGGAATTTGACTGCAGAGTCTCAAGTCCAGCCCAACCCCAAGTGGGGAGAATCACAGTTGTTTCCATCAGGCGGCTGTCCACGGCTTCCACCTTAACACCTACCACCTGAGCTCCTCCACAACTGTCCCAAAGCAAACACTCAGACACTGTGAGTGAGGCTGGAGCTCACTCCACACACGCAGCGTGGACCAGCTCACAGACTCACAGGCCTACACAGACAGGTGACTTAGGCACATCACACGAAGGGAAGCTCTCCTCACAGGAGTGGGCTTTGGCCACAGCCCTGCCACTCTGGGAACTGACATTAAAAAAAGGCCAAGTGGGATCAGATGCTTTTTCTTCCGAGTTCATGTGGGATTTTGTGAGGGAAGGAGCCACTGTGTCAAAGGTATTACATAGAGTAAAAAGTAATTAGCAAGAAGATTCAGAGGTATTCTTCGAAATGACAAGTGTTTAAAAATGGTAAACAAATATCAAACAACTTGAGACCATACTTTGTGGACCTCACTAGTACTATATATGGAGGGCAATTTCAGTTTTTCCCATAGAAGTATGCCTGCCCTCCATGACCTCAGGTTGGTTTTCCCTCTATACCACAGAGAGGCCTCTGGCATTCATAGGATCATGTAAGTTAAATTCAAGTTTTCTGGATTCTCACTCTTGACTTTGTTCCTTGATACTTCCTAGGAGAAAGCCACAGTACCCAAAGTCTTTCACACCTCTCCTGACTCACTTCCTATTAATGTGCTAGGGGCTGACTTATGTATCCCAAAAATTCACATGCTGAAATTCTAACCCCCAGTGCCTCAGATGTGGCTATCTTTGGAGATAAGACCTTTAATGGTGTGATTAAGTTAAAATGAGGTCATCAGGGTGGGCCTTAATCCAATGACTGGTGTTCTTACAAGAGGAGGAGATTAGGACACAGACACACAAAGAGAGAAGACCAGGTGAGGTTAGAGGGAAAAAACAGCTATCTACAAGCCAAGGAGAGAGGGCTCAGGAGAAACCTTCCGACACCTTTATCTCAGACTCCCAGTCTCCAGGATTATGAGACAACAAATTTCTGTTGTTTAAATTGCCCAGTCTGTGGTATTTGTTACAGCAGCCCGAGCTGACTGCTATGCATGGCATCAACCCCCCGCAAGAGGTGTGCAGTTCCCTCCACACAGCTTACCATTATGGGACTCTGTTCTTTTGCAAATGTAATTCTCTTTGCTTGTAATGCCACCTTCCTCTGCCCACCTCACAAACTTCTACCCAGCCACCCAAACTCCCTTTAGATGTCACCTCCTCCTCATACTTGGCCTCACCCTCCACACTTCCTAAAGGAGTTGCTTCCTCCTCTCTGTGTCTACAACCCTGATCATGCTTCGCAACCTGCATATGGCAATTTGTTTTTTTTTTTTTTTTTTTTTGTTAATTAATTTATTTATTAGTTTCAGGTGTACAAAACAAGGTAATACTTAGACGTTCATCATTTATATCCCTCATACTGTGAACCCCCCTCCCCCCATCCACTATCCCTCCGACCTCACACTGAACCATCACATTATATATATAAAATTATAGTTGGCATTCATTAATGTTTAGCTTCTGATGTACAATGCCATGATCAGGTATCCACAGTATCCCTGAGGTGGTCTCCCAAATAGGACGCATGTCCATCGGATACCCAACAAAATCTTTACAACATTATAGAATACCTTCCCCAAATTAATTTTCAAAAGAAAAACCCTGAGGCCATCTTGTGGTTACCAGCTGCTTCCAAATCCCTTCACCTTTCCCCTTATCCCCAACCCCCTCCCACACACCCATCTAACCACTCTCGGTTTTTTCTCTGCGTCCCCAAAACTGACTCTGATTAGTTCATTCACATAGTCTTTTCTTTAGATTCCATATATAAGTGAGATCATATGGTACTTGTCTTTCTCTTTCTGACTTATTTCACTTAACATAATGTTCTCTAGATCCATCCATGTTGCTGCAAATGATAAGATTTCTTTCTTCTTTATGGCTGCGTAATACTCCATTGTATAAATGTACCACAGCTTCTTAATCCAGTCATCTACCGATGGGCATTTTGGTTGTTTCCATATCTTGGCTATTGTGTAAAGTGCTGCAATAAACATAGGAGTGCATACAGATTTTTGAATTGGAGTTTTGGATTTCTCCGGGTAGATGCCTAGGAGTGGAATTACTGGATCATAGGGTAGTTCCATTTTCAGATTCCTGAGATACCTCCATACTGTTTTGCAATTTGTTTAGATGCCTGTGATCTGGTGCAGTATCTGAGCCCCAACAGAGGGTCATGGCCATTTTATAACTTAACAGGACCAAAGCAAAAGTTTCACAGAGCCTTCCTGCTAGAATACCTTCAGAATGTATAAAGTCCATTTCAGATAAAGTCCATTTCAGATAAAGTCCATTTTAAAAAGAAAAATACATGATGTCCTCCTCTATTCCTTTGTCTCTAGCCTCCTTCATTTCAAATTCCATTCATCTTTTATTCAACTAATGTTTCCTGAGCACTTGCTATGTGCAGGTGTGATGGGGTGGTGGTGGTGGGGGCAGCAGGAGGGTTAGCAGTCAGCAGTGGACAAGAGAAGAGACTCCTCTTCACTCTACTCCCAAACAGATATTTTGCCAATACAGTGGAATCAGACAAAAAACACAGAAAATGCAGAGAAGGTCTGCTGGCGGTCTGGAAGAAACAGAGCAAGGGAGTGGGCAGGGAGTGCAGGTGTGCGAGTGTGCAAGTATGTGTGTGTGGGGGGGTTACAGTTTCAGACTAGGACTCGTGAGAAGGTGATGTTTCAGTAAAGATGAGAAGTAGGTGGCAGAAGAAGTTATTCAGACGTGGAGGCTCTGGATGGGAGCCAGATCTTTAGGGATCAGAAAGGAGCCAGGGAGCAGGGAGGGGCAGGGACAGATCCTACAGGAGTGAGGAGGCGCCCTCCCAGGAAGGCATTCCCCGTGGGGAATAGCCTCGGGCAAGGGTGGGGCCAAGGCTGAGGCTCTCTGCTGAGGAGTTACTTCCTGTGCAGTTTGCTTCCTGGTGAGATTCAGGGCCTCTTTTCTTCTGGGTTTGCTGTAGAAAAGACACCTGAATAACAAGGAGGCCACACATGTATGGCGGTCTGCGACACTGGGCTACAAATCAAGACTCCCCACTTTGCACCCAATCTGCTGGGTGGCGTTGCACAAGACACTTGCTCTCTCTGGGCCTTTGCTTCTTCATCTGTGCAGTTAAGGAGATGATCTGCCCCCATCACGCTTCAAAATGCTATGTTCCCATTTTCCAATTTCAGAAGCAACTTAACGAAAAAGTAGAGGGAAGTGCAAAACCAAGGGAGAGCCCAGCGTGGTGAAGGAAACAGAATGCCCCAAACAGCAGATGCAGGCTGGACCCCAAGGGATGTGTTGGGAATGTCTGTCCATTCTGTTCACAAAACCACTGGTCTGTCATTTGCACACACATACACACACAAACTCACACACACACCCCACACATACATATACACAGAAACCCACATACATGCACATACATACACATGCACCTGCACATACAGCTGAAAGGATATACCACAAAGCAGGGTACTGACTGTCTCTGGGAAATCAGATTAAGGTTATTTTAATTATTTTGTCCTTTTTTTGTATTTTCCAAAATTTCTACAGTGAACTGGTATTTTGTCACCAGGGGAAAAAATAAAGGTTGTTTTTTTAAAATCACATTTGTACATATGTACAGATACGTAATGCACGAAACAAAATCCCCCAGCTCTGCAACCAGCCTATAATCCTATCTGCTCTTGAGAAGCGATTCTAATTAGAGTTAGCACATTCATGCATTGCACTGATGTGCTAGGTGTTGAGGATGTGAAAATGAATGAGCTGAGTGGGGCAGGGGGACTAAATAATGACAATCATCCCAAGAGCCCTTTAATAGAGCAATGATGCTTCTGGTGGCCTGGATCAGAGCCAAAGACAATTCCCTAACTACCACTGAGATATCCTAAGATGAAAAAAAGCAAATCTCAGAAAGAGCTCCAAGAAACGCTTTTCATTCTATTCTGCCATCTTTGCCTTCTTGGAAACACACCTGGATGCTTATCTCGGTCACTTGATAGGCTAACTGCAAAAATGGCTACAATTCTTCCCCCTGCTGCATTGTGCATCCCCATGTCCTCCCAGCTGGACCTGAGTTGGAGCTGATGAAAGCCAGTGAAGGTGATGTTTCGCCAGGCCCGAGCCCAGGTTTAAAGAGTCTTACAGCTTCTGGAAGTCCTGCTAACTTGCTGGATGACAGAGACCAGCTGAGGCACTTCCATGGTCTCCATTGCCCAGCCAACAGCCAGATGATCCCCAGACCAGAGGGATTTTGCTGACCTGCAGCTGAGCCCAGGTTAAACTCACTGAAGCATAGGACCATGAGCTGGATAAATGGTTGTTGTCCTAAGCCATTCAGTTTTGAGGTGGTTTGTTATAGAGCAATAGCTAACTGATTAACTGGTTACTGTCACAATATTTGTGGATGAGAAAACCTTGGCTCAATTTCACCTGGCTCTCAGAGAATTTTGTATTCGACTATGAGTCTCTGTCAGAGAAATGCTCTCCTGTGATGGACATCTGGGATTTCCCAGGCCACAACAGGGCCCTTCATAGGTCAAGCACTGTGGCAGGTGAAGAGCCACAAATAATAACTTGGTCAACAAGTATTTCATCTGTTCATTTAGAAATTGTTAACTATTTTAAATTACAAAATACATGAACACAGTCTCACTATTCCCTCAGATATGCCAACCCTATCACTTTGGAGTGCATTCTTCTCCAACTTTTTCTACAAACTCACACTCCTGTGTCTCTACCTCTGTATAATTTTGTGTCTTTTTCTTTCCAAAAACAGTACTCTATTTTTCCCCTTGACAATATGTCTTGGAAAACTTCCCATAGCCAAAAGTATAGCTATTTTCCTTCTTTTTAATCAGCAAGGTATGAGTGTGTCTATGTGACTAGTCCTCTGTTGTGGGCATACGGGTTGTTTCACTAGAACAAGTGCCAGGTCCTTCTGGGGTGGAAACAGAAACAGAATCATTGGTAAAGTGAGCATTTTAAATGGAAGACCTTAGCAGAGGGAAACTTTCCAAAATCCACAGACAAATAAATGAACCAGCCATTCCTGCAAAATCAGCCGAGCTTCCCTGCCCTGCACATTCTGGTTCTGCCATTTCTCTCTTCGCTCGAGGCCCCTTTTGCCTCTCCTCCTGCAGCCTTACATGTGCACAGCACAGGACTCATCAGATAGAGTTTAACTTTCTTGCATTAATCTAAAGACCATGTACATGGGGTCACATTATTTTAATAAGAGTGGGAAAAATTGCCCTCTGTCTAACTGCCCTTGTGCCCTTGATTGATTTTTCCCCATAAATCAATGGTCTTGCATAGAAAAAAAGAAACATCTTCTACTGTTGCATTATAAAATAAACACCAGAGGCTGACGTCATCGAAATGACAGCGTGAGGTGAGCCTCTGTAAAGCTCCCCTGGAATTTACAACTAATAGAACAACAATAACTCCACAGAGGACTCCCTGCACAGCAGATAGGAAAAACGAAGAGGCCCACTACTGAATTCACCTAAAGGTGGGCGAATCGTGCGAGTCGTAAATGAGGGAAGGGAGAAGTGCGGAGACAGACAGAGCCGCGAGGGTGCAGGACGCAGACCAAGCTCAGTGCTCTCAGCCTGCTGCATCCTGGAACTACCGCAGCTGCGGGAGAGGGAAGAACTCGGACAGACTGCTAGGGTTCCACTTACGGACCACAGCGCTGAGGGGGCAGCATATAACACGGCTGAACACAATGCTCATGGCAGACCTCGGAGCAAAGACTGAGGGAAGAGGGCTGAAAATGGTGGTTTAAGCCCTCACTGCCGAGCAGAGAATGGAAGCCTTAGGCACTGAGACTAGCTGTCCCCTCTCTACCCTCCCAGAGCTCGCCCCACCCCCACCAGCCCGGTGCTAGAAGCGACAAAGTAGCAGTGACAGATCAAAAGAACAGAATATTTGCTGTTCTGAGAACTGTGGACCACAGACACAGATTCCCAGCCCAACTAGTTCCGGCAAAGGGGAGGGAGCTGTGGAAGCAGGACCGGCTGTGGTGGTGGTCACCGCCATTGCTCTGGGCCACCTCTCACAACTCACCACGCCCCTGGCCCCACCTATCCGGGCGGATCCGTGCAGGAGTAAACAGAACTGCTGAAACATATGGGCTCTGAATCGGGTGCAGAAAGAGCTTTGGAACTTCAAAAGCTCTCTGCACCCCCACAGGGACATGGCGCCCTATGACCCAGGCGAACTGTTAACAGAGGAGAAGCCTGTCTCCCAGGGAATCCCCCCATTGAGTGAGAAGCTGTAATAGTGCAGAGAAAACATAGCACAGGTGTGAGAGAGGAAAAAAAAGGCTGCAGTCGGAGAGAAAATAAAACATTCTACCAACAAGTATTGGAAAACAAAAGAAAGACCTCTTTCTATCAACCCGGTGCAGAAGCCACTCCTGTAGATGTCTAGGAAGAGAAATAATAAATCAGTAATTGCCACGAATAACCAAGGCAACAAGACACCAAAGAAAGAAAGTGAAAAGTCTCCAGAAAAGGAACTTAAACATATGGAAATATGTGACTTAAATGACACAGAATTCAAGATTGCAGTTCTGAAAAAACTCAACCAGATGCAAGAAAACACAAGAGGCAATTTAATGAACTCAGAAACGCAATCAAAGAACAACATGAGAATTTTACGAAAGAAATTGAAATTTAAAAAAATAACCAAATGGAATTTCTGGAGATTAAAAACTCAATAGAAGAAATTAAGAATGAAATAACCAGCTTAGGTAGTAGAATTTACCAGAGAGAGGAAAGAATCAGTGACATCGAGGATAGAAACTTGGAAATTACACAGATGGAAGAAGAAAGAGACTTGAGACTTAGAAGAAATGAAAGAACTCTACAAGAACTTTCTGACTCCATCAGAAAGACCAATATAAGAATAATGGGCATTCCAGAAGGAGAAGAAAGAGAGAAGGGAACAGAGAATATACTCAAACAAATTGTTGATGAGAACTTCCCAAACTTGTGGACAGAACTGGATCCTCGAATCCAAGAAGCAAATAGAACACCTAATTACCTCAATCCCAACAGGCCTTCTCCAAGGCACATTGTATTGAAGCTGTCTAAAATCAACGATAAAGAAAGAATCCTCAAGGCAGCCAGGGAAAAAATGATGGTAACCTACAAAGGAAAGCCCATTATATTATCATCAGATTTTTCAGCAGAAACTCTACAAGCCAGCAGGGAGTGGAACCAAATATTCAAACTATTGAAAGAGAGAAATTATGAGCCAAGAATAATATATCCAGCAAAGAAAACCTTTAGTTATGAAGGAGGAATAAAGACCTTTCCAGACATGCAGAAGCTGAGGGAATTTTCTAGTACACGACCTGCACTACAAGAAATACTAAAGGAGGCTATTCGACCACCATCAACAGGGACAATTTGTGGCAACATAAAAAGGGAGAGAGTAAAGGCCTGACCGGAATATGGGAATGGAGAATGTAAGCGTGCTGAAGAAAATGGAATACTCTAAATATCAAACTTTCTTTTACATACACTAAGGGTAACCACTCAAAAAAATCCAGAACTGAAATATATACTGTAATAAAAGAAGAAACAGAGGGAAACATCATAGAATACCACCACACAGAGATAACAGACAACAACAAAAAGGCAAAAAAACAATGGAGACACAGCCTTACCAGAAAACTAAAGATAGAATGACAGGAAATCCTCACATATGAATAATCACCCTAAATGTAAATGGACTGAAATCACCAATAAAGAGACAGAGAGTAGAAGATTGGATCAAAAAACTAAACCCAACCATATGCTGTCTCCATAGACACATCTCAGCTACAAGGACAAGCATAGACTCAAAGTGAAAGGGTGGAAATTGACACTCCAAGCAAATGGTACCCAGAGAAAATCAGGTGTAGCCATATTGATATCACATGCAACTGATTTCAGGATGAAAAAGGTAACAATAGACAAAGACGGACATTTCATAATGGTAAAGGGAACTATACAACAAGAAGACATATCAGTCATCAATACTTACGCCCCCAATCAGTGAGCACCAAAATATACAAAGAAAATACTAACAGAACTAAAGGGAGAAATTGAGCAAAACACAATTGTAGCAAAAGACATAAATACATCATTGGCAGTTATAGATAGATCATCCAAACAGAAATAAATAACGAAATAACAGCCCTAAATGACACATTAGATGAAATGGACATAATTGACATATATAGAGCACTTCATCCTAAAACATCAGACTATATATTCTTTTCGAGTGTACATGGAACATTCTCAAGGATAGACCATATATTGTGACATAAAACTAGCCTTAGCAAATTTAGAAAATTGAAATCATAGGAAGCATATTCTCTGATCACAAAGCTTTGAAATTGGATATGAACTGCAAAAAGAAAGCAGGAAAACCACAAATACATGGAGATTAAACAACATACTTTAAAGAACGACGGGGTCAAAGAAGAAATAAGAGGAGAAATCAAAAGATACATAGAAACAAGTGAGAATGAAAATACATCCTACCATAATTTTTGGGAGGCAGCAAAAGCAATTTTAAGATGGAAATTTATATCATTACAGGCCTATCTCAAGAAACAAGAAAAATCCCAAATAAATAACCTCACATTACACCCTAAAAACTAGAAAAAGAAGAACAAGCGAAACCCAAGGTCAGCAGAAGAAAGGAAATAATAAAAATCAGAGCAGAATTAAATGAAATAGAGAACAAAAAGACAACAGAAAAAATCAGTGTGACAAAGAGCTGGTTCTCTGAAAAGATTAACAAAATTGACAAACCTTTTGGCTAGACTCACTAAGAGAAAAGAGAAAAGACACTAATTAACAAAATCAGAAATGAAAAAGGGGAAGTTATCACGGACACCACAGAAATACAAAGGATTATCCAAGAATACTACGAAAGAATATATGCCACCAAATTCAATAACCTAGAAGAAACGAACAAGTTCTCAGAAACATATAGCCTTCCTAGGCTGAACCATGAAGAACTGGAAAATCTAAACAGATCGATCACCAGTAACGAAATTGAATCAGTCATCAGAAACCTTCCCAAAAGCGAAAGTCAGGGACCAGGTGGCTTCACTAGTGAATTCTACCAAACCTTCAAAGAGGATCTCATACCTGTCCTACTCAAATTCTTCCAAAAAATTGAGGAAGAGACAATACTCCCTAACTCATTTTATGAGGCCTATATTACCCTGATACCAAAACCTAGTTAGGACAACACAAAAAAGAAAACTACAGATCAATATCTCTGATGAATACAGATGCAAAACTCCTAAACAAAATTCTAGCAAATCGAACACAATAATGCATTAAAAAGATTATTCATCACGACCAAGTGAGGTTCATTCCAGGAGCACAAGGATGGTTCAACATCCGCAAATCCATCAATGTGATACATCAGATAAACAAAATAAAAGACAAAAATCATATGATTATATCTGGTGATGCAGAAAAAGCCTTTGACAATATACAGCATCCATTTATGATTAAAACACGTAATAAAATTGGTATAGAAGGAAAATACCCTAACATAATAAAGGCCATATACGACAAGCCCTCAGCTAATCTCATAATTAATGGTGAAAACCTGAAGCCCTTTGCTCTACGTTCAGGAACACGACAGGGCTGTCCCCTATCACCTCTGCTTTTCAACATAGTGTTGGAAGTCCTGGCCAGTGCAATGAGGCAAGAGAAAGAAATAAAAGGCATTCTAATTGGGAATGGAGAACTTAAATTGTCACTCTTTGCAGATGACATGATGCTATATATAGAAAACCCTAAAGACTCCACCAAAAAGCTATTAGAAACAATCAACGAATACAGTAAAGTTGCTGGCTACAAAATCAACGTATAATAGTCCATTACATTCCTCTATACTAACAACGAAATCTCAGAAACAGAAATAAAAAAAACAAAAAAATTTCTTTTGCAATAGCAACAAAAAGAATAAAATACCTAGGAATAGACTTAACCAAGGATGTGAAGGACCTATATGCTGAAAACTATAAGACATTTTTAAAAGAAATTGAAAAAAACCCAAAGAAATGCAAAGGTATTCTGTGCTCATGGATTGGAAGACTCAATATAGTTAAAATGGCCATATTACCCAAAGCAATATACAGATTTAATGCAATCCCCATCCAAATCCCAATGGCATTTTTTAACGAAATAGAACAAAAAAATCACCAGATTTGTCTGGAACCACAAAAGACCCCGAATAGCCAAAGCAATCCTAAGAAAAAAGAACAATGCTGGAGGTATCACCCTCCCTGACTTTAGCTTGTACTACAGGGCAACAATAATCAAAACAGCATGGTATTGTCAGAAAAACAGACACATAGACCAATGGAATAGAATTGAAAACCCAGAAATAAAACCACATAAATATGGACAGATAATCTTTGACAAAGAAGCCAAAAACATACAATGGAGAAAAGACACCCTCTTCAATAAATGGTGCTGGGAGAATTGGAAAGCCACATGCAAAAGAATGAAACTAGATTGCTACCTGTCACCATGTACCAAAATTAATTCAAAATGGATGAAAGTCTTAAGCATAAGACCTGACACAATAAACTGCATAGAAGAAAACATAGGTACTAAACTTATGGACCTGGGGTTCAAAGAGCATTTTATGAATTCGACTCCAAAGGCAAGGGAAGTAAAAGGTAAAATAAATGAATGGGATGCTATTAAACTTAAAAATTTCTGCACAGCAAAAGAAACAATTGAAAAAAATAAAGAAGCAACCAATTGAATGGCAGAAGATTTTTGCGAACAGTGCCTCTGATAAGGGGTTAATATCCAAAATATACAAGGACCTCATACAACTCAACCAGAAAAAAACAAACAACCCAATTGAAAAATGGGCAGAGGACCTGAAGACACATTTCTCCAAAGGGGACATACAAATGGCAAATAGACATATGAAAAAATGCTCAACATCACTAATCATCAGAGAAATGCAAATAAAAACCACAACGAGATATCACATCACCCCGGTTAGAATGGTTATCATCAACAAGACAAATAGTAACAAGTGTTGGAGAGGCTGTGGAGAAAAAGGAACCCTCATACACTGTTGGTGGGAATGCAGACTGGTGCAGCTGCTATGGAAGACAGTGTGGAGGTTCCTCAAAAAATTACGAATAGAATTACCATATGACCCAGCATTCCCTCTCCTGGGTATCTACTCAAAAAACCTGAAAACATTTATACATAAAGACACGTGTGCTCTAATGTTCATTGCAGCTTTGTTTATGGTGGCCAAGACATGGAAACAACCAAAATGTCCTTTGATAGATGAATGGATAAAGCAGTTGTGGTACATATACACAATGGAATACTATTCGGTGGTTAGAAAAGATGAAATAGGACCATTTGTGACAACATAAATGGATCTTGAGATTATAATGCTAAGTAAAATAAGTCAGACAGAAAAAGCAGAGAACCCTATGATTTCACTGACATGTGGTATATAAACCAAAAACAACAAAAGAACAAGACAAACAAATGAGAAACAAAAACTCATAGACACAGACAATAGTTTAGTGGTTACCAGAGGGTAAGGGGGTTGGGGGGTGGGAGATGAGGGTAAGGGGATCAAATATATGGTGATGGAAGGAGAACTGACTCTAGGTGGTGAACACACAATGTGATTTATAGATGTTGTAATACATAATTGTGTACCTGAAATTTATGTAACTTTACTAACAATTGCCACCCCAATAAACTTTAGTTTAAAAAAACTAAACCAAGGATGTGAAAGACCTATATGCTAAAAACTATAAGATGTTTTTAAAAGAAATTGAAGAAGACAGAAAGAAATGGAAAGACATTCCGTGCTCATGGATTGGAAGAATCAAAATAGTTAAAATGGCCATATTACCCAAGGTAATATAGAGATTTAATGGAATCCCCATCAAAATCCCAATGGAATTGTTTTAAAGAAATAGAAAAAAAAAATCAGATTTGTCTGGAACCACAAAAGACCCCGAATAGCCAAAGCAATCCTAAGAAAAAAAAACAATGCTGGAGGTATCACCCTCCCTGACTTTAGCTTGTACTACAGGGCAACAAATAATCAAAACAGCATGGTATTGCCAGAAAAACAGACACACAGACCAATGGAATAGAATTTAAAAACCCAGAAATAACCTCACATAAATATGGACAGATAATCTTTGACAAAGAAGCCAAAACATACAATGGAGAAAAGACACCCTCTTCAATAAATGGTGCTGGGAGAATTGGACAGCCACGTGCAAAAAAATGAAACTGGACTGCTATCTGTCACCTTGTACCAAAATTAATTTCAAAATGGATCAAAGAGTTAAGCATAAGACTTGAAACAATAAATTGCGTAGAAGAAATCATAGGTACTAAACTTATGGACCTTGGGGTTCAAAGAGCATTTTACGAATTCGACTCCAAATTCAATGGAATAAAAGGTAAAATAAATGAATGGGTTTTATAAAACTTAAAAACTTCTGCACAGCAACAGAAATCATCGACAAAATAAAGAGGCAACTAACTGAATGGCAGACAATTTTTTGCAAACAGTGCCTCCGATAAGGGCCTATACCCAAAATATTCAAGGGATCTCATACAACTCAACAACAAAAAACCAAAGAACCCAGTTTAAAAATTGCAGAGGACCTGAAGAAACATTTCTCCAAAGAGGACACAAAAATGGCAAATACACATATGAGAAAATACTCAACATCACTAATCATCAGAGAAATGCAAATAAAAACCACAATGAGATATCACCTCACCCCAGTCAGAATGGCTATCATCAGCAAGACAAATAGTCACAAGTGTTGGAGAGGCTGTGGAGAAAAAGGAACCCTCATACACTGTTGGTGGGAATGCAGACTGGTGCAGCTGCTGTGGAAGGCAGTGTGGAGGTTCCTCAAAATATTACGAATATGACCCAGCAATCCCTCTCCTGTGTATCTACCAAAAAATGTGAAAAAATTTATCCATAAAGACAAGTGTGCTCCAATGTTCATTGCAACTTTATTTATGGTGGGCCATGACATGAAAACAACTAAAATGTCCTTTACTAGATGAATGGATAAAGGAATTGTGGTATATATATACACAATGGAATACTATTCGGCAGTAAGAAAAGATGATTTAGGACATTTGTGACAACATGGATGGATCTTGAGATTATAATGTTAAGCAAAATAAGTCAGACAGAAAAAGTAGAGAACCATATGATTTCATTCATATGTGGTATGTAAACTGAAAACAGCAAATGAAGAAGACAAACAACTGAAAAAATGAAAACTCATAGACACAGACAATAGTTTTGGGGTTACCAGAGGGCAATGGGGGAGTGGGGATCGGGGCTCTAGAAGAGGGTAAACGGGGTCTAATATATGATGATGGAAAGAGAACTGATTCTGGATGGTGAATATACAATGTGAGATACAGATAAAGTATTACAGAATTGTACCACCTGAAATCTATGTAACCCTATTAACAACTGTCGCCCCAACAAACTTTAATTTAAAGGACAAAAGAAGAAGAATGAAGTCTTACCATTTGCAATGATATGGATGGACCTAGAGAACATTATGCTAAGTGAAACAAGTCAGACAGAGGAAGATAAATACCATAGGATCTCACTTATATGTGGAATCTAAAGAATAGGAATAAAAGAACAAACTAATTAGTAAACAAAAGAGGGAAACTTGAGGCTAGATGCTGTGAGCGTGTCAAAGCAGATAGAAGAAAACTGTTGTTTTGATAACACAATGGAGCCATCATCCCAGGGTGTACTAAGCATGTCTTTTTGTTATAATATTTTGACAGCTGGGGCCTTATCAACCCTGTGGAAACTGCTTCTCTTATGGCTAGCCAATTTCCAGAGAATATAAAACCACTTGCCTTCTAGGGTATCTTTCAAATGCAAACTAACCAATCCAGAGCCATAGTTCCCCATCTCCTCCATCAGCTCTCACTCTCCAGGACACTATCCCCTGTCCTAATCACCCCAGGGTCAGGTACCAGACAACTAGGGAGAGCCCCATGCCCTAGAGCCTCTTGACGTTAGTCAAAGCAGCCAACCCTGAGCCTGCTTACCCTGCCTCACAGATTCCTTCCTGTGGAAATCACAATAAAGGTCCGTGTCCACAGATTCCCATTCCGCCACCTCACTCCCTCTAATTCCTGATTGATCAAGGTGCTTCCCCATGTGGACCTGCATGGTGTGGTGTGTTCCCTCTTCTGGGAACTGTAAGTAGCAACTCTCTTTTCAACCGACAATCATCTGATCTGTTGGCCTCACCATACCTGAATAATAATAAAACATACATTTTAAAACATAGGCCTGAATAGCTCCAGACTTTTTCAGTGAGAAAGAAATTACACGTTTCTTGTTTAATACACTGTTATATGACCATCTCTATTTCAATAACAAAACTTAATTCCTAACTGATATAGAAATCACATATATATATATTATGATAGTGATCTGTACTATTTACAATCATCTTGGG